>NW_006791778.1:1565517-1577315 GCF_000442215.2 Lipotes vexillifer
CGTTGCGGAGCACAGGCTCCAGACGTGCAGGCTCAGCGGCCATGGCTCACGGGCCCAGCCACTCCACGGCATGTGGGATCTTCCTGGACCAGGCCACGAACCCGTGTCCCCTTCATAGGCAAGCGGACTCTCAACCACTGTGCCACCAGGGAAGCCCCTGTTCTGGGTTCTTTTTCTCTCTCTCTTTTTTTCCAGCCTTAAGAAAATTCCTACAATAAACTTTATCCAGATATTTGACCACCTTTTACTCCTGTATTTTTTGCGTCATCCTCTTGGGTTGCCCTTTTTATCTGATTGCTTCCTCCAAGAGCAATTTTAATGTCAGGTCAGCTTAAGGATACTTTTGTTATGCTACAATATTTGAATGACAGTTTGGTTGGATTTAGAGATATAGGTTCAATGGTCTTCTATACTTTAAAAATATTTTTCATTGTCTATTTGCATCCAGTTTTGCTACTGAAAATTATACTATCAGTATGATTCTTGTTCCTCAGCTGTTAATATGATCTTCTTATCAGAAGATCACCAAGAATAAAGTTAAATGGCAGATTAGGAGAAGAAATTTGTATTGAGTCAAACTTATTATATCTAGAATTATACATATAAAATATATGAATAACTCCTGGTAATCAACAAGAAAAAGACAGCAACCCCAGTAGAGAAATTGGCAAAGAAATGAAAAAACATTTTAGAGAAGAGGAAATCCAGGAGGTTAGGAAGCATATGAAGAGATGCCCAAATTTATTAGCATTAGTAATGTAAAATAAAACCACAATGAAATATCACTACATCTATTAGTTTGGCAAAAATTAGAAAGCTGGATGATACCAAGTTTGGTGGTGAAATGGAAATACATAAAGCCTCATGGAACTGCTGGTGGGAGTCCTGGTTGTATTTAGTCAACTTAAATACATGCATATCCTTTGACCTAGTAATTCTACTTCTGGGCGTATAATTCCAAGGAAATGTTCACATGCCTCTGTAAAAGGATGCATATCAGAATGTTGATGCATTGTTTGTGGAGGGAGAGGTTGGAAACAATCTGGTTAAGCATGATGCAGTGCTGCATTCCACTGAATACTTTCAAACCATTAGGAGTGACAGATGGAATGTATACATAGCAATGGGGATGGATCTTACAACATAGTTCTGAGTTAAAAAGTAAGACACAGTATGAGCTCTATAATACGGCACCACTTACATGAATTAAAAATCTATTTGAGCAAAACAATACACATTGTGTAAGAACAGATACAAATGTCTACAGATAAAAGGATTGACATCAACCAGATGAAAATAGTTGCTTTGATTGTAATGGTGGGTATCTGGTGGAGGTGAGGGGAGTCAGAAAAAAGAATAGGCATGGTAGATAGGGAGGACAGTGAATTAATGAATAAATTAATGAACAAATGAATGAATGAACAAACAAATAAATAAATAAATAAATGAGTCCATCATGGACCAATGATGATAAAGTGCCATGGATGAAGAGGATGATTAAAGCCCAAATGAAAAGGGAAAAATAACCTAATGTAGACAATGGCACATAATGAGCACTTAGTAAATATTTGTTGAATGAAGAAATTCAGTCTGTGGTGAATCATTTTTGCAAAGCTAAGAGTTCTTTACTGAATTATTTTAGGAGTTTTGATTTTGGCATATCAATTTTAAAAAAATGTGAACACACCGGTATCTCAAGACATCTGGATGGCATTAACAGAATTTTTTTCTTCAACTTCTTGAGGTATTGCATAAACATGGACACCTTGTCCTCTTTCAAACTATGCCACGTAGTTTGACTTTTGATTCTGACTTATGGAAAATGTCTTCCCAGCAAATATTTGCCTTTTTGATCAAATCTTGGTTCCCAAATACCTGCCTATATGTGGTCATTTGATATCTACTTTGATACCCGCTTTCTTTGCTGGAGGCACTGAGTTGGACTCTGCTTCCTGAGCTTTGAGGTTGTCAGCAGTGGCAGGGTTTAAAGCTGGCCATGACGGTGGATGTGCTGACGTTTTTTTCTCTGCCACTGTACGAGATTTGATTTCTTACAGCACCTCCGGGTTTGTCCTTGTCCTCCCCTCTTTCCAGAGGATTTATCCCTGGGGATATAAACTTCTAATGATCTGCTCCAGGTTTTAATATCAGCGATTTCTGCTAATAAATATAGTTCACATTTGGCTTTCACTGATTTCAACTTAACGAATATATATTTGTGTTAATTATTTAAAATTTCAGCTCTAGTCAGACGAACTGTGTCTTACACCAAGCTTATCACCTAGTAGCCCTGTGATACTGGGCAAATTAAATTTCCTAAGCATCTGTTTGTTCTTCTGAGCAATATGGGTAGAAGTTTTCTCATAGAGTTGTGGTGACGAGATAATGTAGTTAAGGCTCCACATGTAGCTTGGTACATAATAAGTTGTTATTATTACTACATGGAAATCATTATGCTAGGCCTGTGAGGACACACAAAGATGAATAGGAAAAAAGTTCTTAATTTCATGGAACTTGGAGAAAATAAGACAGATGCCCAGACTACAGAGCAATGTGAGAGAGGACCATTGAGGTCACATATCCTCCTAAGAAGCCTGTGAGACATTCAGAGAACTGCTTCTTCATTTTATAAACAAGGAAACTGAGACTCAGAAGGGTTATGTGACTTGGTTAAGGGGACATAGCTAGTGAGTGCCAGAGCCTTGTTGGGAACCCGTGTCTCCTCTGACGGAGCCAGGCCTGATGGATGTGTCCCTGTTTCCATGGATACACTTCAGTGTGGCCCAAGGCCTTGTAGCACTGCTACCTGCCAGGCCACTGACTGGGGCCTCCATGTCCTAAAGCCCAGAGGCTTTGTGTTGAGGGCTCGTAACTCAGCCGGGAGATAGACTTTGTTTTTTGAGTGAGTTTGGTTGGTTTATGTGGCTGGTTTATGTGGACAACATTTCTTCTCAAGACCTGCTTTCAAACCAACAACCCATTAGAGACAGTAATTCATTAAATTCATCACTTCGTTTGAATGAACTTTTATTGAGAGACAGATATGCTCCAGGTCCTTTGTTGGCACTGGGGAGACAGATGAAACCTCCTTGCAGAGCCTACAGAGGCAGGCAACAATTTACTGCCACATAACAAACAGACAAAGTGCTCCAGGACCTGAGGAAAGAGGGACGGATATTTTCTGGATGAGGAGGTTTGGTGGGTCAGAACATTTTCCACTGGAAGGATCCTGAAAAATGAGGAGATGATGATTTTCGGGTGAGGAACTGGAGAACAGGAACCAAGAGAGAGAGGACAGCAGTGTCAAAGGCAGGAGCTGCACGGGTGCAGAGTGGTGCTTAGAAGGCACTGGGGACCAGTGGCAGGGGTGGGCGCAAGTGGGCCACGAGCCTGGGAAGGTAGACAAGGATTAGATTGCCAGCGGTCTTCTATGCCTCCAGCTCTGTGACTGAAGGGACCAGGTGAAGGCTTTTTAAGCTGGAGAATGGCATGGTTCGATCTAGGTTGTGTGAGTCGGCTGTGAGGCAGTGTGGAGGGCAGAGCAGCAAGGCCCCAGACCGGCCAGAGGGGGCCCAAGTCAGGTGGTCTTGACCCCAGACTGATGGGGTCATTAGGGTCTGAGCATGTGATCTTCAGGTACCCAATGACAGAAGGCAACCAAACTGGGAAGAAGTCCATGGCCTAACACCCCAAACACTATCAGAGGGTGAACCCCATTACTTTTCCGCCGAGTCACTTCATATGAACAGGTGTTGCCGGCTAGGAGGGAGGCTCCTTCACATAACATCTGCAAGTTCTTTTCGAGTACCCAGCTCCAGTTAAAGAGCCCGGGAGTCTTCTTTCTGTGCTGAGGGAGCTGGCCTCTTTCTCCATGGGCATGTGGACCATCAGAACCAGTGTTCCCCCTATTTAAGCATGATTGGGCCTGGCCATTTTGGTCGTAGCTGGGGGGGCAAGGGGAAGCGCTAACCTGGTTCAAAATGGAATACACAGAAAAGCAATATTAAAAGAACGAGGAGGTTGTTTAGTGAGGCTTGAAGAGTCTACAGGTGTTTCCTCCTGTGTTGAGAACCAGTGTCCCCTGGGAATCGCATTTCCTGTCGATCAGGGCCCAGGGCGGACTGAGTGCTGCCGACACCCCGGTGGTGGAGAGGCCTGAATGGGTGCCACAGAAAACCCAGAGCTTTCCAGGGGGTCTTAGGGTCCATCGCAGTGCGGAGGGGGGCACGACTGGACACACACGCTCACGGAGTTCACACTCACGCACACTTGCCCACGCCCCGCGCACCCTGGCACCCCGTGGGGTTGCGTCCCGCAGCCCACGGCCTCCTGGGCCGGCTGGTTGTGCAGATCCAGCCGGCTGGCCGCGAGCATGGCGCATGGCGGGGTGGGCCGCCGGTGGGCCCGTGTGCGCGCGCAGGGGGGTGACGGGCGCCCCGCTGGAGAAGAGGGGCGGCGGCGGCGCCCGGGGTGGGAGGATGTGATGACGCTGTGCCCCCGCCGCGGGAACTCATGCCTTTAAAAGCCGAGGAAACAGCCTTGAGCAGGCGGTGGCTCCACTGGAGGCAAGCACACTCGGGTCTCACATTAAAGAAGCCAAACTGTCTGCTTCAAAGAGAAAAGGCAACATCCTGTCGCAGGCCATGCTCTGGCAAAAACGTAAGTGGTTTGGCTGTGGCTGTCGGAGCCGAGTCAGCGAGGGAGGGCCTGGGCTTTGCCAGGCATCCGGGAGCCGGGGAGGTGCGGGGCGGGGTGGGGACCGGCAGCGGGGTCCCAGTCCCCAGCCAGGGTAGCAGGAGGGGTGAGGTAGGCAAGATGGAGCGGGGTGGAGAAACCAACCTGTCAGAGGTGATGCTGATTTTCCAGGCTGGAGGGGAACGAACTAGTGTTCCAAGGTGGGACAGCTCATCCTGTCTCCGCTGCCCGCATGAATCACTGTGGTGAAGAAAGGGCAGCTGATGATTCACAAAACACAATTTAGAGGGGAAAGCGTGGAGCTCTTTACCAGAGTGTCTTTACTTTTATAAACAGCTACTCTACCCTGTGGTTCAGTTCCGTGGGCCTGTTTCTCTCTGAGTTACTGAGCTTTCTGCCAAAGGCATGATGTGTCTCTGTGACTGCATCGGGACCATGTGGAAACTTGGCTTGTCAAGCCTGTCCTCACCTGCTTTGCTGTCTTTCTCCTGTCATTCTTCTTCCCTTCTTGTGGCAAAGGCTCGTGTGTCCCCGTGCAATGGGGCGCGGGTTTACCTCTAACCTTAATGTTTATCCCTGGAGTTGGATGGAACATCTGTGAACTTTATTTTCCATATGTGGGACTGAACAGAGACTCGTGTTATTAATAATTGAAATCACACAGAGATTATCAACAACATTCCTTTCTCAGAGAAACAAAGCCAACTCAATGGCCTCATGAGAGTTGAACCTTCCTGGGGCTCAGTTCTGTACTTCCTCAAGAAAGAAGAGTAGTACCAAAAAATTTCTCTGTCTTTTTAAAGGTGCTTTTAGGTCTTTAAAATGCCTTTTAATGAATTCAGGTGCACTCTACCTCAAGCAAACTTAATATAAGAGAAACTAGATTTACAGAGAAAGATACATTAGGGAGTGTTTATTTATTTTACAAAAGATATTCTAATGGAGACCTTACAGTTCTGAAAATATACCATCATTGATTAAGTCATAACTTACAGTCACTTATCAGCAGTTCATTGTTTCCTTTATTTCTTGTGTAAATTCTTTGCAACTGAGCTTGTTAATGTGTAATGTGAAGGAACGATTTCAAAATTTCTCAGATTGTGAAGTCTCATCATTGTTCGATGTTGGCAAGATGCAGTTTTTTTCTTCAATGAAAGAAGTGAATTCTAATTTGCATTTGAGAGTTATGGAATCCTTCCAAGGTAACTAGGGATATTCTAGTATGGGTGGTGGCCACCGCTCCCAGGAGCAGGATAGAGCAAGACCCTCCCCTGCGGGGGCAAAGGCAGCCGGCCCTGTGGGAGTGCATTAATGGTGGTAGGTGGGCATTAATGTCCCTACTGGGAGCTGCTGAGTGTCCATATGCCCGGACCCCGACACTTAGAGCCCGATCTGTGGGTTTTATGTGAGCCCCTGGAGGGACTTCTGCCTTTATTCCTTCCTACTCAGAGAAAGTCACTTTCTTCTTTTTTTAATCCTCAGGTTTCTTATATGTAAAATGGGGTAAAAATGATACCCATTCCACAGAGATACCCTTAGTAAGATGAGATGCCACCGAGATGATGTTGATTGCTCTGGTTCTGCTTCAGTGCCTGAGATATGGGTTGCTTCCTTGCACTCATGAGCTGCCATATTTCCTCCTCTTTGTTACACATTGCATTTTTTCTTCTTTAGCTCCACCTAAGAGATTAACAATTTTTTTTTAAAGGGGATGCTAGAGGCACGTTTCCTGCTCACTCCCTGGAGGTCAGTCAGGTGCAGCAAAACTCCATCCCCAGGGAGACCACGTTGTAAATTCATCAGTGGAAAAACTGGGGTGAACGATTCTACCTGTTCAGATGATGCACATAATCAAAATTCTTTTTAATTTCTCTTTGGCATCTTAAAGGAAATTAGGAAAGGCCCTGGGCACTGGGCCCATCCCCTTACCCTAAGTGAGGCCCTTGTCTAAGGCACTGAGGGCACGTGGGTGACTAAACCCTGTGGGAAAACCAGTAAAAACAGGGCAGCATTGTCAGCCCACTTAGAATCACCTGATGGAAGGTCAGAATTTGAAATCAGGTACCAAGAACGCTGAAAAGGCACTTTCTTTTTTCAGAAAACGCCCTTGAGGCCTGAGCTGAAATGACTGTACTATGGGGTTCTGGAAAGGGTTAAGAAAACATTCACTTTGTAGATGTTGCCTCCTCCCTACCTGGCCCGTGACCCCTGTTTGTGGACTAAATGTGAACATGGGCTTTGGTTCAGATCAGCTCAGAACTGTGGGCACTCAGAGGTAGAAATCTTCAAGTCACAACCATGAATTGGAGATTTGCTTGACTGGCCAGTTGGACAAAGAAGTCATGCTCCCTGCAGATCCACCCACTGCCACCACACCTCCCCCTACCCCGTGGTTCTGCACTTGGTCCAGCAGGTGCCACGTAGATGTGAAGAACTGACATCCACCCCAGCAAGAAGCCCTTGTTAAGGCCAACTAGTAACGGTGCCGTAGAAATAGCAGGCACAATGGAGTGAGACAGGCCTGGGTTTGAAAGTTGGCTCTGCAGCTTAATTATTTAACCTTTTCACATTCTTACAAATCTGGAAAATGGGGGTTCTAATGCCTGCCTTACAAGGTTTTTGTCAGAACTAAAGTAGAGAATGGGTAAGTGTCATCATGTCTCCTGAGAATTAATGACAGTGGTAAGAGAGCACCTTCCCTCCTGGGACACCCTTTGTGGGCCCATCTCGAGTGATTAGGGCTATGCCAAATCCTTTCTAATCATTTCCCACACTTAGATTAGCATAGTTAAAAAGGCACATCAAAATATTTTTGAATGATAGGACCTTACATACAGTTTTCCAAGGGTCTAAATCAGAGGTCTGCCAATTATGGCCCGAGTGCCAAATCAGTCCCACCGCCTGTTTTCATAAATAAAAATTGATTGGGACATGGCCATGTCTATTCATTTACATATTGTCTAGGGCTGCTTCTGCTACAATGGAAGAATTGAGTAGGTGCCACAGAGACCATATGGCTGGCAAACAGTATTACTATCTGGCCCTTTACAAGGTTTGCCAACCTCTGGTTTAAGATGATTTGGGTAGTACTTAGGATGTTTATTTCCCTAAGTTACTGGGTATCATGGGCTTGCACAATGCCAGCACCAATGGGAGACAAAGCTTGCAGTCAACTGGTTACATGATTTGCACGATGCCGAAATTTGACTTGGTTGACTTCTTCCTTAAAAGCAGTGGAACTGTGTGTAATAAACTCAACACCACTTGTTAGAAAATGAGTGAATTGAACAACTGCTTTTTATTGTTATTTATGTTAGAGAAAGATCTACATGAGAACAAAGGCCTGGTTGACTGATTTTCTTTGAATTCACTGCTTGTCTTGATGCCCCATAGACTTGGTTTTGGTGTTTCTTTGCTGTAGTGCTCAAGGAGGCATCTTAAGAACAGGAAATACTTATTATCAAATTATTATGGCATGAATGTTTACTCTCAGACAACTTGAACCGAGCAGAGGTTCACCAAATGGATAAATTAAGGTCTCAAAATTCTCATTGACATAGAACTCTATACTTTCTCCAAGCTTCCACTAATTAGCCAACTTTTTGAGGACAGTTAAAAGTTCACTTAAAGATAAGAAAAACTTGTAATATACATATAATTTTTGGAACTCTATCTCCTGCATAAATTCAGATGAACTTACAACAAGAAGTAATTTTGGTCTGTGGACTGCTTCTAATATTTCTAGTCTGTGTTATAACCTTTGCTTACTTAATAAGCCTAATAAACACCTTTACTTCTTACCAAGTTTATCTATTGATGCAGTGGTTCTTGTTGATTAGGACAATTAGTATGCAAAAGGTATTCACGAATTCACGTGCACAGGGGGAGGTGAAATAAGTGACACACATCTACTAAGCACACAGATTAATCGGTAAAAGAGCTGATGAGTTTCAAGGTGGACACTTTACTTCTTCTCTCTATATTAACTAAATGAAAAACCAACCATGTCCCCCTCTACAGCCCAAAAGTTTATGAGTCAGAGGTTTTGAAAGCTCTCTTCTGATTCAAAGCTGCAAATCTGTTCTGTTGTGAGGAACAAAAAAGGACCAGGGTTGTCCACACTTATTAGCTAAATATCTGGACATTTAATTCACTTAGAAGTGCTGTTTTGCTTTTAAACTTTCTCATTACAAAGTAAAGATATTAGGTTTTTGTCCTTCTGACTTCTTTCTAAAGTGGCTTGTTTCCCACTAAATGAAGATGTCCACCAATTTATTACTTTGAGCCAAGGAAACCAGGGTTGGCTAATTAATTATGATCATTAACATATTTTTCAGCTTTATGAAATACTTAGTAACATTGTGGCTTTCTCATTTTTTTAGAGAAACTGCTTGATAGAGTGGGGCTGCCTGGGATGGAGAGGCTTCCTCTGAAACCCTCTTGTCCTGGTTGTGTGATGCTAAGACAAAGCATTACTCTTGCAGGCAGGAAACATGGATTCTACTTTCCTGCCTCTGGGTAATTAGGTGTAATTAGGTAATTAGGTAATTAGCCACCTAACCACTGTGGGTCTCAAGTGCTCCAGCTGTAAAATGGGACTTCTGTTTTCCTGGCTGAGGACAAGGAGACTGGACTTGACTGAAATCCTTTTCCACCTCGAGTTGCTGAGTCGTCATGAGTGCTTATAAAAAATAAATACATATTTTCAAATGCATCCCAGGTGATTCTAATGTGCAGTAGAGCTGAGAGCTGTTGACCTGGAGGCTGAAATTGATGGCTTATAACATACTTTTGGACATTGCACCACTATGAGCAGAACATGTTCAATCCTTTTCATAGGGATAAATATCAGCTATGGGGTGATGAGTGCTTCCCTGGTGCCATGCAGTATACCAGATGTTCTGTTGGATCAGTGTGGATTGCATTTGGTGGTTATTGAAGAGACCAGAAAATACATGGATTTAAATAAATAAGACAGTGGTATAGTTTCTCTCACACGAAAAAGTCCATAGTAGTCTTTAGGGGCTGTATGGAGGCTCTAAGTGCCAACAGTGTCTCAGGCTACTTCTGTCTTTCTGGTCTTAGGTTCTTGGCATGTGGCTTTTGTCCTCAAGTTTGCTTTATAGTTGCACTGTAGCTCCAACCATCACATCTGTGTTTCAGACAATGAAGAAGAAGAAAAGGGAAAGGCAAAAAAATCATGCCTCTCTATCATGGCGTCTCCCCACCAACACACAACTTCTGCTGACACCTAATGGCCACTCCTATCTGCAAGGGAGAATAGTGTAATTGTTTAACTGGGCGCATTGCCAACCTTCCAAAATGTTGGGGTTGACAGTAAGGAAGGAGAGGGCAGATGTTGGGTGTGGCAACCGCCAGTCTTTGCCACACTTTGAATGTATTATCTCATTTAATCCTCATAAAAATTCCATGAGGTAGATTCTGTTTTAAGCTCTATTTCATAGATGAGAAAACTGAAGCTTAAAGATGAGGTTAGTAACTCACCCTGAGTGCTGTCTTGCTAAGCTGTCCTGTCTCTCTACCATGGTGCCCGTCTCACTCACAGGGCTTAGGAGGATGCTCTTGGTAGAAGCACAGGCCTTCCATGTTAGATAAAGGACCAGTGACAAAATGAAGTGCACCAGCTGGCAGATGTCTGTTCATACTTTGGAAACATTTTTGGTGCATGTGTTTCACCTTGCTTATTGAAGAAAATGAAGTCTTTGCTTTCCTGCTATACCTCCTTCACTGGGCTCTTTGCAGATACTTTAGCTGAAATGGAGGGTTCAAAGGGGAGGGAAGGACCTAGAATTACCCCAAAATAACATAGCCTGTCTGTTTTCTTGGGAGCCCTGTGTGGCAGCCTGTGCTGGGAATCAAGGCTTTTGCCTTCTCGGCACTTCCTTCATTCTGAACTGTCTAGAGTTTGGAAGACTCAGGCTCTCCCTTCACGTGTGTGTGTGTGTGTGTGTGTGTGTGTGTGTGTGTGTTTGTGTGTGTGTGTGTGTGAGGTGTGGAAAGCAAGGTAGAGGGAATTATTTTGAATTAGAGAGTGACAGCTCTGTTCTTTCTCTCCCTTCAGTGGTTTAAAGCTCAGCCTCTGGGGCAGGCAGATCTGAGTTTGAATCCTAGATTTATGCCTCACTGGTTGTATGAAGCTGGCTTTGCCTCACTTTGCTGCCATTTCCTTGTATGTACAAAGGGAATGCAGTCCTTCATAGGGTTGTTGTAAGTGTTTACTACTGGGCTTGGCATTAAGTCAACACTCAATAGCTATTAGTTACTATTATTATGTTCCTGTTCTTGTTCACTTTACCTCTGAGGACAAAGTTTATGCAACTAAGCCTAGATTACAGTTTGTATGGCCTCTGAGTTCTGCCTTTCTTGTGAAATTGCAGGATGCATATTTCCAGTCTTGTAACTCATGGTGGGGTTAGTGATCAGGGCTTACATGGATGGTTAACCTGGCCATCCTGTGACCAAACTTGGAACTTGGACCACAATTTCCTACCAGCCTCATAAGGTGGGATGGTGGAAGGCTTGTATTGACTGGCAAACTTGTGTTTGTTTTTTAAATTCACAAGATAGGACTTGAGGTGTTGTAATCTAGCTTGAAGTATGCAAGAAATAGAACAAATGATACTGAAAACTGAAACAGCAATGTGCTGCCTCCTTTTCTTAGTAATGGTTTCATTAGTATCACTTTCTGGGAAGAGCAGGTAGCCAAAGAATTACAAACCAGAGTCATACTCAGACCAGGTGTTGGGACCAAAAAGGATTTGACCACACTTAAGAAAGATGAATTACTTTTTAATTCTCTAGAAAGAATCATAAATTTAATTGGAAGAGGAGTACAAAGATTGCTATAACCTTCCAGGACTGAGAAATGCTGGGAAGACAGAAAAGAAAGGAAAAAGGGAGGCAAGAGAGTTGAAGATAGAAACAAGTTTTAATGCTGGATGAAAGCAACACCAACTTAGGAAAGAAAGGTATAGAAGGAAAATCAACCATCCATTTATCATCCCATGCAAGCATGCATCCATCCAATAATGGAATTATATCCAGCTAGGGAAATCAACCAATGAAGTAAATCCCTTCAGCAG
>NW_006791778.1:1577325-1587642 GCF_000442215.2 Lipotes vexillifer
ATGGAAGCAGGGAAGGTGTCATGGAGCATATATATGGCTTCAGATGTGGATCCTCAAGAATAAATGGTAATCAGCCTTCTTGCTTAGATTCTGGAGAAGGAAGAGCATCTTAGGATGTAAAATATTATCATTGGGAAGAAAATCCAACTCTATCTATCTAGGCTGGTGTCTAAAACGTTTTTGTCACAACCCCCTTTATTCAAACCAAATCTACTGCAGACCTCTGATACAAAAGTAAAAATGGAACACTTTTGGGAGGCTCTTGGAGCTCTGATTGCTCATTCACCCGCCAGACTTCCCTGCTTCCTTCCCTTTCTTGGCAAAAAATTCCCTTTATAGGCACCTTTACTCTATTCCAGAGTTTTTGATTACAGCCTGACAATCCTGACCTGGACCAGTCCTCTACTCCTTAGCAAAAACTCTGATACCTGGTCACAGATCCTCACTGTGAAGCATGTTGTATTTGTTTCCATGAAGCTTTGAGACTGTGAAAGTCGTGTTTTCAGTGTACATAGGTATCTTGTGAATAAGGAAGGGGGTACCTTCCTCAAAGATTGACCTAGTGACGTCTTTCCCAGGCTTGCTGTTCTAACTTCTTCAGTGTCCTTCACAAGGGATTTCCCCCACATCATAAGGCCATTGGTTAGTAAACCCGAGACTTAACAAAAAAGCTCCTTTTGACTGGCAGTTACATCTCACATCATGAATCAATTATTAGGGCTGCCTTCACTCATGTAGGCTGTACCCAGGCCACCATGAGCCTTGAGTCTTGGGCAGTTGGGTCTGACCCCAAATATATAGCTGACGCTGAGTCTGAAGAGTCCTTCCTCCAAGGAAGTGTTCCCTACCTGAGAGTCTCAGGAAAATTTTGTTTATTTTATAAGAGTCTTTGGTCTTGGAAATCCTAAACTAGATATTGCTTAAATCAAGGAACAAACAACTGAATATCCTCCGTTCCTAACCACAGGTTTTTCCTGTTCTAGATCATACTGGCAATTAGATTTAGGCTTTGTATCTCAGTCTAAAGAGAGAAGATGTATCTGTCTCCTCTGCTCCATCTCCTCATTCTGGTGCTGCCTTTCCATAGAATGTGGGTGGGAGCCCTGGGTTGGTTCACTCCCTGATGTGGTCTCGTGCTCTCAGTGTAGGTCCCTTCTTCCCCCATTTTGATCCCTGTTGCTCTAGATAAAGCTGAGGCAATACCCAATATGTCAGCCAGAAGCCTGTCTTGCTCTATAGCTGGTAAAACTTCCCTCTCTGACCACTGAAGAGCCCTCCCTCATCCACTGCCATGTTTGCATCCCGTATGTGATATGTGCTTCTAGGTTTCTTGTCCCTTGAAGATGTATCCATGACTATGGCCTCAGTCATGGCTGCGTCCCTGTCCTTTTGGAGATACATACAGGTTGCTTGAGGGGCTACATCTTACTCTGTCTGCCACTCAAAAATCTCCAAGGTACTCCTTCCTGGAGTTGTCCTTTAAAAAGTCAGATCCGCCACAAACCTAATCCTCTGGTGGCTTTGGAAGAAAACAGACCTTCTGCTCAGCTCATGGTATCTTTACGACAGGTCAGTGCCAAGATTTTGATGTCTCCTCTCCAGGCTTGCTCTGTTTGCATGTGAGGTCTTTGACCAGTGTCTCTGCAGCATCACTGGCCTCCCTGTCTCCTAAACAGGGCCATCCTGCTGCTGGGGACATAGGCCCAAGTACCTGAGGGATGACTTCCAGGAATACAAGGAAGGCAGACAGGCTTTGCTGGAGGAAGAAGGCCCTGGGTATATTGAGGATAGAGACATTCAGTATCAGGATGCAGCAGGATGAGGGCAAGTTAGGGTCACTGTACCAAGGCTACTTCTCTGATGAGTGATAGACCACAGATTTTTGGCTGAGAGCAAAGGAGAAACAGCCATCTCTTGAAAACCTATTACATGCTAGGTGTTTGGTTAATTTCATACAATCCTCATGATAACCCCATGAGATGGAGGTCATTATTCTCATTTAACAAATGGAGAAACTGAGGCACACACAAGTTAAATTATTTGCCAAGGGTCACATAGTGATAAGCTATGTAGTAGGCTTTCCAAACTAGACCTGCTTTGGTTCCAAACAACGCCACACCACTTTTCAATGCCAAGGATTTTAGGGTTGCATTAGATACTTCTTCCCTTCCTAATTAAAATAAATGCACCATTAGAAGGAGGTGGTCTCTGACTTCATTGAGAGTAATTGTAGCCTGACTCAAAAGCCCCTGCAATTATGAATCTCAGAAAGTTAGATCTGAGACTCAGCCTAGAACTTCTGAAGCCAGATGCTTTCCATCTTGGAATCTGAATTCCTAGGACTGGTCTTCCCCTAGTGGGCTAATCAGCCAAGATAGGATAAGTGAAACATCTTTGGGGTTTATCCAGGGTCCCTAGGCTGAGGAAGGATCCTGAACATCTGGGGCTCCTTTGTTACATCTTGGGCAAGGCTTCCATTCATGGTGTGGGCTGAGCCTGACCCCAGAGCCATCTCCCTGCACTGGAGACAGAACAGTCGAGCCTCATGCACTCTTCTCTTTATACAGCCCCTGGAGGCTGGGGCCCCTGGCTGGCTGCTCATTCAAGCCCAACTGAATCAAGTGAGGCTTGGACTTGACATGCTACAGAAAGGCTTTCCCACCCAATTTACACTGGATTGTAGTTTACTTTTTTTTTAACGTAGGCCAACAAAGAAATCCCATATACATGTAAATTTACGTTTTTATTATTAAAAACCTAATTAGGTTATTATTATTCGATCAAATAATAATAATTATTATCATAATAATTCAATTATGAGGCAGGTGCAGCTCTGTCACCATTTGTAATTCTAGGTTTGCTTGTGCAGTTATTTGATTAAATCTATATTCCCTACTAGACTAGACAGTAAGCTCCATGATGGCAGGGGCATGGTTTCCTCCGCTCTGTTCACAGAATGCACTGCCAGGGGTCTCCTACTGTTGACCCCACCCTGGGACATGGTATCTGAGACGGGAGCTCTTTCTGCTCTGGTGACCCCAGTTTCTGTAAAAGGCGGGCAGATGCAGCTGGTTTCTCAGGTGGACCTATCCGCTGTCATTTCAGTCGAAAAATACCAAAAATAAAACTTTGCGGGGAATTGTGTGGGTCTCTCAGTTCTCGCCACTCCTCATGTGAGCAGACTGCTGGTAAGCTTCTCATGGACTTCTCTCTCCCTCCTTGGCTGGGAGACGCCCTCTCTTGCGGGAATTGGCAGTCAAGGGAGACTGGATCAGGGTGGTGTGAGCCCAGACTCCCAGCCTGGAGGGAAGAGGGTTAGAACTGAGCAGGGGACCATTCAGTGGCCCACCTCCAGTGTCCCCCAGAGAAATAAATGGGATTTGCTGGGGCAGAGAGGAGGCAGGATGTGAGGCAGAAGCAGACTCTGCACTTGGAATCAGAGGTCCTGGGTTTAGTTGATGACCCTGCTGTTTACAAGCACAGTCCTCAGGCAAATCACTTAAAATCTCTGAGCATCACTTTCCTCATCAGTGAAAAGGAGGGTAAGAAGAAGACCTCCCCTGCCTATTTCAGAAGTTGTGGTGAGTCTTCACGTGAAATCATTTGTGTCAAATTCTCTGTGAGCCATAGAACATCTTGCAAAGGTGAGTGTGGTGATTTCTGAGCTCCTGGGAGTTAAGATCATGACCAGGAATCACACAGACCTTTGGCAGCCATGAATTCAACATACCTGTGTCTCCACAGAAAAGAGGTCTCACACTGACACTGTCTCTGGGAGTAGGGAGCAGTATCCAGAGCCTTCCGTGCTCCTCTTGTTCTGTGGGAGGGTTGGAGGGAGGATGGATGTGTGGTGTGAGGGGTGCTGAGGGCTCTGGGGGAGGGACGCTTTAGCAGCAGTGCCTGTGAGGGAAAAGTCTGAAGGCTCTGGCACTAGAGGCCTTGTGGCCGAGTCTACCCAAGGTCATGGGGTTGGACATCCAAAACTTTTGGCCTGGCCAGGTCTGGGGAAGTCCTAAGTGACTGTGGCCCTCGTTTAGCCTTCCCAGTGACCTGCCTATGGTTGATCAATGAGCTCTGTGGGGGCTGATGGGGATATGCCTCTTAGAATGGGGACACAGGGAGGGGAATGCCTACTGTTCCCTTCCTTTCTGTGACCAGAACCAGAGAACATGGGCTCAGCCGCCATCTTTGAGATCTCCTGATGGAGACATCCTACTCTACGCATGAAGTTGTCAAGACTTACTCTTGATTGGCTGACCAGTAGCCTTCAAGCAACATCAAATCCTAATTCAGTTGAGGTTCCACTTTCCCATATCTTCTGTATACCTTTAAAGCCACCCTTTTTGTCCGTCTATCTTTTTCTCCTCTTCCCTGTTATGCAGATTGCTAGAATATGTGAGTGACACTTTTATATTTCCTGGCTGCAGGGTCCTCCTCAGTTCAAACATTAGTGAATAGAAAACCTAAATTTACATATATATGGGATTTCTTTGTTGGCCTACATTAAAAAATGGTAAACTGCAATCTAGTGTAAATTGGGTGGGAAAGCCTTTCTGTAGCATGTCAAGTCCAATCTTTGGCCAAAGCCCAAGTTCTTTCTTCCTGTTTGGAAAAAAATCAGCCATTGTCCATGAATGCAAAGAACAAATTTTAAGACTTTGACTCAGACCTTCACCAAGAACACTTGCAGTAGTGTTTCAATTAAGGATATGAATAATCCTTCAGCTGAAAGGAGCTAAACTTTCCTGGGAGCCCTCATCTGTCTTAGGCCAAGAACACAAGCAAGCTTGTTTACATTAAAGTGAAAAGTGTCAGCAACTTTTGTGACTTTGTTTTCGGTTAGAAGCTAGGACAAGTTTGTTAGCCCTAGGCTTGAATTCCTATTGTTCAATTATTTGTTTTTGGTTTTGCTGTAAGTAACAAGAATATTATTCTATTTCTCCTTAGTGGGTCTTTTTTATTTTTTAAAATACTACTGGAGGTTCAGCAGCAAAAGTGAATCATATGTACTGTGGTTATTTGGACTGATCCATAATGTGTCATGTGTCCTTCTGGGCTAGGAAAGCTTTGCCTTTCAAAATGGCCTCTTGTGGCTGCATCCTCAAGTTTCAACTAGACAGTTGTAAATGGGAAGTGCTTTCAACGAGCTAGATTGTCAGAATGGGTGGGACGGGTTCCTCTTCCTGGTTCCCTGATGATGGAAATGTAGGCTTACCATGGATCCCACCTTAGATTCTAGACTTTAGAGCAGCAATCCCGACTGGTGTCCAACTCACTGCCTGGCCCTGGTGGCTCATGGGAAATCTGTAACAGGACAATGGCTGAGAGAAGTGTATTCTTTCAAGAATATTTTGGAGGCTGTTCTAGGTACCGCCTGCCTGAAGAGGGCTCTCTGAAAGCTGCCCTGAGGAGATGCCTGGGTGTTGGCTCCACTAGCACCTACCTCCTTAGCCTAGCTTTCTCACTGTGGTGTGAACATGGTTTGCATGGGGTCATTAAATAAACAAGTGCTGGCAGTTTTGCATATTTCCTTGGTGATGTTAATTATACCTTATCAAAGGACCGAGGGCCATGTTTATTTAAATCTGTAGAATCCTATGTTCCCGAAGCTTGGCGCAAAGCAAGCGCAGGGCCCACATGCAGCCAGAGTGCTGTCTCAGGTGACCCTTGGGCTTGAATCTGTCATGGTCTGTGCTTTCCAGTGGAACAGCAGCTGCAGGACTCTTATTTTTGTGATGTGAAGCATGTCCGGGTATGCGGCAGGGGGAACTGAAATAGCCTCTGCTGACTTTTTATACCTTCAGATTTTTTCGTTGCTCATTTTGGAAAAGGGAAGCCCTCACTGGGGCCAAATTCATAGGTTTTTCTGTAAATGAGTGTTGTTTTTTTTCCCAAACAACATTGGTGACTGACTGACTTGCCGTGGTAGAAAGGTAATATGGCTGAACTTCTCAGACTGAAAAAGGAGATTCCCAATGAGGGTCAAGAGGCTTGTGTTTAGGTGGAAAGATTTTTCTCAGTGCTGGACACTTGGATGCCCACAGGGGACTTAAAGGGCCTTCGAACCACAGGATAAATTGTGAGAAAGCTTCAGGCTTTGAAAGTGTGTTGCATGGAGCTGCAATTCGACTGGTGCTATGAAAATCTCTGGTCGACTCTACTTTGGGAAATGGGACTTTCATCTTTCTCTGCTTGTGTATTACTATTTTGATCTCCTGTTTTATTTTCCTTGGCTCTTCTTTTATTTAGTATTATTATTTGAAGAAATTATTTTAATAATATTAAATTTTTCTTTTAAATATTGTAGCTTAGTTTTTTTATTCAGGGATCCAGAAGACCCAAGGCAAAGCAATCATGACTGCAGACAAGCTTCTTTTCCTTTTCCAAATTTGAATTTGTGGGCTCATTTCTCATGCTAGCAGCAGTAGGGAGTCCAGTGTTTACTGTGGAATTAGAAATGTTTATCGCTGCTTCACAAAGGTTGGTGTGAAAGGCACCAACTGCAAGTTTTCACCTTGCAAATACACTTGGCCTTTGGGTCCTGTGGAAATTGTCTTGAGGCTTCAGATTTTGATATTTCATGGGCACTTTGCAAAGGCACTATCAGAACTGCCCTCACTCTTGCCTACTCACCTGGCAGCAGTCACAGGATTCCTTGGCAGCTGGCTGGGGAGTCCTGGGTGGGCAGTCAGGAGGTCCTTGGGAGCTGTAGGAGTTTCATGACTGCAGTAGGAAGAGGTGGGGACTTTGAAACTGTTCTCCATATGGTGGTTGTGCCAGGACACACCTGTTGACACTGTGGGTTCCAAGGGAGTCCAGACATCAGAGGGTGATGACCTCTGCTCACAGCACCTCCCCAAGCCCTCTTTGTTCATTGATTCAAAAACAACAGGAGGCAGGAAGCTCTCACTTGCCAAGAAGCTGGAAGTGCCCAGCTGTCCCCTTTGCAGCGAAGTGGTCCATGTGTCCACTTCCCAGGGGGGGAGTGGGATTGGAAGTCCTCTGGGCCCTTCCCCAGAAGTGTACATGCAAATCAGAGGGGCATGAGCCGTATACCTGTCTTTGATCTTGTCTGAGATGTGTGCATGTGTGATGGAGCATTTCTTGTCCCCCAACTGAATTAAGAGTGTGATCACCATGCTCAGACCCCCAAATAACCCTGTTCCTAGAGTTTCTCCCAAATGCACAAGGCCTCAGCCTGCACTTTATGCCTAAGAATAGCTGGAAACCCAACTGGAGACAAGTGTAGGTTGAGTGATACGGGTGTGAACAAAAGCTGGTGTAGTTGTGGGTGACCCTGAGAATGAGTGAACAGAGTGCAGGAGGGCAGGGGCCCTTGTTCTCTGCCATGTCAGGACATACCTGGGGTCTCTGGTCACCCCTGGGCATCACCCACCATAAGGGGAAGTGGCAAATGAACTTGTGGAGGAGTGAAGCAGCCAGAAGGAAGGTTAGAGGGATTCAAAACATGTCATTAAGAAATAGCTGAAGGAATGGAATGTTCGTTCAGACTCTACAGGGGACCTGGGGGTCTGTCTTCAGATGCTGGGAAGGGATACTACTACTAATACTAATGATGATATTAGCTCACATCTTTTCAGTGCTTCCTCAGTGTAAGCTCTGTTCTAAGCATTTACATGTAATTCTCAAATTATCCTACCGGGTATATACCACTATGATCCTCACTCTGTAGATGAGAAAGCTGTAAATGGATTATGAATTGTGAGTTTCATTAGAAGGTAATGCCAGGAAAAATGGTGCTTGTCACCATGAGGCAGGTCCAGTAGGAGGAAGAGCTTTCTGACATTTGCACTCTCCAGAGGAAGGTAAACATGGGTGGAGGAAGGGGAAGGAAAATAACGTGTGTTGAACATCGACCGCATGCCGGGCATGGCTTTGGGAGCTTCCCGTGTGTTATTTCAGTTAATCCTCACAAGAACCGTGTGAGACAGGAACTATTATCCCTATTTTACAGATGAGGAAACTGAGGCTTAGAGATGTAAAATAAGTCAACTGAGACCTTTCCACCAGAAACTGACACCCCAGGTATCTTGAGCTCTTAAGTCCATTGTCACTGCTGTTTAAACAAAGATGATGGTGCACAGGTGACCCCAGGGTGCAGGTACCAGTCTGGCTCTCTCTGCTGTACACTACTGCTTCAGCCTGAATTTCACAAGTTGTAACTGTTTTATTGCTTGCCTGTCCCACTAGACTGCAAGATGCGTGTGGGCAGTGGCCACATCTATCTTGCTTAGTGCTGTATACCTAGTGCCCATCGATATTTGAAAGAATGAATGAATACTGGTAGAGATCCCTTGTTATGACAGGGCAAGTTAGAAAGAGGATGTTTAATCTCCTCTTGGGATATTAGAGGGAGATCAGGGATGCATTAGCAGTGGTTCTAATCCCAGCAGAGCTTCAGAATCACCTGAGGGATTTTTATAAATATAGATTCATAAGTCTACATCAGACCCCTGGAATCAGACACTCCAGGAGCAGGGCCTGGGTATCTGTATTTTGCATCACTCCCTGGTCGCTTCTGCTACTTGGCCAGGTTAGGAAGTCCCCATAGATGCATCTGAGTTTGGGGTTCTCTGACTCTCACTTGTTGCTGGGGCTCTTGGACAACACTTCTCTCTTCCCCCTGCTTCTCTGCCTGGGCTTCCAGGCCAGGCCATGTGTGTGCCTGGAGTATGGTTGGAGGTCTGGTGCTGGTCAGGCTTGGGGTCTTATCAGGTGGGTATTTACTGAGCAAAGTTTAGTTAGGGCAGCACTGCGGATCCGGCTTTAATAGATACCCAGGTTTCCGGGCTTTTGATTCAGAGCCCAGGTCCCTGGGCCCTTATCAGTGGATGATAATGGACTCCCATGTGAGTCGTAAGGCCCAGTGCTACTTGCCTTTCTTGGCTGACCGAGGCCTGCCCTCCAAGGGCCCAAGGCCTCTGGCTGTGGGCCATCTGGGAGGGCAGATTGTCACTGCCCAGCCATGGCTGCTTTGGACTTCTCCTGCCAGGGAGAGCCCTGTGTTCCAGCTCATGGTGCTTTGGTTTCCTGGCATTGATGGCAAAAGGCAGATGGAGGCTTCTCTCAGAGGCAAGGCTGGATACTCTCTGGCCCCAGGGCACATGGATCACCATTGGGTATTTGTCCTGGGAGACACAGAGAACCTGGGAAGCATTCACTGCAGCCCATTCTAAAGTTCCAGGAGAGGTGAGGGGAAGATGCACAGCAGCACATTTTGAATAATCATCCAACCAATTAATCAACAAATATCTTACTGAGCTTATTATGGACATGCTACTTGGGATGATATAGAGAAGTAAGGTATAATATTTCACCTTGAGAAGTTTATAACCTAGCTAGGGGCATAAGAAATTTACCCCAAAAAGGATGACTAATTATTACATAGCAGACTACAAATTTATTGAATGCTTACTCTGTACCTGATTCTATACTTAGCATGTATTATGCTTCCCATTTTCTATGTCAGTGACTCCTTACGACACTCCTTTGATAAGAAACTGCAGGTTAAGAGGCACAGAGAGGTTTAGTAACTCGCCCAGGATCACACAGCTAGAAAGTGGCAGGGGCAGGTTTTGAGGCATCTGACTCAGAGTCCCTGCTCTTATGCCATCCTCTGCTGGCCCCTGTGATGAATACTAACCTGTCTGGAAGTGTTGAAGAGGTTGTAGGATGAAGCAAATTCTGTGGGCTCTGTGGTCAGCTAGGAGGCTTGCAGTAGTAGTCTTGGGTCAGGAAGAATCCAGAGGTCGAGGAAAGTGAGAGGGAATCCTGACCGTGGGAAACTGCAAGTAGAGAAGGGGAGGGGAGACATTCAAGGGAGGTGGAGAGGAGTCTAGGTAGACCTTCTGGCTGGAGTCAGGCTTCCCATAGTGGTTAGTGTACAAAGAAGTTGGGAAAATGGGTTGAGATCACCCGGTGGTGCTCAGGCCTTAATCCTCTGGGTGCAGGGGAGCCGTAGAAGGTTTGGGGCAGGAGGAGTGATAATACTGGGAGGGATACCCTAGGAAGTCTCGTGTGGTCCTGCACGTTCAGGCACAACTTTGGTGAGCAGGCAGACCCTCGAGGAGAGGGGGCACACTGGGGTGGGGCCTGTCTGTGAAGGGAGACCTAGTACCAGTGATGCTTTCTTCACAGCCACAGCTCCAGAGCAAGCCCCGGCCCCACCCCGGCCATACCAGGGCGTGCGGGTGAAGGAGCCAGTGAAGGAGCTGCTGCGGAGGAAACGTGGCCACGCCAGCAGCGGGCCGCCGGTGGCACCGACCGCGGTGAGGGGGCCGCTGTGGCCAGAGTGTG
>NW_006791778.1:1588002-1623708 GCF_000442215.2 Lipotes vexillifer
GAGGGGGCGGCGGTGGGCAGAGTGTGTGTGTGTGTGTGTGTGTGTGTGTGTGTGTGTGTGTGTGTGTGTGTGGGTAGGGTGCTGGGGGTGGTCAGGTGGCGGTGTACGTCCCACTCCATGGGCTACTCCTCGAGGGCACGGAGGCTGCACGTTGCCCTGGTGTGGCTGCCAGAGAATGGGCCCAGGTAGAAGTGCCTTGAAGTGGGATGAAGAATATGGGGTGACTGGCTTGGTCCACTGAACAGCAAGTGTCTCACATGTCCTGGTGTGAGTTGAGGGCTCCCCCTGGGACGTTGATGAAGCCAGTTCCCTCAGTGCACAGCTTTCTTGCTAAACGGGAACACTGATCCCTCGAAAGTATAGGTGGTGATGGTTGGGACATGGGTCTTAGTTCTAACAAGGGAGGTTCTTGCGCCCCACCCGATACCCTCCTGCCCTGGGGCCCTCTGGGAGAACTCCCTGCAGAGGGCCAGCGGGAGATGGCTGAACCCTGATCCAGGTCTCCCTTCTCCCCTCTAGGTGGTGCTGCCCCATCAGCCCCTGGCGACCTACACCACAGTAGGTAAGAGCTCCCCACAGCCCTGGCCTCCTCCCGGACCGCATCTGGGAGACACCTGCAGCTCTGTAACTTCCTCCTTCCCACAGGTCCTTCCTGCCTTGACATGGAGGTCTCTGCTTCCACAGTGACGGAGGAGGGGGCCCTGTGTGCCGGCTGGCTCTCCCAGCCCGCTCCGGCCACCCTCCAGCCCCTGGCCCCATGGGCACCCTATACGGAGTATGTGTCCCATGAGGCTGTCAGCTGCCCCTACTCAGCTGACATGTATGTGCAGCCCGTGTGCCCCAGCTACACGGTTGTGGGACCCTCCTCGGTGCTGACCTACGCCTCCCAGCCGCTCATCACCAATGTCACGGTACGTCACACAAAGGCCTTTCTATACCCTCCCATGCTGAGGGCACCCTTTTAGAACCAGGGCTGACTTCCAGACCCCTGACCTTCCTTGCTGTTGATCCCCAGGATAATCCCATCATCTAAGCCCACCCCATCCTCCAGGAAGGCCTACTTTCATTCCCAATGACTTCAAATATCTTTCATAGAAAAGGCTTATGGCCTCCTTTGCCATGCTTTGTGGTCCTCGGGGTTGGCACGTCCTCCTGCCTCTCTGTCCTAAGTCTGCCCTGCTGCCCCATATGCAGTGAGTCTCGGTGATGAGTCTAAATTTTTATTGAATGGTGATACTTGTGTGGGGTCTCTTGCCAGAGCCAGCCTCTCCTTCCTACTCAGATTATTTAGGGGGTGATCGTTCAACCAATAATGGGATTTACTAGAACATTTTTAGGCTGAGCAACAGGTGACACTATTTTTCAGAAAACTACTTTTGATGGAGTCAGACCCACCTGCAGGGTAAGTTTTTGAGTTCCACCTCTAGTGTCAGATTGCCTGGGTTCAAATCTCTGCCCCTTCACTCACTAGCTGTGTGATCCTGAGCTTGGTGACTTAATGCTCTGAGTCTCAGTGTCCTCATCTGTAAAATGGGTTGATGTCAGGATCAATGACATGTAGAGGGCTTAGAACGCTTCCTGGGCTCAGCATAGTTCCTAGCATACAGAAAGCACCCGATAGATGCTAGTTATTATGATCGTCGCCAAGTTGGCCAACAACACTAACCAAGGGCCGTCTTCAAATGCCGGATAGGAAAGGAAGTGCTTGCTCCCCCAGGAATGGAGGAAGGAAGAGAAACAGTTTTATGTGAATGATGCCTGTTTGACCAAAGGAATGGGAATCCTCCAAGTGTTCAGAGGAGAAAAGACCTGTGGTTACAGCTACATCCAGCTCCAGTCCAAGGAAAACTGTGGGAGGTAGAACGGGGGCCTCATGAGTCACTGCAGAGCCACCCTTGATGATGGAACTTGCTTTGGTTCCCCAAAGCCTCTCTGTTTACCTCAAGATCCAGTGTCACCCTGATGCTCCTGCCCCTCAAGCACCGTCCAGGCACAGGCTGCAGGAGCCCTCCCACTCTGTGCCCACCTGGCTACTCAGCTAACCAGTTGTGGGGCCTGAATGATGGTGGATGGGAAGGAGTTAATTCAACACCTCTCCTAGGCAGCTCATTTCCATATCAGAGGCCTGGGGTGGGGGTGGGGAGTGGTAGACACAATGGTTTCCCAACCATTTCAGGACGGAGCATTCCTTTCATTATTTATCCTTTCATCAATCTCACCTCTTGCTTTGAAAGGTTCTGTGTAACAAACAAACTATATTTATTAAGAAATAATTTATTCGTTTTGCCATTTTGTAAATTAACTCATCAAAGCTGGTTAGAGCTGCCAATCAGCACTCCAGATCAGCAGGAGATAAGACCTGTTATGATGACAGTTTGAGGTAACTCTATCCCTGAGCCAAGAAACCTGCAGTCGCAGTTGACCTGCGCAGGTTTATGACTCAAAACTGTAGGATATCTGTTTGGATTTTTGAAATACTAGAAATAACAAGGCTTTGCTGGGAGGCTGGAAGTCCTCTGAGACCCTTTCCAGCTCTATCATTCTATAGAAAAACATCCTAAAGCCTTGCTACTCAAACTGTGGTCCCTGGACTAGCTGCACTGGTGTCAGCTGGGATCCAATTAGACATGTAGTATCCAGGCCTGACCAGACCTCCTGTACCAGAATCTGCATTGCAACATGGTCCCAGGAGATTAAGATAAGCTCTTCCCTGGGTGACTCCAATAGTTTGCTCCCAAGACACAGTGGCAACTGGAGGAGCTATGACAGAGAAGGGAGTGTGGTAGGGGAAGGTTTTGCCCTCTCACACACATGTCTTTCCATGCAAAGACCTTCCTCCCCCACCTGCTTCCTCAGCAGTGGAAGATAGTAAGAATCCAGGCCCTGGCTTTGCAGGCTTGAGCTGGGATTCGTAGGGTGGCTGCTGTGCAGGTGAAAGATGTTGTTTACAGAGGACCTGGGAAAACAGCCCTGACCTTTGGAGGTCCCTGGGATGGCCACAGGGGGCCCAGCTAAGAGGCAGTGGAGGGTGAGGTAGTGGGAGGCTAGTGGAGCTGAGTCCAAGGGGTCCTTAAAATGCCAAAGCTGCTGTGTGGAGCCTGGACAGTCTCCGTGTCTGGGCACAGCAGTGGCCGCTTTGGGATATAGCTGCTATGCCGTGTGACGGGCTTGTTGTTTAACATGCTGTGTTTTCATTGATTTTAAGATGTACACCTCCCCCCTCCTCACACATGTTTTAATATCTCTGAAATCGGGATGCATTTTATATTCAGCGAAATCTGGAAGAGTATTTCTAATTCGCTCAGCCCTATGATGTCAGTCCTTTGTGTAAAATCTATTTTACAGACGCTTCAGATGGGGAAGTAGCATGAGCAAGGACACACAGCTAGTGAGTGACAGGGTGAGGGATGCGGAAGTTTATCTGGCTTCTGCCTTGGGGAAGACCTTGAGCAGGGGGAGACGGAGACCTCTGGAATGAGACGGCAGGAAAGGGCTGAGGTGAGGGAAACAGAGATCCCCATGGGGACCAGGGTGGGCAGTGGATACACCCCAAGGCTGCTAACTGACCAGTGTCTCCCCCATCACAGACGAGAAGTGCTGCCACACCCACAGTGGGACCCCAGCTGGAGGGCCCAGAGCACCAGGCACCTCTCACCTATTTCCCGTGGCCTCAGCCCCTGTCCACGCTGCCCACCTCCACCCTACAGTACCAGCCTCCAGCCCCAGCCCTGCCGGGGCCCCAGTTTGTCCAGCTCCCTATCTCTATCCCGGAGCCAGTCCTTCAGGACGTGGAAGACCCCAGGAGAGCCATCAGTTCCCTGACCATCGACAAGCTGCTTTTGGAGGAAGAGGATAGCGATACCTATGCGCTCAACCACACGCTTTCCGTGGAAGGCTTTTAGGGCTGGCTCCCACCCGAGCATCCTGTCCCCTGAAACTGGGATTTGAAAATGAGCCTGGGATTGAGCCTCAGGTTCATATCTGTTTGGAGTTTCATAACTACAAACTACAGTTTCTACCCCAAACTAAAATTGTAAACCAGACTTCCTTCCTCCCTCCCTCCCTCCCTCCCTCCCTTCCTCCCTTCCTCTTTCTTACTCTCCCTTTTTTATTTCTTTTTCCATTTCTGTTTCCTTTTGGGAGGGAATTATAGGGATTTTAAAGATAATATTTGATGCCAAGTGTTGCCTAATCTGTGGCCCAGGGTTTTCATTTCTGCCACGTTTCCTTTCTGGAGAAGGCCCCTCTCTCCAATGCCCACTGCTTCATGGGAGCAGCAGCCCTGCTGAGCCATCTTCAGGCAGTGATGCCCTGTGCTCTGTCATTTTGAGATGGATGGGGTGCCCTGTGAGAAGACCAGCCCTGCCAGCATCTCCAAGGGCAGAACCAATGCCAGAGGCCTTGAGCTATCAGTTCCCACAGTTGCTCCTTTGTTTGCTGTTCTCAGCTTTGGCCAGATTTACAGTCTTGACAGCAGGGTCTCAAGGCCTGGGGCTCAGCAAGGTGGTGGGTGGAGGGTGGGGGGAAAAGGGAACATCAGAGTGTGTAGGGGCCGGGTCAGAGGGACAAAGGAGGGTTGGGGGCATGGAGTGTGGATGTGGGGGGGAGGGGCGAGCAGGAGGGCTGAGGAATGGTTTTCTTTAGATTACTTGGTTATTAAGAAGGGGAATAAATTTAAGGAAAATATGGCTTTAATAGGTGGTTTTGCTGCTCTCCTTGAGGATGCTTGCAAGGAGAGCCGAGCTTTGGTCAACAGGATGATGGGATATGTCTGACTGTATCTTTCCATGTCTAGACCCTCTTTGGGGCTATGTGCAGACCAAGACCCACTGAGGCCCAGGGATGACTGAGACCTGGTTGAGTGTGGCCACATGTGCTTCTTTAGTGTCTTAAGCCTCCATGGGCCATGCTTATGTGAAGCCAAGACCTCCTCCCCAAGCACCATCCTTCCTGGGGGTTCTAGAGGCTCAGCCAGAAGGACCATTAGGTTTCATTTCAATTTTTATTTTTATTCTTTTGCTGGAGAAACATCAGATCTGCAGGGGCCTGAGCACAGCTGTCACCAGGGGCACACAGCTCCTGACAGAGGCCATGTCCTTCGGGAACAAGCACATCTGTCTGCTAAGGACACCATTGTCACTATTAGGCAGATGCATTAGTTGGAGGACTCTGCATAGAAGTAATGGACTTTTCTGGGAAAGTGACCCTTTCTTTCATATATATATATATATATATATATATATATTGCCATTTTAAATAAAGACTTTGGAGAAAAATTGCCTTTTTTGGATTTTTCTGCTTTGGATTTATTTTGACCCAAATTTCTGGTATCTACCTAAAATCCCCAAACAGATATCTTGAATTGTTTTTATTTAGACAATTTTTAGATTTAAAAGGTTAAGATGTCATTTTAGATAACAAATTTCTATCTTTGTTGGCAGTGATGTGAGTAGGAAAGGGGGGGGGGGCTCAGGCCTGTTTGATCAAAAGCCCTGGCTTCCTATAAAAAACACTATGCAAGAATTTTCCGCTTACTGTTTGAGGGTTTGAGAAGATGCAGAAGCAATCTCCATAAGGGAGTTTAAGCTGAAAAAACAAGCAAAGAAATAAAGTACTTGACATATTTGCTAAGATTTAAATGGTGTTTTCTTTCTTCTTATCTTGAGGTCATGGAAATCTTGGTTGCAGCCATCCATCTAGGTTTCTTCCTGGGTTTTTCTGTTAAGATGGAAACATTTTCAATAAAGATTTGCTCAGACTTTTCTGTGCTGAAGTGTTTTATTTCTTATCGGATTAATCCCCTTAGCTTGCAGTCCCATGTCAGGCAGTGCCATTCTAGGAAGGAGCTTATACTAGTCTTGTTGATTTTGCAATGTGACTGGCTGCCAGGGAAGATAAAACCAGCCCTACTATGCTTGCAGCCCAGTTATCCCAAGCAGGACATGTGAGGCCAGGAGGCTTGGTCTCCAGGGGATTAGGGATCTGAGGAGAGGAAGAAAATCTTTGTAACCCTATTACTCTTCCTGTTATTCATGGTATGTGAATACCTGCTCATGATGCTGGGTGTCCAGGGATAAATCAACCACTGGCATTTCCACAGCAGGTTCTTAGAGTCCACCAGTCAGAACCCAGGGCCGTGTACATGGTGCTGAGTGCTATGCGCAAAGGGAGCCATCTCTTAGGACCAGACATCACAATGAAATGGAAACTCAAGACGCCAGCCAGCCTCCTCTAACACCAGTCCTTGGAATGAGTAACAGTTTGGAGGGATCTCCTTTTTTTTTTTTTTTTTTTTTTTTTTTTTTTTTTTTTGCGGTACGCGGGCCTCTCACTGTTGTGGCCTCTCCCGTTGCAGAGCACAGGCTGCGGACGTGCAGGCTCAGCGGCCATGGCTCACGGGCCCAGCCGCTCCGCGGCATGTGGGATCTTCCCGGACCGGGGCACGAACCCGTGTCTCCTGCATCGGCAGGCGGACTCTCAACCACTGAGCCACTAGGGCAGCCCGGAGGGATTTCCTTTTCCGGGCGATTTTCTGAGTTGCTGAGAACCTCTGAGCTCATTGCCTTCACTGGTAATATTTGCAGGGGTGATTTTTTTAATGATCCACTTTTTTCTGCTGTGTGTCTTATTTCTAGTTTAGGGGGACAAAAGTACATCCAGTTATTTACCTCAGTTTAGATTATCATCACCATTGTCTTTTTTGTTTATTCTCCATATAGATCATAATTCAGAAAAAAGATACGGAAAGAAAGGGATTTGAGTGGTTTTTTTCTCCAGCTTTACTAAGGTACAACTGTAGGGGAAGCTCTTTTAAAAATGCACTTTGCAGGGGCTTCCCTGGTGGCGCAGTGGTTAAGAATCTACCTGCCAATGCAGGGGACACGGGTTCGAGCCCTGGTTCGGGAAGATCCCACATGCCGCGGAGCAACTGAGCCCGTGCGCCACAACTACTGAGCCTGTGCTCTGGAGCCCGTGAGCCACGACTACTGAAGCCTGTGAGCCTATAGACCATGCTCCGCAACAAGAGAAGCCACCGCAATGAGAAGCCATGCACCGCGAGCCCCCGCTCTCCACAACTAGAGAAAAGCCCACGCGCGGCAACGGAAACCCAATGCAGCCAAAAATAAAAATAAATAAAATAAATAAATTAAAAAATAATGCACTTTGCAGTCCTCACCTCCTTATGTAATAGAAGGGTGAACCACTTGCTGTACGATGTGAAGAGGGTAGCCAGCTTCTTATATATGTATATTTAGTAGTTTTTAAATTGTATCCCTGAACTATTCTATAAATATAACATCCAATATAAAACAGTCACAATAATAGAAATTTAAAAGATGAAGTAAGTATAAAATAGATAATATTTTAATAATTATTTTATTAATGGTATAAAAGTACTTCTGACCTCATTTACTATAAATAATATTTAGAGGGAGAAATGTTATTGAATATGTCTAATTTCTTTTAAAAATCTTTGTAATATGCCAATTTGAAGATCTGGGTCTAAGTTCAATTGATTTCAGTTCTCTGCTTGAATAGATATTATAGGTGAAAAAGATACCATACAAAGATATTTAAATCCAAATAAAACAGTATATAATAGGATGTGCTAAGTAAATTACAAAACTCATTTTGAAATTCCTTCCATCAGTTTTGCAAAGGCTTTATTTTAACATTTGACTAGTAAATTTCATCTTAGTTTATGTCAGCTACTCTTGCAAACTAGTTAAGGGGGTTGACTTTTTATTTTTTAACACAGTGAGTTAAAACCACTCAAATTCTTTATTTGGAAAATTATAATAAACTAAAAAATTCTGCTTCTACTTTTGAAAAAAGTGTAAAGATAAGGGGTTTTACAGGTGACACATACCTACATTGTTGTTAGAAATAATATCACATAATGGTGGAATCATTCCTAAACATGCACTAGACTTCACTTTCTAAAGTTTTCCCCATTCATTTACTTTCTAAAAGCACTATTAAAATGTCATCTATACCTTGATGGGCTGGATTAAATGCAAATTGTGATTATTACTTAAAAAAAATCTGCAGGTAGCATATTTTGGACAGTCAACTTATCAACCAAAACAGGTCAGAAAATTTAGTACTATTGCATTTTTAAAAAATTGCTAATAATTTATTTTTAAGTTTGACAGTTCTTTGGAGTCTTTTTTGCCATGAGATAATCAGTGATTCTCTTTGTGGTGGAAGAATCTCATATCATTATAAAGATTGTATCATTTAAAACTATTGCACCCATAAAATTAATCACATTTGTAATTGCCCTGTAAACTTCAAAGGTTGCCATATGATATGGAAATGAATAAGCTGAGCAAGGGCATCACCATCACCCCTCCGCTCGCGCATAACTTCCACTTGTCCCCACAGACACTTTCAGAACCATGGATCACACATAACCAAGTGGGATGCCAGCATTAGTCTATGTTAGGTGACCAATTTGTCCTGGTTTGCCTGGGACCTTCCTGGATTTAGTCCTGTGTTCCAGGAAATCCTTTAGTCTGGAGCAAATTGGGACGTTTGATCAACTCAGTCCACATATTAGGTACAACTAGATATTAATTTCTTCTTTTCTCTGTTTTTTTCTTATAAAGTAGTAGTTTTTTGGTCTGCACACCAATGGTTTGTCTCATGTGATTACTAGGATACATGCGTCCCACTTCAGAGCTTGTAACTGAGATTCTTGCTGGCTAGAATTCTCAGTAAAATCTCCCCTGGGGACCACAGGAGGGAAGCTGGCTCTGGCCTGAAGAACCTTGTCCTAATGGGTTCTAAGTCAATACTAGGTCTAGAAACACCAGCGATTCTACCAGGGAATGATCCTGGGGTTTCTCATTTGAGTGGTAATAGCATGAGATACACATTGCATACTGTCTTAAAACTAAAATCAAGTTCTCACAAAAGGCTTTCTTATGTAACCCGATCTTAAAGCAACACCTGTACGAATATGACAATGTCAACTCATTTGGGAAAATCTTAAGAGAAGGCACATTTTTCCTAAGGTCAAGGTGATGGCTTCTTCTACCCAATTCAGTCAGGTGGGACACTTTTAACAGTGGTCTCTGCCTAGCCTGCATATTGGAACTTCTTGGGGAATTAAAAAAAATCCCTGTGTCCAGACCAAGACTTAGATCAACTAAAACAGAATTGCTGGGAGTGCGAACTGGGCATCAGGAATTTTAAAGCTCTCAGGTGATTCCAGTGTACAGCCCAAGCCCAGAACCACTGCTCATCTACCCTCCCCTGCCAGTGGTTTTGGGATAGCTGTCATATCTGAAAGCTGAAAAAGAGATCTCAGCGACTTGTGCATGACATATAGAATTGATGCTGTTCTATTTAATTAGCGTTGTTTCCCTACCAAGCCAGGCAGGGGTATAATACTGCACCATCTCTTCATTAGAGGGTGAAAGCCCAGTGATCTTAGCAATCACTATAGGAGGGCTCTAGAGTGGATACATTCAGTTGAGAGATAGCAGCTAAAGTCATTTCAGATGCCCATTATCTGATAGCACACGGATTTTCTTTTAATATGTGTAGTTCCCACAAGCAAATGTAAGAATGAAACATAAAGGAAAGAGCAGGATATTAGAATCTTCTCCCCTTGCCTCACCTGTGTGCTTTTAAACTTCAGTAGTGGATTGATATATTCAATACGGAGCTGCTTGGGCCAGATGAAAAGATAACGGGGACAACATCTATGGTAGAATCCCCCATATAAGCCTATGCTTGTGGTCAACTCAAGGGCCTCCCTGGGCAGAAGGCTTTATGACCTTCAAACCAAACCAAACCTTAAAGGATGAGCCATGTAGGACCGAGAAATCTGCTTCTTCCAGTGATGGAATATAACTAAGCCTTGACCAATGTCCTTATTTGCTATCTTAGATTCTATGTATTTCAGTGGAGAAAGATCTTGATGTCTGGAGGGCCTGGGAGAACTGGAGGACTTGGGGCCCAGGAGTATAAGGAAGGTTGTCACCAACTGCTGGCAAATGAGACTGGAGACCCTTGTTTTGTTTACCAGGTGCAACAGCATTTATGTGCCGGGTACTTGTGGAATTCCAGGTCCTGGCCACAAGAAGCTCAGAGTTAGTGGGGCAAGTGGAAGGTTGCAGTAGAGTGAAATGAGTGGTAGATCTAAACACAGTTGATTTACCTGTCCCTCCTTTACCAATGAAAACGTTATTACCATCTCATTTAATCTTCACAAAAAGCAAATAAAGACTGTACAATTTTAATTCCCATTTATGGGAGGAAGACACAGATTTAAAGAGGCTAAGTAACACGTCCAAGTTCACACAGTCAGTAAATGGCCCCACTGGTGTTCAAACCCACCATGTCCAATGCTCATTCTTTTAATCATTTTGTCATACAGCCAACAACATTGGCTCTGGCCTGAAGAGCCCTGTCATAATGGGTTCTAAGTCAGTACTAGGTCTAGGAACACCAGGGATTCTAACAGGGAATGATCCTAGGGTTTCTCATTTGAGGCAGAGAGTAGGGATGGAGACCAAATATATCTATTTCTTACTATAAATCACAGTATCATAGTGACCAACTAATATGTCCAGAGTTGGTGCTGGGACACTTTACAAATCAAGAATTTGTTGCCTTCTTGGTTCCTGGCATACTTAACACAAATCAGAATATTTAAAGGGCTGAAATAAAATGTATTAATATTTTGGTCAACTTCAACACAATATTCAGTTCTGTTAAAGTATTTGTCAGAGTCTCTTAATCTGTAGATTTGGCTAAAAATGACTTTCAGAGGAAGGATATGATTAATATGAAGTTTTTACAGAGATAATTCGAAATACGTATTTCACTTGATTATGAAAAGGATTTTCTTTTGTTTTTCCAAAAGACTTAGATTTACATATTCACATTCCCCCTTTTAAACGGAAATCTGCAAGCCATCTATTAAAAAGAAATAGCCTAATTCTTTCTGCACAAGCCAGTAAAGAGTCCAAGGGCTTTGGGGCTAAGATGCACTAAAAATGCCTCAGTGCCATGGCAGACCTGGATTTCTAGAGGTGTGCTTTCTTTTTAATTTTTTAATTTATTATTATTACTATTTTTTTTGGTGTGCTTTCTTTATGTCTAGGGAAGTAAGTCAGGATAAAGAGTTTTCAGAGTTGCAGCATTTGCAGCATTTGGCCCTGTTCACCCCTGGGAACAGTGACTCTGGTCTATGTACTTCAAAGACAAGGAGGCAGACCGGAGATCCTCGTGATGCTGAAGGGGCTTTTGAGCAGACCTGTCTGCTCACCACAGTGACTCAGCACCAACTTACAGAGACTAGCTCAGACTGCTGTGCATTTGCTGCTGTGTTTCATGTCCAAGTCTTGATTAGGGGCACTTTTGACATGGAATAACCGTCTCTTTCACATATCAAAAGCCATTGTTACCTCATCTGAGGCAATGGAGCATAGTGGAAGGAAGAACAGTTTGGAGCAGACAAAAGTTGGTTTGAATGGGGATAATATACGTGATAATATAATTAAAGAGACCACTGTAATGTCTGACATTTCATAAGCCTTTCATAAATGTTAGTACCTCTTAAGTAGAAGGTTAGAAGGTCCTGCATCTGAAGCTTTTAAAATTTAAAAACAGCTCACAGTTTTGATAGAAATACTTCATATAAACAAAATTTAGAGGCAAATCAGTTTTCATATAGCTGATGTTGAAATAGAATCTCCTGGCTGGGAAATAATTTGCCTTCCTGTTTACAGTTGTCATTTTCCACCAATTTTAGGTCTGAAATAAGAGTACTTTTTACATAAACAATGTAGTTGTCATAAGCTTTATCATATTAGTAATCACAGTTTGTAAAATTAGAATGTACACACAGGCTTGCTGAAGTAGTAATGACTTGCTGTATTTTCTTTTTCTGGGAAAGTTCAGTGCAATGAATGAGCTGGGTTTATGAGAAGTCTGGGTGTTGGATAACCCACGCATGGTGCAGATGGGCTGATGGGCTAGTATGCGGCACGGAGAGCACATCTTCCAGGGGCTGAATTCCTCAGGGTTGTGTCCTGAGGTCACCAGGGAGAGTTTTGATCTTTCACATCAGTGTTACTTTTTTTCTACCCATCATCTTATTGTGCAAATGTTCAAACATGCACAGAAATTTAAAGAATGGTACAGTGAACATCCATATACTCACTGCCTAAGATTCTACAATTAACATTTTACCACAAATCTGTCTAACTCATTTACTCACCCTCTATTTCTCCTTTAATCTGTCTTGTATTAAGATAGATTTCAAAGTGAGTTGCTGATACCAGTACACTCACCCCTAGATACTTTACGATGCATACAAGAAACTGATATTAGACTAGGGTTTTTTTTTTTTTTTAATTGTGAGGTCAAATTTGTGTATGGTGAAACAGATAAATCTTAAGGGTACCATTAAATTAGTTCACCTGTGTAACTCAAATCTCTGTCAAGACACAGAACACTACCATCAACCCCAAAATTTCCTAATGACCCTTCTCAGTTAATCTCCATGCCTACCTCCATAAAGGCAACCACCAATTTTTCTTTTCACCATAGATTAATCAGTGTTGCCTCTTTTAGAATTAACACGAATGGAATGACACAGTGTGCATTCTCTTGTGTAAATCTTCTTTTGCTCTGCAGAGTGTTTTTTTTTTTTTTTTTTGCGGTACATGGGCCTCTCACTGTTGTGGCCTCTCCCGTTGCAGAGCACAGGCTCCGGACGTGCAGGCTCAGCGGCCACGGCTCACGGGCCCAGCTGCTCTGCAGCATGTGGGATCTTCCCGGACCGGGGCACGAACCCGTGTCCCCTGCATTGGCAGACGGACTCTCAACCACTGTGCCACCAGGGAAGCCCTGCATAGTGTTTTTTATATTCATCCGTGTTGTGCGTGTATAGGCAGTTTGTTCTTTTTTATTGCTTAGTAATATTCCATTGCAAGAATATCTACTGTAGTTTGTTTATCCATTTTCCTATTGATTGACACCTGGGCTGTTTCCAGTTTTAGGTTATTATGGGTACAGTTGCTAAGAACATTCTTGTACAAGTTGGTTTACTTTGTGTGTGTGTGTATGTGTGTGTGTGTGTGTGTGTGTGTGTGTACATACATTTTTATTTCTCTTGGGTAAATACCTAAGAACAAAATTACTGGAGCATACAGTAGATATATGTTTAGTTTTATAAGAAAACTGTTAGATCTTTTTCCAGAGTGGTTATACCACTTTACACTCTCACCAGAAATGTATGACAGTTCCTGTTACTTCACTGCCTTGCCAACATTTGGTCTATCTCATTTTGGTTTTAATTTGCATTTCTTTGATGACTAATGATGTTGGACAATTTGTTCTACATTTATTTATTGATTATTCATCTTCCTTTGTGAAATGTCTGTTCAAATCTTTAGTCCATTTTTAATAGGTTAATTTGTCTTCCTTTTACTGAGTTATAGGAGTTCTTTATATACTGTGAATACAATTCCTTTGTTAGGTATATATTTTGTGAATATTTTCCTCCAGGCTGCAGCTTGCCTATCATTTTTCTAATAGTGTCTTTTGATGAGGATAAGCTTTTAAACTTGATGCAGTACAATTTATCATTCTTTTCTTTTATGGGTATTTATTTCTGTGTCTTATCTAAGAAATCTTTCCCTCCCCAACCCCAAGTTGTGAAGATATTATCCTGTTTTCTCACAGAGGCTTGGTAGTTTTATGCTTTACATTGAAACCTAAGATCCGTTTGTGTCTGTGGAATGATATAGGAGTCAAGGTTCTTTTTTTTTCCTACATGAACATTCAGTTTTCCTAATACCATTTGTTGAAAAGCATTTCCTTTCTCCATTGGATTTCTCTGATGTTTTTGTTGAAATTAAGTGACTATATAAGTGTGATTCTATTTCTCAACTTTATTTTCGGATCTTTTGATACTTTTAATCTATTCTTATACCACTATCACACTGTTTTAACTAATGTAGCTTTATAGCAAAACTTGAAATCAAATATGTAATCCCTCCAATCTTGTTTTCCTTTTTTCAAGATTGCTTTGAATATTATAGGTCCTTTTCATTTCCATGTAAATTTTAGAATCAGTTTATCAATTCCTACAAAAAACCAGGTGAGATTATGATTGGGTTGCATTAAATCTGTAGATCAACTTGTAGAATATTGACATCTTAAAACATTGCATCTTCTAATCCATGAACATAGTATGTCTCTCCATGTAGTTAGACCTTTAAAGTTTTTCTCAGTAAGGTTTTGTATTTTTCAATGTACAAGTCCTATGCGTTTTTAAAATTTATTATTAAGTATTTTACGTTTTTGATGTTATTATGAAATAAATTGTATTTTTAAATTTTATTTTCTAATTGCTACTAGTATATACAACACAATTATTATTTGTGGATTGACCTTGTATCCTTCACCTGCTAAAGTTATTTATTGGCTCTAGTATCTATTTTTTGTAGATTCATAATGATTTCACATGTAAGCCTTTATGTCTGAGCAGAGGTTTTACTTCTTTCTTTCCAATCTGAATTATTTCTTTTCCTTGTTTTATTGTATTGGTTAGAACCTTGGGTAAAATATTGAGTAGAAATGGTGAGAGACAATCTATTTGCCTTATTCCCAATCTTAGAGAGAAACAATTCAATATTTCACTATTATATATGATATTAGTTATAGATCTTTTTAAAATGTAAAACCTTTATCATATTGAGGAAATACCCTTATATTCCTGATTGCAGAGTTAAAAAAATCACACTGGTGCTTAATTTGGATTTTTTTGATCCGCTGAGGTATTCATGCAGATCTCTGAATATCACAGGAGGGGCTGGGCTATGAACATCACTGTCACAACACACATTTGATGAGCATCAGCTATTCATCTTCATTGTGTTGTATGTAGTAGAGTTTGGCCTGGAGACAGAGGGCTGGATAAGGTGATCTCTGGTTGGCTGCCTGCCCTAAGATTCCATGACGCCTTCTTATGTAAGCCACAAGAGAAGCTGGTGTCTCAAGCTGCCACTCACTAGGGAAACTGATCTTTCCTGAAGGAGCACCTCCCTAATTCTCACCTGGCAGTCTAAGCCCCAGGTGGCCAGTTTATTTGTCCTCATGGGGCTGGGCTGCTCCAGCTGGACCCAGGAGCTCAGCTATGCAAATACCAATTATGAGTTTGTATTTGTGTTGACCTCATCTTTTGCTTTCAAACCTCCAATGACCATCAGAAGGAATCTGTCTAGGGAATTTGGACAGTAGTGTTTTTTTTTTTCTTTTTTTGGGCTTGTTGTTTATTTGGGTTTTGCTCGTGATGAATTTTATATCTCATAGACATGAACTTGTGATTTTTAAAAATATAACTAGCTTTGTTGCAGTGATTTTTCTTAAAAAAAAATGCACTTTGCCTTTATTTGTCACCTAGCCAACTTTAGTTCAATCACTTGCTGCTCCTAAAACAAGCTGTGGCCCTTCCTACCTCTGTGTCCTTGACATGCCCTTTCTCTGCTGTTGATTCATCTCCAACGTCCAGTTCAAATACTGCCTTCTCTGAGAAACCCTCACCATCTGGTCAGAGTAAATGATTCTGAGCTCCCAAGGCCCACTGAAGAAATCCTTCTACCTCCTGTGAACCCCAAGGATCCTCTGAAGGAAACACTTTCCCCTTCAAGATGTGTGGGGAGGCAGGGATTGGGCTTCAAACCCACTGTAAGGACAAGACTGAGGGATGAGTTGTGTGCCTGTCACACCAGCCCTGGGTGGTCACCCTCTGCTCATTAGGTTGTCACTTCCTGGGAAACCTCTTTGCATTGATCAACGGTGTCTGTTTTTGCTCTATAGCTAGATGGAAAGGGTTAAGCAGTTAGGCAATTCCCCTCTGGCTTGGTAATTTCTGGAGAATCCTGGCACAAGTAATTTACATAAGGCGGACATCTCCTGGACGATGCAGTGCCCTGCAATCCCAATGCAAACGAACTGCAGCTGTATTAACCTCAGAGGCTTGGGGGACTGATTGGACTGTCCCTGGGAGCCCTTGCAGATCACCCTGCCCCATCTGGCCCCAGGGACAGCAAAGTAGAGACAGAACTTCCTTTGTCTGGGGTTGGAGTTATGCTGAAGGTGATTCTTCCCTCATTTCATCGCATCAGCAATAGGGCTTGGGAGACTGCCGGAGAGCTTCGCCTATGAGGTTATACAGACCTAGTTTCAAATCCTGATAGTCATGTGACCAAGGGCAAGTTGCTTGGTAACCCTCTGCCCTCGTTTCTCCATCTATAAAATGGGTCCTCAAAGGATTGCCATGAGGATTAGATGAGATAATATATGCAAAGTACTTAGCCTAGGGCCTGATGACTTGAGTGATTTGTGGCTGCAATGACGATAAGGAAGAAAATCTGCTCTCAGAGATTCCTCTCTGAAACCTGTGAGATCTGACATTATCCCCTGAATAGAAGACCATCGGCAGTGTTCTAAAGACATGTGGGCCCCTCTCACTGAACTCTGAAGCTCCATCGGGGATGACCAGGGGTCCCTCCTGCACGGGGACACCCTCATCCGTTCAGATGATCTGCTGCCTATTGAGGGATAAAAGGGAGAAAGGGATGACACCGAATCAGATATCCCATGAGAAGAGTCTTAGGACACGGTGCAAACAGAAAATTCAGTCCTGTGCCTTGCACTCTGATCAGATTCACTTCTCTACCAGGACGAACAGAACCTCCTGGATCACACGTGCCAGCAGGGCCCCGGCCCCAAGGAGTTACAAGAGCCTAAGCTCTCTGCCCTTATGAATATCTACCCCTCTGTAGGATCCCTGCCATCGGAAGTCCTCCTGGTGAGGAAGACTCTGCTGGCCTCTGTGAACAAGGAGACCTAGCACGTGGGCTCACCTTGTCCTCATCTCCAAGGAGATTATCGTTTTCTATTCTTGCCCCATTAATGGGGGTAAGGGGGTAGGACTGGAATCTTCAGCAGGGACCTGGGAAGTCCCCAGGGAAGACTCAGTGAAGAGGCTGGGGTCCTGGTTGGCCCAGAAGAGTCTGAAGGGCCTGGTGGGACCAGGAGAACTAGTCACCCTGGGACTGAAGATCACCTTTGCCCCTTCCAAACTTCAATCCGGGCTGGTCTTGTCTTTAGGTCTGGGACTCTTGGACACCCTCAGACCAGCAGACCCTGCTGACCCCGGGTTGGAGGGCCTGGATTTGGTTCCCAGCCTCAGGCAGGGCTCAGGTTCCCACTCTTCACCCCTCCCCATCCCCGGTGCCCGAACCTGCAGGGTATCGCGGCGGTAAGCCCCACAGGTGATATCCCTGCTATTCAGGCCCCCAAACCCAGAGGGCTGAAGCAGACTTTCATTCTAGGATTTAACAATCCAGAAAACTTGCTTTGCTGAAGAGTGTGGATTCGGATTCTGTGTATCCTGGAGCAGTTTCTTTGCTGAGATGGCTCAGGAAAGACTCTAGGGCACCTGCTGTGGGAGGCAAATTCCACCCTGTGCGCTCCTCGGGGACCGCGTTTCCACCGAATCAAGATAAAGCAGGTAGAACTATTGTCAATATTTAATCGGGTACATGGATTCGGCTCTGTAAAGGCAACACTCAGGACTTGTGTTTGCAGATGCTGGCCAAGTGCCAAGAAAGTATTAGTCCCTCCCACGTTTTAAGGGCAAGATTACAGAATTTCTCCCAAAGTATGTTACAGGAATTCAGATGAATAACTGAGCTGCATAGCCACCCCAGACCCTTACCTCTTCAAAGCCATGCTGCGGTTCTGTGCTGGGCCAGGCTGGGAGGAACAGAGCCTTGTCCTCCTAAGTGGACTTTCCCAGGCCCCCTTATTGCCCCGACCTGCTCTGTTCACCTTCCCTGCTCAGACAGCGCTGGGAGCGGTCAACCGTGTGGTGGCCTCACAGGAAGGAAGAAATGCTGTCTTTAAGTTCTTATATTTGACCTTTCTCTTTCCAAATGACTTACTCTAGGAATTTGGTCTCCTTGGTGGCGAGCTCCTGTCCTCAGAGTGAACGGGCCCCGCCAAGTTGGGGCTAGGACCACAGATGCTCTGAGGCCGAGTCCTGGGTCCCGACCCTACTTTCATAAACATCCTTTGATCTCAACAGACAAATGCCTCCACCCGTGCTTTCCACCCAACTCTCCTCTTGGATGTCACTTGCCCTCCCATTTCTTCTCCCTTGGGGTGCGTGTACCTGCGTGTGCCTGTGTGTGGGGTGGAGGAGGGGCATAAGCTCTTCCTGTTTCCCTGATAGAAATCCTGGAGTTGTGATGAGGTATTGTTACTTCCTAACAGATTTCTGCCGACTCGAAGGCATAAATCACAGCTCCTCCAGCTCTTTAGGAGCAATAAAAGTTGCCTGCAATGATTGATCACTATGTACGCACAGGGTTAAGAGCTTTATCCATTACCTCATTTAATCCTTCACTACACCTTCTGAGCTAAGTGTGATTATCAACTTCATTTTATAGCTGAGGCTAAAGAGACATAGAAAGGTTAAGTAACTTATTTAAGATCACAGAGCTACTGAGTGGTCAAGTCAGGGTAGAAGCCCAGATCTGTCTGAGTCTACACTGCATCCTTTATCACCACATGCTATCATTTTTCTAATGTAAGTAATTAAAACAACTTTATATTAAATTTACTATAATTGCACAAGTAACACATGAATACATTATTCTTGTGAAAACTTAAAACTGCTCAGATAGAGCTGGAATCCCCTCTGATCAAATCCCCTATTTTTTGTTACTTTCCCTCACTCAGTGGGTAATTATTCTCAGTCCGGCTAATATAATTTCAGACCTTTTCCTATATATTTACATACATCTAAATATATGCATAGAAAACATCAGCATCACTAGCTGTGCATAAATACGTGGAATCATGCTTATAAGCATCATTCTGAAGCTGCTTTCCTTTCACAGTAGGTCTGGATTCTCTTTCCATGTAAGCATAGCAGATTCGTTCATTCCTATCACTACCTAAAATTTCATGTTATGTGTACATGCCATAGTTTTCTGTTTTGTTGGTTGTTCCGCAATGGGTGAACATTTGAGTTGTTATCCACATTCCATTATCACAATGTTTCAACCAAGATCCTTGAACATAGCTCCTTGTATATTTTTGTAAGTATTTTTCTAGGACAGAGGGGTTGCTGTGTGATAGAGTATGCAAATTTTAAATTTTAATAGATACCAGCAAATGATCCTCCAAAGTGGCTGCACCAGTAAATAACTTTAACAATGTTGGGGGAAAAGTACTGTCTCTCCAGTGAGGACGGCACGAAAGAAAATGGGCTCAAATGGCAATAGGACACACACAGGCAACAGGCAGCAAGTGACTGAGCTGCGACTTCACAGCCTGCTAGTTGGGCAGCTGACAACCTCTCTGAACCTCAGTGTTCACATCTGTAAAATGGAGACAACAATCTCATTAACTCAGAGGGCTGTTGTGAGGATTAATTGAGATGATACATGAAAAACTCATAGTATATATAGCCCTGATGACAGTTATCATTAGCTCTAGGGGAGGTTCGGGACTACCTTTCCTGGGAAATCTTTAAGGACAGCAAACCCACATCTGAGCTGGACCCAGGTGCTGTCCCCTGGAGGCAGAGAGTTGGATGACAGGGAATTGATGCTCAACCAATTTAAAAGCAGAGCTATAAGCCACTAGCCATGACCTTGAGCTTGACAGGCCAGCCCAGGAGTGGTAGAAGGCCATACAGCATGGACATTCACTGCCGTTTTATGAAAATTACAAGGTCATAAGAAATGCTCTTGATGTTTTTGCCCTTGAAATATCTTGACTTTTTACCCCCAACTTCTTTAACATTCTGTGTGGCAAATATTCAGGATTTCAGGCCCTCAGGCTAGAGTAGTAATGCTTTATTTGGTGGGTTTTATTTTCCAACCAGCATGGCATAGTCATTTTGGCTCTGACCTTCACTTGGTATGAATAGCCCTGAGAAAAATGTGGAACCACTTTAGGTCTCAAATCCTTTGTAAAAATTGGATGATAATAATATCTAAAAGTAAAGCTAATGTTTATGGAACACTTAAAATGTACCAGACATTGTGCTAACTAATCACTTTACATGTATTATTAGGTTATTACCTAATTTAATGCTCACAATAAGTAGAAGTGGGTGGTGGTCCAGGAGGCAAATCTGGGTTTAAACCCACTAGCAATAACTGACCCCAAGTGCCAGGCTAGGCCCAGCTCTCCTGGGGAGTGGTCTTCTCTTGGGCCTGGTAGATGAGACCAGTATTGGCAATTCTTGGCTTGAGAGGAAGCAAAGAGGGTCATGTGTTGCTGACCTGCTTCTCGGAAGCCTTCATGGTGATCTGATACTTGCATGGCAGATTGGGACTGAAACCAGAGCTCTTGAACCATCTGGAGCTTCTTAAACAACCATCTCCCTTCTCCATCCTTCCCTATGCCCAGCTCCGTGTGCCAAAGGGAGGGTGTCAAAACCCAGTCCCTCTTTCTCCGGCTTCTAAACTGCTGAAACCCAAGGGGGAGATTCTACAGGGAGAGCAGCACCTTAGCATCTTGGCACCTTGGAACTCATCAGAGCTGATTTCCTGTCAGATAGGAATGCTGAGAACAGGGCAGTGAGAGAACGGGACACCACAGAGGTAAGATGTGGTGGAGAAGTTTGGAGACTTGCCCTGGGAGGACAGGCCTAAGCATGGAGCAAAAGAGAGAAACACAGACAGAGAAGGAAGGGGTTTCGGAAGAGAATCCATATGCTTGTGACCATCCCTGTCTTGGTGACTCAGTTTTCTCCCCGTCAACCCCGGGACTGTGAACTCCCTTCTCGGGATGTGACAACAGTCATACTGTCCTCACTGGGCTGCCTGGGAGCTCAGATGGGAGCTCTGCCTTCTCAAGTGCCTCTTGGAAACTCCTGTTCCCTGAGCAGGTAGGACATGGGGGAAGACAGTCATAGGAACATGGGTCTGTCTGGGCATCAGAAGCTCTTTGCCTGTATGAAACTGGACATCACAGGGTCCTTCGACCATCACTCCTAGCAGCACCTGGCTCATCACCATCTTTAAAGGAAAGCTGTTTCTTGTGTGGTTGTGCCTGGGCCTGAGCTGCCCCCTCCAAATTCAACAGGGACAGTGTTCTGGCCCAGGGTGTGGCTGACCAAGAACAGGACTGGGAGCCCTAAGACCTGGGTTAAGTAGTTGGGTAACCCTGGGCAGGTCTCTTTGGCACCGAGCTTCAGTCTTCTTCTCAGCAGAGTGTGGGGCTGGCCGGCTCCGAGTGGGGAAACAGTCACCCCACAGCACACAAGGCTGAAGGCAGCTGAGTGTTTAAGCAAAAGAGGCTAGTCTCTTCCTTGGTGAAATTGACAAATACCAGTTCCACACGGAACCGACTTCTTCAGAGGTCCTAAAGCAAAGCTAGTGAGTCTGAGGGTCTCACACAGTGTGGGGAGCTTCTGAGCTTCCAGATCTCTGTTTTGCCAGGGGCACTCACTGTTCCTAGGGTGACCAACTGTCCCAGTTTTCCCAGGACTAAGGGAGTCCCCAGAAAGCTGTGGGGGATGTTGAGTGGTAAAATTGAGAAATTTGAGGCAAACTGGTCAAATTGGTCATCCTAACTCTTCCCCAAGCTCTCTTCCTGGAGGCCTAGGGCAAGGCCCTTCTGCCTCTTGGTCTTGGACTGAGTCCAAACCCAGATGCACTTGGCTCTGACCCACTGGAGTCTAGCAATGGACCTGGGCTGCTTGCTTTTCTTGCCCATGGGCTTGGTGTCTTTCTCTCCTCTGTGCCTTGTCAATCTCACCTCCCTCACCCACTCGAGTCAGACAGTCCTGGATTTCGACTCTTGGGGAAGTTATTTGATCAGGTGTTCTCATCCGTACAGCGTAAAATGACACATATTGTGCTCTCATCAGGCGCCAAAGTGCTAAGAACTTTCCATATCTTAACTCATTATTCCTCACAGCAATCTCATGAGCATTATTATTATCTGTATTATCAGGCATTATTATTATTATCTGTTTTAGTCAGAGTTCCCCAGAGAAACAGAACCAATAGGATGTGCATCCATCCATCTATCTATCCATCTATCTATCTATCTATCTATCTATCTATCTATCTATCATCTATCATCTAGCTATCTGGAGAGATTTGTTTTAAGGAGTTAGCTCACATGATTAAGGAGGCTGGGAAATCCAAAATCTCTAGAGATGGGGAACAGCAGGCTGCAGACCAGGGAAGAACTGATGAGCATGGAAAATGAGGCACAGAGAGGTAAAGTAACTTGCCCAAGGGTACATAGCAGTAAGAAGGGGAGCAAAAATTTGAAACTGGGCAATCGTTTTTTCAGAGCCTAAGCCCCTAATTACCATGGTAAACAGCCTTTGTAATATGGGGCTATTACTATACCTATTACCTTGCTGAGTTCTTGGGAGGATAAAAAGAGATACATTAATCATTAGAGAAATTCAAATCAAAACCACAATGAAGTACCACCTCACACCGGACAGAATGGCCATCAATCATCCAAAAATCTAGAAACAATAAATGCTGGAGAGGGTGTGGAGAAAAGGGAGCCCTCCTACACTGTTTGTGGGAATGTAAATTGATACAGCCACTATGGAGAACAGTATGGATATTCCTTAAAAGACTAAAAATAGAACTACCATAGGACCCAGCAATCCCACTACTGGGCATATACCCTGAGAAAACCATAATTCAAAAAGAGTCATGGACCACAGTGTTCATTGCAGCTCTATTTACAATAGCCAGGTCATGGAAGCAACCTAACTGTCCATCGACAGATGAATGGATAAAGAAGACATGGCACATATATACAATGGAATATTACTCAGCCATAAAAAGGAATGAAATTGAGTTATTTGTAGTGAGGTGGATGGACCTAGAGTCTGTCATACAGAGTGATGTAAGTCAGAAAGAGAAAAAAACAAATACCATATGCTAACACATATATATGGAATCTTAAAAAAAAAAGGTTCTGAAGAACCTAGGGGCAGGACAGGAATAAAGACACAGACGTAGAGAATAGCCTTGAAGACACAGGGTGGGGGAAGGGTAACCTGGGATGAAGTGAGAGAGTAGCATTGACATACATACACTACCAAATGTAAAATAGATAGCTAGTGGGAAGCAGCCACATAGCATAGGGAGATCAGCTACGTGCTTTGTGACCACCTAGAGTGGTGGGATAGGGAGGGTGGGAGGGAGAGGCAAGAGGGAGGGGATATGGGGATATATGTATATGTATAGCTGATTCACTTTGTTGTACAGCAGAAACTAGCACAACATTGTAAAACAATTATACTCCAATAAAGATGTATAAAGAAAAACAAGAGAGATACTTTATGTGCTTGGTGACTGGCAGTGAGGAGACACTCAATACTTGCTACTTCCCTTCTCCCAGATCTTTTCTGTTGTAAACAATGAGCCATGTGGCCACAGATAGTCTGGTTACTATTACTATTAGACTCAGATGGTTGGCACCCATGAGGAATGGATTTTTAGCCAGGAACGCATGTGCCTTATGCACGCTTATTATGTTGCATGGCTGGGGGCAGTGGGGATGCTGGGCCAGTCACCTGCATTCCTCTGTGTGTCTCTAAGCCAGAGCAGGACCAAGCCAGGAGCCCGGTGAGAGATAACAGGGTCTGGGGCAGGCCTGTAAAGCTCAGGGCCCTGTAGCCAGCAGGGAGAGAGGGGCCAGGTGGCCTCAAGGGCCTTTGTGAGCCTGCCCTTTGTCCCAGGCCATGGCCTTGGCATGTGCCCAGCCCCCCGTCTCTGCTGCCAGATGCTAGGATGTGGAACCAGTCGGACGACGATCCTTGAGGCCGCCTCACCTGACCCTCTGCCCCAGTTATCGGTCCATCTGACCTGAGACCCACGATGAAGCTATTGAACTGCTGGCTGTGGTATGTGCAGGTGACATTCACGCTCATGTCTGCAAGCTGTTGTGCAGGACTCTGTCAGCTTTCGAGGAGACGCCACCAAAGGCAAAGAGGTGAGCTCTGGCGCCAGCAGGCCTGGGCTCAAATCCTGACTCCATTTACTAACTTTGTGACACTGATCAAGTCAATTTATCTCTCTAAGCCTCGGTTGACCTCTGAACTGGTGGGTTCAGCTACAGGGACTCACACATGTCAAAGGGCTTGGCTCAGAATAGGAGCTCCTTTCTCTTCTGTGCTTGGAATCACTCCTCATCTGCTTAAGACGTTGATCCTGAGGCCACCTTCTCTGACCATCTGCTCTGTTTTCCTTGAGTCTAGAAGCATCAGGAAGGGCTCAAAGCATCCTTGACTAGCCCCATGCTTGGAGCCTAGGCTTACACTGACTGACAAAGCCAGGCTGGGCTCCTGACAGGGGGGCCAAACTTGGCTGAAACCCAGATGGTGGCAACAGTCTCACTGCAGGGAAAGCGCCCCAAACTGCTGGGGTGGATTCTTGTGCATTTCAGTTATATCTCCCGAGAACAAGTCCTGGCTGGTTTTGATTGATTTTTTTGGCTTTCAAGTTATAGCATATGAATTTCTAAATTTCAAAGCCCTCTAGCCAATATGCAAATGGCTTTAATTTGAGGTGTGACAGGTGGAATTAACACTAGAAAGCCAGCACTTTTTTGGTTCCTGCCATAAAGCTGATCACCGAAAAGCAAGATTATTCTTTCAATTTATAGAAATTGTTTGGGTCTCTTCCATCCCATGATCCTTCTAGGCTGTGGTGTTGAAGAGGAAAACATTTAAGGAGAAAATTCTAAGAAGAAAGAATTTCTTCCCTGCTTTTGGATATGACACCTCGCTCTCTGTGTGGGTTTAGCAGGAGTACGTTGGGGGCTGTGTTTGGATGACAGTTGGGTCAATCTTGGATCATAGAGGACAGGACTTGTTTTGCTCCTTTTTTGTCAAGTTTTCCTTTTTCTTTAACTCCTCATGGACTTTTCTTTGTGGGACACTCTGGCCCTACAGAACAGTCCCTGTCTGAGTAATTGGGATTAAGATAATGGTTAAAAGCATGAGCTTTAGAGATGGACAGATGTGGATTCAAGTCCTGACTTTTTCCACTTCCTGTCCTTATGACTATGGGAACTTCAATAACCACCCTAAGACTTGAGTACCTGTAAAATGGAAATCAAAACAGCACCTGCTTCATTTTGCCAGGGTGAAATACGTAATTATGTAGATCACACAGTACAGCACATGATACTTAAAAACTCCCTCACAGAATGTTTCATTCTTTGTTTACTGTATTACTAACAAACTAAAGAGCTCCAACCCATTAGCAGCTGATGGGTCATACTGTGGTTCCAGACTGTGCTGAGTGCTTCATTCGGAGACAAGAGAAAGATTAGCCTTGTTTCCTGGCTTTGAGGAGCTCTGGGAGAGACAGGACTTACACATGAATAGAAAATGATGAGCCAGTGAACAGCCAAGCCAGTGTCTAATAAAACGCTAAGTTGAATGAGACCGGTGATAAGAGGGATTGAGATTCAGGGAGGGAGGCTGCTATGGGAAGTGAGGAGGTGCCCAGCATTTACTGAGTACTTACTATGTGCTGGCTTCACAAGACTGGACCCTCAGTCCTTACCATAGCCCCGGGAGGTGGACATTTTCACACGTGTTTTACTCACCAGAGGGCACTGTGGCTCAGACACATGAAATAACCTGTTCGAAGTCATCCAGGTAGAATTGGCTGGAGTTGGCATTGGAGTCTGGACGACAGAGGGTGGACTTAAGCTGACGTGGAAAGAGGAGTAGGGTGTGGAGAGGCAGAGGTTGAAGGGGAGCTCTATTCCTTGGTTTGCTGCCTTTGGCCCTTGGAGCTTGGCCCTGCTAGGAAGACACTAGAAGTTCTGCCTGGGACCCACTGCTGGGCTTGCCACTCCTGACAGGCAGTGGGCATCAGTGCCAGCCAGTCCTGGCAGGTGGAGACCACATACAGCTCCTACCTTGCCACAGTCCAGCAGTGAAACCCGGCCCGTGTCGTGGCTCCACAAGGTGTCAGGCATTTGCCTTCTTATCAGGCTGGGCACATTCCATGGCCAAGTGGCCACCTGGGTTGCCTGTCATGGTAGATCCACTTTGGGCTGTGTGTGCATTTGCATTGCTGCCTGTCCTGCGACTTTTGCATTTTTGAGAGTCTGGCCTGGCGATGCGGGAGCGGGTGCCAGGGTGCGCTGCCTTGGCTGCTGCCCTTTGTGGCAATGAGACATACTGCATCCTGGGAGAAGCGTGGTTCTGGGGTAAGAGGACCTGGCTTTGAATCTTGCGCTCCTTTCTTGGTTGTATGATCTGGGGCAGGTCACCTAACCTCTCTAGGCCTCAGCTTCCTTTACCCAAAATGGAAATGGTAGAAAATACCTATGCTCAGTTTCAGTTTGAATATCAAATATTATAAAGACCCTGACCTACCTTCCTAGGTGCTCCATCAAGTTAATAATCATTATTTTTTTTTTTTTTTTTTTTTTTTTTTTTTCACATATATTTACTATCATTAGGGATTCAAAGGGCTAAAAGTGAGTTTCTCATACCCATTTTCAGGGCTTCCTCTTATCCTGTGTTGTGCTTTCTTTTTTGTTGTTTTTTGCGGTACGCGGGCCTCTCACTGTTGTGGCCTCTCCCGTTGCGGAGTACAGGCTCTGGACGCGCAGGTTCAGTGACCATGGCTCACGGGCCCAGCTGCTCCGTGACATCAGAGCGGGGCACGAACCCGTGCCCCCTGCAGCGGCAGGCGGACTCTCAACCACTGCGCCACCAGGGAAGCCCCTAATCATTATTTTTAATGGTAATCACTGCTTCTGGAATATTGAGAGTTCTAAGCTCCAAAGTCATGCTCAGGAGGGAGTGCGAGGGGATGAATACAAGCGTGTGGTGTGAGGCTGCCACAGTATCTTGCTTGTGCAGGCTCGGGGGAGCCCCAGCTTCCAGTGCTCAACTGTGTGAGGGAATCTGACCTTGCAGAAATCCTGTGCTTCACCAGATGGCTTAGAAAGGCTGTGTGATTGTGATAAAACTTTGCCCCTACAAAGTCTCTGTTGGGCTGGAACTGGGTTTGAGGAGAGTTTAGCTCAAATGCATCACCCAGTAGGGAGCTATAGTGATCATAACGTGCAAATGCATGTATATGTTTCTCGTCCATCATATCCGGGGCTCAGCGGAGAAAGAACACAGTATGTGTCAGATGCACCTGGGTTTAAACTTCAGGTGATCTGCAGCAAGTTCTTCCACTTCTCTCAGCCCCTTCTCATGTCAGAAGGGCTGCATTCCTCTATACTTTCTTTCACTTGGCATTTACAAGAGTCTGTGAGGTTGGCGTTATGACGATTATTATTGGGCAAACAAGCTTGGATCACTTAAGTGACTTGCCCGAGGTCACTTGTGTAAGAAACCCAGAGCGAGAACAAGGTGTCACACAGGCTTGAACCTCATGTGTTGAAAACTTCATCTAGATTCCCTGGGACCCTCTCGAAAAAGTTCTAGGCCAGTGGTCCAGTTTGAGACCTTGAGTTCTTCCTTTGGCTTCTTAATCACTGTGCTTTTCCAAACAAAATTCCTGTCCTCTGGTGATACCGACTGCATGTTTGCATAGTGTATCTCTGAGAACAATCTCAGGCCCCAAATCTGCCATTTTATGAGAAGTTGGCTAATTATATGAGGCACCATCGGTCTGCAACATGGAGAAGATAGGGTAGATTGACTGTTTCAGTGGATTGTAAAAATTCCCTGGATGGCTGTTGCTAAAAAAGCTCTAAAATGGACTACAAGGTGGTTCTACAAAGACATTTTTGGGGAGGCGAGGTCTGGCTGGATGGAGAGTCACTAAAGAACAGTCTAGATTGGCCTGGGGTTTTGATTTTGATCAATTCAGTCTGAAATCAACTTTATTCTCAAAAACCTCGTCGACCAGCCTACACCTCTGAAGTCTCAGTCAGGTGAACACAATGCAGAGTTGGTGAGAGGGTGAAGGTAGTTCTAGTAAATTTGGGGTTCTTTTCTGAGTTTCAAAAAGTAGAATGACCCCTGAGAGGAGGCAGACCCGTGAATCAAACAAAAATTTTATTTTCCTCCAGCAAACGAACAATTCACAGTGGCTGGAGGAGAGGCTGTGGCTTTTGTGGATGCAACCTTAGCACTGTTTTCTCTACAAGAGCACGTGGCAGCCGAGTGGCCAGCAGGGCGGAAGAGGAACCGAATGATGGGTGGCACTCGGCCAGGAGGAGCAGATTTCTTCAAATCAGGCTGCGGGTGATTCTGGGATCTCTGCTTGATCTTAACTTGCCCAGCTCCCAGCTTGGAGAGTGAGAGACAATCCCCACTCCACATGGGGAGCTGAGGTTCAAAAAAGAGGCAGCTAATGGTTGCATGAGTCAGGCCGAGAGCTGGAGATGCAGTGGTGTTTTATTTTTTAACATCTTTGTTGGAATATAATTGCTTTACAACCGTGTGTTAGTTTCTGCTCTATAACAAAGTGAATCAGCTATACATATACATATATCCCCATATCCCTTCCCTCTTGCGTCTCCCTCCCACCCCTCTAGGTGGTCACAAAGCACCGAGCTGATCTCCCTGTGCTATGCAGCTGCTTCCCACTAGCTATCGGTTTTACATTTGGTAGTGTATATATGAGACGTTTGATTGGCAGGTTTGGAGACTGGGGCTCAGGAGCTGGCTGACTTCTTAGCTTCAGCCCTCCAGCCTCTAGGTGAGTGTAATTCCCTGTCCTCCCCACCCCCTACTTCATAGGCTGTAAGTGAAGGGAATAGAGGACCAAGAGTATGCCTCAAAGTCTTCCTTGAAGCCAAGGTAACCCAGTTCTGCCCTTCCCAGTACCACAAGCTGGCGAACCCATCAGTCTCTCTTTGAGTGTCTACCGCTTCTTCCTGGCTTATGCGGTGGGTCGTTCCCTTTTCTGGGAGGAGTCGGGAGGCATCCCACAGTGGATGTGCTAGCACCCTCATGCTCGTTCTCTTTCTTCTTAATTTTCTTTTGCGGCACGCGGGCCTGTCACTGCTGTGGCCTCCCCCGTTGCGGAGCACAGGCTCCGGACGCGCAGGCTCAGCGGCCACGGCTCACGGGCGCAGCCGCTCCGGGGCACGTGGGATCCTCCCGGACCGGAGCACGAACCCGCGTCCCCTGCATCGGCAGGCGGACTCTCAACCACTGCGCCACCCGGGAAGCCCTCTCTTTCCTCTTAATCAGCACTTGAGACATGCTAGGAATAGAGCCCTTGCTTTCTCCTTCTCTCCCTCTCCTCCCCTCACTCTCACTCTCTTGCTCTCTCCCTTCTTTTAACCTTTTCTGTTCCTCTTCTTCTTTTCTCTCTTTCCCCAGCCTTTCTCCTTCCTTGTTTGGATGCATTGATTTGGTCCCTACCCCTGACAATGTTCCCTCCTTAACAGAAGCGTGGGCTCCCTGAGGCCAGGGACCACGGACTGAATTGCACCCCGATCTGGCACATGCAAGGACTGTCTCAAAACATTTGTCAGTGTGGCTCTCAGTGAGGCTGTGTCCTTCCTGGTCTGTGACTCCACTGCAGAGACCAAGGCAGGAGTGCCGCCTTCCCTCCCCAAGCCCTCCTGGGCTACTTTCCTGGGCTGTGGCTCTGTTGGGGCAGATTTAGTAGCTGATGGTGGCTTGTCTCTGCGCTGGATGGCGTGTCCTGTCCTCAGCCCAGTGTCAGTCCTCAGCTGCTTGTCTCCACTGCACAGACTCTTTTTTAGCAGCAGAAAAAGTCTTGGACAGCAACTAGGAGAGTCTAAAGTTCCTTGTTCTCTGCATTTCTTTATTCCTCTGCTGGCAACAGGAATCCTTAGTGGCTGGAAAAACCAAAAAATATCTGAGCTGTAAGTGTCTGACCCAATCTGTCTGAAAAAATAACACAAAATAAAAAAATGAATTTGTTCAACTCTACTTGTAAGATATTACTGCAGACAAGCATATATCATTATCCAACTTTAAGGGTGAAATCTTGGCTTTTCATGGCTAGAGACTGACCAAAATGCAGAGGTGTGTGAGAGTTGGGGTCAGGAAGTCTCCGTGGAAGGTTTAATTGAAACCTTAAGGTAAATAGCTAACTGCCAGGCACCTGGTTAGCTGCTTCGTGTACATTCTCGCTGAGTCTGCAAACAATCCTAGGAGGCAAGCAAGTGTTATTTTTACGCCTATTTTACTCATGAAAAAAGCTGAAGCTTAGGAAGGTTTAAGTAGTTTAGACAAACTTATGTGCCTAGAGATTCAAACCTGGGGTGACTCTGGTTGGTGCTTATGTTCTTAGCTTCTATATTGTACTGCCTCCAAAAAGAAGTATAGTATCAAGTTTGGAAAAGCCTTCAGGCCCTGAAGTGAGGATATCCAATCGATAATGAACTCTCAATTAATAAGTCATCACAAGAGGATTATGATGCTTGCCTCTGTTTTATGTGTTTGGGTCCGTTAGACTAGCCCTAAAATGTATACTCTTTACTTCTGGACACCATTACTACAATTTGTGTAGCTGCCACCAGGTGAATAAGCATCTTGGTCCCTTGCTACTCAGAGTGTGGCTGAGCAAGGCACTGAAAATACCTAGATGAGTTTATTAACTCCATAAACACATAGGTCCGGTCCCAGCCGACCAGCAGTGTCAGCCTCAGCTGGCAGCCTGCTAGAATGCAGGATCTCAGACACACCCGACCCACCCAAGCTCAGTCTCCACTCTAACGAGAGCCCCCAGTGACCCATGTGCACATGAAGAGAGTTGGGCTCACAGCCTTGGCCTATGGCTACGTTACCTAAGCAGTTGGATTTTTCTCAAGAGGTAGAAGACAGAGCTAATTGATTCATAATTCAGTCCACCCATTTTTCTAAAGGAACACAACTTCTTATTATTTAAAAAATATTTAACCAATCATGATGTAACTGATAACCATGAGTAGCTCATAAGAACTAACCATTTACAAACATTTCTGTTGAACAGTGACGTTTACCTGAATCCAAATACCTGGGCACACCTCAAGTACTTAGTTCACTGAACATCACCTTTTCTCATTCTAACACCTAGAGACTTTCTGAGTCACTCCACAGGATGAGATCCTTGAAAATCGCTCAACAAAAGCATTTAGCCACCTGTGTGCGCTTATTAGCGAAAAGAACAAAGATGGCCACCACTTATTAAGTACTTCTACTTGGGGTCAACACGTTACTCATATTTCCATCAGTTTTTTGGTGTGGTTCTGCAATTTGCATCTCTTCTGATTTATTTTATAGAAAAGAATTTCATATAATATTGTGAGTTTTTGTCGACAGGGGCTATCCTAGTCACCTTTCTACCTGCAGAGTGCCTGGTGCAGTGTTTTATATAGGGTAGTTGCACAATAAATGTCTTTTGAATGTGGGACAGCCCAGAAACTCCAAGCTCTTCCCAAGGATGCTTCTTAAAGGAGCCTTTTGACTTTTCTTTAGGACATTAAAGATAATAGTTCCATGACATCATTTGAAACAGAGTTGTACTGGAGCAGTTTCTTTGCAGAGGCCATGATAATATCTGATCAAATTCTCTTAGCTCCTTTTCTGTTCTGTACCATGTTTTACCCCACAGCTTTCCATTTCAGTATTTTGTTGTCAAAGATGCCCTCATTCTGCTGATGGATAGCACTGACTTGTCCATGGATGAAGAGTGGGTCAGTAGTGTGAACCTCAGGAGAATTCTGTTCTAGAAGCACCTAGAGCCTTTCCTAGGGAAAGGAGGTCATAGGCTATGGGATTAGACAGATTTAGGTTTGAATTATGCTCCTTTAACTTATTGGTTTGGCATTTGACTCAACCTTTCTGAATTTTAGTTTTCTCATCTATAAAATGGGATAACAATACCTACCTTATTGGCTCGTTTGGGGGACCAGATGAGATAGTGGCAGGTAGGTGACCTAGCAGAAACAAAGTAACTGGGGATCTCTACCTGCAGGGGTGACCAGGTGAAATCAGCAAAACCATGATTTTCTACTAAAGTGCAGAGAGAGCAGAAAAAACAGATAGTTAGGGAAATCTTTTCCAAAGGAAGGAATGTGACTCTTCTCAGACCCCTGTAACACTGATGATGCTCTCACAATCCCCATTCTCTCCAAGACATGATGACCTCTTGTCTCAGTGTCGTAGAGATTTTGGAAAGGTCTTGGATGCTCTGGCCATGCAATGTGACCCAACTTCCTGAGCTCTTTATTTTAAATTGAAGTATAATTGACCCAGAACGCTGTTAGTCCCAGGTGCACAAATAGTGATTCTATGTTTCTATACATTACAAATGATCACCACAATAAGTCTAGTTACCATCTGTCACCATACAAAGTTATTACAATGTTATTGACTATATTTCTCATGCTGTACATTGCATCCCCTGGACTGTATGAACTCCTTTTGATCAATGCAAAAAAAACCAAAAAACAAAATAGTATTCCATAAGTTGTTCCCAGGAAAAAACCAATTTTGAAGAGTTTTTCTGAATGAGTAGGTTTTACTCCATTGATTTGTGTGCTTTGGTCACTAAATTGTAGCCCAGAGAGGTTAAGGCTCTTGTCCAATATCACAGAGGAAATAAGTGGTAGAACCAGGAATCAAACCCAGGTCTGTCTGGCTCGAGAGACTGTAAGTCTGGGCTGTATTGCTTTGTGCCTGGGGAGCTGGATTCCCACTCCCCTCATCCTGCTGCAGGAAGGAGACAGACAGAAGCCAATGCTCCTTTCTTCGTTGCAGGGGTGGGAAGGAACACAGAGGCTCAGGCTCCGCTTGGCTACCCAGATCAGGAGGCTCATTTCGTCCTCCCCAGGTAACCTCCTCCAGGTGATCAGCCAGGTCTGTAGGGGGTGGGGTGGGGGCCCTCCTCCAGCCATTCCCACCGCAGGGAGAGGAAGCCTCAGGAAAGGGCAGCCAAGCCCATCGTAGCTTTGATCCTTCCTGCAAAACATTGGGAACACAGAGAAAACTTCAGCCTTTTCATTTTCTTATTCACAAAGCTCGGCGAGTGAGTGCCTCAAACTCTTGAAGAAGAACTTGAAAGAAGCCACTGGGAGACTGTCCTGCAATCTGAGTCTACCTCTGCTTGCTGAGCCTGTGGCACAGAACAAGTTGCTTGGACAAGCCTGGCCCCTCAGACCTAGCTCAAACTGGCTTCAGCTGGCGTGTGCCAAACAGGAGGGCGGAGAGCAGGGGACAGGAGCCCCAGGGTTCTCATCTGCCACACCCATCTCTGCAAGCCCTTAACCCACTGTGCTGCCCTGGGGCCAGACTCCAGTTAAAGTTTAGATGGATGTCCTGGCTGTGTTTTTCTGTCTCAGGTAAAGGGTGGCACGTAGAGAGATTTACTCAGGCAGGGGAGGTGCTCAGTCTGGACCCATCTCACCCGCATGGGGCCACCTTCTGTGCCCTCCCCCGGCTGTGCCGTGTTTGGTGGACAGAGCAGTTCTATCAAACTGTGGAACATCTCTGTGTAGGAGCAGGCTACTACAGAAGGAGGAAACATTCCTGTGGCTTCCTCAGGCCAAAATGCACATACAATGGAGACACAGAGCCCCAGAGAGAGTAGATGATCGCCTCCACCACCTGGCTCAATGCCTCAGTGGAGATGGGAAGACGGATCCCCAGAGAGAGCATGGCAGGAGGTCATCTGAACAAGGCTGACTATGTGTCCCAGCCACTGAAAGTCCCTTTGCAACATGAAGCAAGCAAAAGGAGCCACACAGAGAAAAGGTCGAAGCATATGAGAATGTCCATATGATGCCAGACCTGAGATCCCTCCAGGCCAGAACTCTCTGTTAATAATAATCAAGGTGGGGAAGGTTTTCTGTTGGCCAGGGCCTATGCATTTTTTTTTTTTTTTTTTTTTTTTTGCAGTACGTGGGCCTCTCACTGTTGTGGCCTCTCCCGTTGCAGATCACAGGCTACGGACGTGCAGGCTCAGCGGCCGTGACTCACGGGCCCAGCTGCTCCGCAGCATGTGGGATCTTCCCGGATCGGGGCACGAACCCGTGTCCCTTGCATCGGCAGGCAGACTCTCAACAACTGTGCCACCAGGGAAGCCCAGGGCCTATGCTTTTTATGAAACTTTAAAAAACGTCTTTCAATGACCTTATGAGGTTTGAAGGGCTACCAGAGGTTGGATTTTCTGTTTGTCCCTTAAGGGGACCTAAGCAATTAGGCACGTGTCCCTTCTACCTCTTGCTCCCCCTCTCTGTCAGCTCTTTCTCAGTAGCTCATTGTTGACCTGTAACAGCTTTAGGTGCAGTAAAGAACTTCCCTCCTGAAAGAGTCGTGTGCTTGGACAAGTCACCTTGCCCCTCTGGACTCAGTTTCCTCACTTGTGGAATGAGGGTTGGTTGGACAAAACCACTGGTTCTCAACCCTGACTCTGCATTAGGATCTTCTGGGGAAGTTCTTAAAACATACGCATGCTTATTTCATAGACACACACACACATCTATGACACATAAATACATGCATGTGAAAAGGGTGAAAACTGCCTAAGATCTGTAGTCTAGTTAACAGCATTGTACCAATGTCACCTTCCTGGTTTTGCTATTGTACTGTAGTTATTTAAGATGTCAGTCACCAGGGAGGGCAGCTCTGTGAAGGGTACATAGGACTTTAAGTGCTAATTTTGCAACTTCCTGTAATTTTAAAATACAGAGTTAAAAAAATCCTAATCCCCAAATTCTACCCCAGAGATTGTGATTCATTAGTCTGGGGCTTGGATGGCAATGTTTTTCTAAAACCTCCTTGGTGATTGTAATTCGCAGCCAGGGTTGAGGACTCCTGAAGTAGATGATGTCTGGGTCCCTTCCCAGCCCTGAAATATTATCAGACAAATTAATCTCAACCCCTGCCTGAAACTATTTAAATGTTCAACTTGTAGGGGTAATTTTTTAAAGTTTATTACCCACTGTGTAAGGGTGTTCTTTTATTTGTCCTAAAGCTACCCCTTGTCTGTTAGCCTCTTTCATTTCCTATTACTGTCATCCTCTAGCTGGATCTTGGAATTGCTGCTACTAATTGATGCCCTTTCCCTGTGATACCCTTGCCACCACTCACTGGCTACAGGTCATTTCTTATTCACCCTGGACCACAAGCCCCTGCATTAGATGCTGCCAACTCAGCACGGGTCTCAGCAGATAGGGGTGAATCGGGCAGGCTTCCCTTTAAAGTCTCTTCACTTTATTCTCTGGACTTCCACCCAAAGCCCTATGGGGAACCAGACTTTCCTGAGCCAGTGGCGGGTAACCAGTAAGAATTATAATGTGGGAAGGGGAGGATTCAGACATAATGCTGAATTGCACTGTGCTCACCGTCTGAAAGAAAACCACGTCAAAATTAAACCTCTCACGGGGATCCCACTTAAGGACGTGCCCCTGTTCTTATGCTAGATCCTTTGCCCTCTGACAAGCTGTCTTTTCAGAGAACACTCCCTTCTTTTCACAACCACAGTGAAATTGTTACCCTACCCACCTTTAGGAAAGTGTCACCTACCAACAAATTGATCTCTTCTGGTCATCAGAGCAATCCTAGGACTTGAGTAGCCCCCAGCAGCACTCTTCTCAAAATCTGGCTTATTCAACTATGAATTACATGGAGGGAGGGAAGTGGGCCTCGACAGGACAGCCCCGAGTGAGCTTTGACAGGTTTAGTCCTGACAGGTTAAAAGTGAATATCTCTTCTTTCCTGCT
>NW_006791778.1:1623726-1672716 GCF_000442215.2 Lipotes vexillifer
TCTCTCTCTCTCTCTCTCTCTCTCTCTCTCTCTCTCTCTCACACACACACACACACACACACACACACACCACACACAAAACACATTTTCTAAGACCCAACTGCATGTTATTCATCTATATTAAGCAAGAGAAACTGTTTTCTAAATGGATGTAGATTCCTGCCCTCAATGAGTTTGAAGTTTCATAACTGTGCAGAGCTGTGTCCACTCAGATTTGTTCATCTTCCAGCTCCTACATCTTGCCCAGAGGCCTATTGGAGCAGAAGAAATGGGTCTACTTTCTCTGCCTTTTAAAGCACGGAGCCACCTAGTCCCGAATCCCCCCTCCGTTGCCACACTAAAATCTAGTCACTCGGGCTTTGTGATACCCCCCACCCGGGACCAAATCTTGTTTCTTAGGCAGGGCATCCCCATCCCCTTAGCTGTGAGAGGAAGGGAGGCAGTGTGAGGGTTAATTTTCCTGAGCAGCCCTGCCACCATTGTGCAGGCATCACAGAGGGTTTGAGGATTTAGAAACGATTATAAGTCTGTGTTTATTTTAGTCTATTATAGTCACAGTTTTCATTGGCTTTGATTCGAACTCATTGTAGCCTTCATCTTTCTGGAATGAATAATGATTTTAAAAAACAATTTCTATCAAAAAGTAGCACTGCACCACCTCCCTCCCCGTTCCTGCCCTGGCCCCATCATTCCAGTTATCCTTATCTGTGCCTTGCTTTCTGATGTCCACCTGCAGTCTTAGGCAAGCTGCCAAATGTCGCTGCTCTGGCCCATTGCTTGAGGTAATAGTTTCCAAATGTTTACTGCTTTAAACTTTGTCTCGTCTTATCTCTCCGGCTTCAAGGCTTGACCCCTAATGTAAATTTCCCAAGAATTTGAAAATCAGTCCACGCCCATCCTCCCCGTTTAAGATTTTTAAAATCACACCCTCTTTTAAACATTTGACTGGATTTTGAAGGCATGTAATCCGTCTTGCACACAGTAAGCGCTTGATATTTTGTTCTATTGATCTCTCTAATGGTTCTGAGTAACAAAATGATTCATTCATTTAAATTTCCATTTGTAATCTTATTAAATGCCTCTGAGGTATGAGGAACTGGCTACAAGATATACATGTAAGATACATATATGACTTTTAAGGCAAAAGATCAAGTTCCAAATAGATTATGCCTCCAGGTCTAATGCATGGAAAGTATACTGAGACTATTGGAAGTTCTGACTGTAGCATCAGGTAACCTGAATTGGAGAATGGTGATCCTGATTTATAGGTTGTGTGACCTCGGGCAAGTCATTTCATCTCTCGAAGCAGCATTTTTATCATTGAGAAAAATGAGAACCATAATAGTATCTATCGGGTGTGCTTGTTTGAAGATTAAATGAGATAATGCTCACGTCACTGGCCCATAGAAAGAGCTTAGTCCATGTAAGCTATTATTATTGTGCTTCTATGTTCTACAAGGGAACAATCTAGACATTGAATACATCAGTGTTTTTCAAGTGTTTTTCAGAATCAACTAGTTATATTTAAAAATGCAGATGCCGGGGCCCCACCACCGGCTTACTGATCATGCTTTCTCACACTGAGGTGTAGGCACCTGTATTTTACCCAGCTTCCCAGGCATCTGTTGATGAGAAGCCTTCTAGGTTGTCCCACTGCTGCTGCAGGGCTCCCGAGCTGTTGTGTGAGCTGCAGTGGGTAAGAGACTGGGTGAGCTGTGAATAGACTTTGTAATGTGCCAGGTGATCTGTTGCCCCAAATTTCTGCAAAGGTCTTAAAGACCATTTTAAGGTTGGCGATATTCATCGTAATGCACAGTAGCGATATCAGCTCTTGTCTCACATTTTTAAATGAATCTTTTGCCATGCCAGATTTAGGGAAAACCTCAGGGGCATGTGAAGAAAGAACAAGAAACAAGAAACAGGGAGGTAGGAAGCGCTCTCTGTTTGTTAGAGCTGCAAGATCACCGATTCAGAAGGCAGAGGATAGAAGTGGGGAATAAAAAAAAAAGAATGGCATCCAGGAAAGAGAGATTTTGGTGCCAACAATTGGACATCTATGGGTTCTCTGCTCTCTGTCCCTTTGGGACAGCTGCTGGGGGTGGGGTGCAGGGCGTGCAGGGGCTTTGGGCTGTGTGACAATAGGCCAGTTTCAGTTTAGTTCGAAACTATTAAAAATTTAGTTTTATTGGTGTCTCAGAAAAGCAGTAATTGTTCTGTTCCCCTGGCATATCTATTCCATGAGGCAGGTTGTAACTCGTCTTGTTTGCCCAAGCCTTAGTAGAGTCCCCAGTGAGGGGATAATCTGACGGTGTCAATTTGAAAACAGATCTGTCTCCTGATCAAAAGAAACCCACTGAGGTAGCAGTTTGTCACCTTCTTCCCCTCAGTCCCCAGAGTGGGGGACTCTAGCAGCTCTTGTGCTTGGCATCTTTGTATCCTGTGGACAGCTTGACCCGTCTGGGGAGCTCTGACTATTGGTAGTCAGCTGGGAACACAGCTTTGTGTGTACAGGGGTTTAATGGAGGATGATTCCACAGGTTCGTTGAACAGTCTTTCACAAATGGCGACAAACTTTTCACCAGTGGAGAGTAGGAAGCACCACTTGGTGTTTTTCAGACCCAAGTTCAGGCACTTATTGGCTGGGTGACATTGGGCAAGTGACAACTTCCCTGAGCCTCAGACTCCTCATTTTGCTATCAGTGTTGTTGCGAAGATTAAATGAGAAAATTAAATGTGTGAGAAAGCCCTTAGACAATTCTGGCACACAGGAAGGGCTCAGAAAATGGTAGCTGTGGCCAGTACCAATGGTACCAGTATTGCTGCCATTGCGCTGAACCTCAAGACGAGGAAAATGTCCCCCAGACCTCACAGCAGGGATGAAGTCCTGTGCCTTAATGCCCTCTGCACACAGGATTTAACAGTATAGTCTAGCACAGATGGCTTAAGTAACTCCCCTTCAGCTTGAAAGACAGTTGGCCTTGTTCAAATAGATCAATCAGAGGAAGTTCAGTTGTAAACAACGTGGTCAACCCTACAAATCAATCTGTAAACACGAGTGATGCATATTTAAAGACCTAACGCAAAAATTCAGAAATAGAAGTTAACAAAGAATTCTAACCTTTTTGGTACATCAACTGCATGGTAGCTCTCAAGAGAAAGATCAAGTATTTGCTCTGAAAGTTTACTAAAAAGGATTTTGGAAATGAAAAAGAATTATCTACAGGTTAACAGTGCTGTAGGTAAGATGTGCTTTTTGGTCATATTAACCTTCCACTGACTACTGATAGATATAAGAAACTAATGATTCATAAATGCCTTTCTCTGATGTTGCCCCAAGACGTACACTCTCATCTATAGCAGTGAGGCTGACTGTCCCTCTTCAGTCATCATAGCTGTGTCTACCTTCCATCTCCATGGGAGCCAAGGCACCTCACGACATTAAAATAATTTTCAATCCATGAACAAGTGAGATTAAACACTGAAGAGTAATTTCCAGAATTAGTTGATATTACTCAAATCAACTGGGGAATGAGTATTGGAAAATTAAAAAAAAAAGCCAAATTTAATAATACAAAATTATTTATTAGTTAAAAAATTATAATTTGTTCGTTACACAGAAAGTAAAATGAATATTCCCTACAACAATTTTAACTATAAGCATACAAAGTAGGAGTGGCACTATGATTGGGTCTGAATTTCATATTAATGCCTAAATTAGTGTCAGAAAATCGAAAATGGTGACATGTAAACTGTGTCCGTGATATTTTGTTAGCAGGTTGCATATTTTGAGTTGCCATCTAGAGGTGGCAAAAAAATAGATGTATGCATGCCATGTTCCAAACTAATGTAATTTCTGTTAACTATAGCAGATGTCCCAGTTTGTTTCCCTCCTACAGAAATCACTGCTTGCTGCTGCTGAGGGAGTGAAGTTCACATAGTCTGTGCTGGAGTAAGAAAAACACTCTGAAGCTCTGAAGGTGTCCAAGTGTTCTGCCTCGCAGGATGCACAGCAGCAGACAGAGGCGGTGGCAGACGAGAAGCAGTTGTACTGGGTGTGTGAGGGCAGGTGAGGGTAGCAGTAGTCTTCCGAGGGGTAGCCACAGTTTCTGGTGTCCAGAGAAGGGGGAGAGTTGTAATTCTCCGGAGTATATGAAGGTAGATGAGCAGGAGAGTAACTGTAGTCTAAGGAACCAGAGAGAGTGGAGGAATCCGAAGGCCATCCTGGGGTCTAGAGAGATGAAAACCAAGGAACAAAAAGCTTGATAAATTAGACAGAATTAAAAGAACTGAATAGAGAAGATTTAGTAACTCAGAGTAAGAACATTAGGGGGAAAAAAAAAGAAAAGCACAACAAAACACCCAACCCAACCCAAGTCTGCAGAAGTAATTTTATTTGCTGGCTGGCGTGATTTCATGACACCGCATTCTATACTTAACCTATTTCTTTCCCAACAATAAATTGCCTTGCTTCACTGGCTTTCTTTGTTATAAGTATACTTTAGAGCATGCTTTGTTCTTAAACCACAAAATCCCATTGTGCTTCATCACCTGTGCATCAGATCCTGCTGTGTGCCACGATATAAGCTGCAGGTGGCACCCTGGATGTTTCTCCACACCCTTGACTGTGGAGAACAAGGTGAACATACACAGGTAGAACCGAGATCCTCAATGAGCCAATGTCTGGGAGGCTCCAAGACTCGAAACTACTGTTACAGGCGCTAAAGTCTTGACCCCTGCGGAGAAAGGCACTTTCTGCTTCCTCTTAAGCAGGTCCACAATTGTTACTGAGAAAGCCTAACTTGGAAGCTGGAAGAGAAGTGAATGACTGGGGCCCTGTGTGCATATCCTGTGGAGTTAATTTTTTATCCCCTTAAAATTTAGTCAGATACCTACACGGACTTTTGACAAACCAAAAGAAAAAAGTATTTACATTAAAAAACTACTTTCTGGGCTTCCCTGGTGGCGCAGTGGTTGAGTCCGCCTGCCGATGCAGGCGACACGGGTTCGTGCTCCGGTCCGGGAAGATCCCACATGCCGCGGAGCGGCTGGGCCCGTGAGCCATGGCCGCTGAGCCTGCGCGTCCGGAGCCTGTGCTCCACAACGGGAGAGGCCACAAGAGTGAGAGGCCCGCGTACCGCAAAAATAAAAAAATAAATAACTACTTTCTAAGGTTTAGAAAAACTATACGAGTATCTAAAAGACATCTTCAACAACTGGTATCTACCAATGGACACCTTATTTCCACTTTAAGTGGTAACATTTTCAAACATTTGAGGTCCATGAAGAACAGACAATCCAAATGTTTTCAACTATTAGGGCTTCATTTTTTTACCAACCATCTCAGACCCAAATGAGTTCTTGTGCCTGGACCAGACCAAAACAACCAGTTAGTAGAGCCAATTCAGTGCCAGAATAAAACAAAAAATCCCTTATCAGATGACAGTTTGTACTGTGTTGAAACAGCCTTAATTCTAATTTCTAGAACTCAAAAGTCCAAGGGCCATTGTTTAAATCAGTAATTTCCAATGAGTAGATTTCTGAACTTTACAGTTTAAAAACATTAAATGAGTATTGCCGGGAAACCTCTTTTTATGGCCACACACCAAAAGTACTTGGGCGCAGCCGACTTGGGAAATCATAATTACGTGTGTATCCAAAGGTTTTTGCCCTTCAGTGTGTGGCTATTTCTACCTCCATTGAGTTTTAAATGGTCCTTTGCTTGTTTCCTGGATGATTTTCTTGTTGATAGTGTTTTTATGATTTCTCACGAGATGATACAAACTCTCTGCCCCATAGTAAACAATAATAGGTTTTGTAAAGAACAGAGATAAATTACCAGGCTCTGGTTAAAGCAGAAAGGGGCAGGCTGGAAGCTGTCTGGGAAATAGTGCGGAGTACTTTGCATGGAATTGGGCGAAGGGTCTAGGTGTGTCTCTGTCTGAAGGTAGGAATCAAATATCTGGTCGAGGAAGCCTGGATTTTCTTCACGAGAAACACAACTGGAAAATTCTCGGGGTTGGAAATAATTGGGTATGGAAGGAATTGGTTCAGGCTCAAAATACTGTCCTAGAAGAAAAAGGAAAAGGAGAGATTTTTGTTTAAAAATTGCACTTACAGATTTGAATGGAGTTCTGTTCTTTATTCTGAATATTTACTACCTCTAGGGGGAAAGGGGGCTTAAGAAGTTCGAGAAAAGTAATCTGGATTTTTTAGTTGCCTTAGAGAATTCAAGTCCACTGAAATGAATCTGGTTAATAATGTGGAAACTGGCTGTAAATGTGGCCTGGGCAAAAGAAAACAATGGTGATCCCATTTCTGTCCAACTGTCACAGTCAAGCTCAAACTTCCCCTGTCCACTCTCTTAGACTATAAAGCACCAACTCCCCACCCCTATCTGCAGTCCAGGTGACCCTCATCTCTCAGAAGTAACTTGTAGTGTTGTTTGAGACTTTAAGAAAACTTCTGATGCCACGGGAAATAATTCTCTCGATCTAGGGTTAATTGCTTTCCAAAAGTTTTCATACCTACTCAGTAACTTAAATTTTGAGGAGTACTACAAATGGCAATGCATATTATAAATAGAGAAGCCAGGAATGTCTACAGATTAGTACTGCTCATTTTATATTACAAAAAGCAAAATGTTTCCTTAGTGAACATGTTACACATGATCATGGAATTAATATGTTAAATACCAAACAAGAATAGTTCTGAAACCCCTCCCTTTTCCATTTCAGTATTAATAGGCCCCATTTCTGATTATTACCCTTAAATGCTCATAGAAGATAGGTTTAGAGTGTGTCCATCAGAGGAACGACAGAACACTGGAGTTTCTGAAGTCTTAAGGCTCCTTTAAGGTTAAGTGGCACATTCAGTGGGGAGCTCCCATAGCACTGGTTTCCTTATATATGACCTCCTTAAACTCTGAGCCATTGAGTGGCATAGGTAGGAGTGTTTATGTAATAGAGTTATTCGTAATGGGCTGAGAAAACTTACACTTGCTTGAACTGCTTTCTGGGAAGAGAGAAAAGAAGGGGAGGGAAGCCCCTGTTGGCTAGAAACTAAGCGAAACAAGAGCAAAGGCATTATTGTAGGACCTCGGGATGTTCTGTATTCCATCTAATAGTACACTAAAAAAGATAACAGCTTTCTGAAAACAGTTCTGATCTTTTAATCGAGTTTAGTTACTGGGAGACAAGGACCTGGAACTAATGTGAAGAACAAGCTCTTGGAGCAGAGTAGGTAGCAGGGAATAGACAGTTCAGAAATGAGGACAAAATGTTGCACTTGTTTCCTTGCTGGGCTTGTATTTGGAGTCACCATGCCTTTTTTCACCTTCTGATTGGTTGGATTCCAATTAAATGGTGGTGCCTATCCTAACCCCTGAATCAAGTACTGAAAGCCTTTCGAGATGGACTTTTGGAAGAGTTTTTGAGGGAATTGTAAGGCTGGCTTTACTGACCTGCAGAAGATGGTGGGACTGGGTCTGAAAGGTGGACACTGTTGCCTCCGGACAGCTGCCAAAGCAAGAAGATGACCACAAAGCAAAGTGAAATAAAAGTTCTTTAAAGGGAAAAAGCTAAGACATTTTGACGTGAACTGTGTTACCTTCTGCTTAAGGTAAGATTCTTTCTTCTGAAAAAAACTCACTGTTGTGAAATACAACCAATGTTATATCTTCTTCGGATTCAACTTGTATTTTTCTTGGGGATTTTTTTCTAATATCTCCCACTTCAATTATACAGGTTGTTAATTTTGATAAAAATTAATTTAAATGATGTTTATATGACATAAATGAACAGTGAAAGAAAACACAGTAAATAGCCTTTCTATTAAACTATTTAATTTAAAATAAATAAGGATTAACATTTATTTAATCCCAATTGTCCGTAACTTAGTCAATCATTTTCCTCAAAATTTTCATATACGATCTGGCAGCTTAATCCTGGATAGCTAAAAATAGTCACATGTTCTTCCTAGCTATGAAATATTAAAATAGAGAATATTTTCTTAAAGTTGTAGTCAGTGAACTGTAGCCTATCTACATTCTAGTTAATGCCTGGGAAATATTTCACCTCTTGGTATGTTTTTTACTATTTTCTATAAGAGTTGCTTTTTTTCACTACGATAGTTAAATACCTGAAGTTTATGAGACTGTTCCTTTTAACTATTCAAACTAAAGCAGTCTGTGTCTTCCAGTTAAATTGATAATTGTACTAACTGAGTAATTTAGGACTTCTTTTTTTTTTTTAGATTTCAGGTGGTGGCTTTAAAGTTTAAAGGGACCAGCCTTGCTCTGAGAATCTGTGCTGGGAAGCAGAGCTCAGCATGCCTCTCTCCTGGTTTACAGGGTATACTCACTCCTGTACACTGAGCCGCTGGGAGCCTGCACAGTCAGCCGCTGCTGAAACAGGAGGTGGTGTTAATTTTGAAAACGATCCATGCTGTAATGTCATGAACCAGGAAGTTGGAATCCCTCACCAGCTCTTTATGCAAATATTTGGCTGCAGCTTAAGCTCAAGCACTTGCAAGGAGTGAGTTTTAAAAACTCGGCTTCAATGTAGAGCTCTGGTTAACCCCATTCCTCCCCCGGAATGGTCCGTTTGTAGGCCTCCCCAGGTTATCTCCCTCAGGTATGTTTACAATACCCTACTTGATATTATCTTTCTAGTCATGGGTTCACTTTCTACTTTGCTGCAAGGATACAAAGTCTCCTCTCTCTTAGATTTCAAACGGCACAAAAATCCACAATCTACAATTTATAAAAATACATCAAGGCTGTTTAAAAAAATTAATGGTAAAAAAAGGGTAAATTATGTCTTTTGATAAGTACTAACTCCAGTTTCTCTTTATCCTAAAGGTAAAAGAGTTGTGTGTGCATGCGTGTATGTGCGTAGGGCTGTTTGTAAATTGATCTGGCCGAAGTAAGTTTTTTAATCAAACTGACAAATCTGGCATACACATGTTTCTCCTGGCACTGAGACCCTAATGTTTGTCTCAATCTATAACTTCCATTCAGGATTGCCTTCTTAAAATTTCAAATTGTAGATTCTACTCTGACTTTATAGCAAATTACGATAAATTTCTTCCTGCTTTATATACTTGATAAAGTTAACTCTTTCCTTGGCTTAACGCCTCCCAGAGGTATCCTTAAACCACTGCACAAATTGGAGATGATCTCTGTTAAACCAGAAGCAGGCATACACCATGCCCTGTTACCTGCCGTCCCTGCCTACTGAGTATACCTCACAGCTTTCCTAGACTCCTAGATCCTTCTGATGGTGCCCAGTGAGAGATTCTACATTTGGCTATCGTAACTAAATCATCTCTGTGTTACTCCTCCATGTCTGTGAGGATCTGGGTGGATAAAATCTTCCAGAAAGCAAAGTGGGGCTGCCTTTGCTCTGCATGTTCCTGAAAGGCACTGGCTCAGAAGTACTGCTTGATTATTTCTCAGGGAGGAATTCAGAAAATTCAGATAAGTCAGACTGCTCCAGGGAACAGATACTGGTAAGATACACAAGTGCAATGTTTCAGCCTTGCCTTCCTTCCAGCAGCTAGCTAACAGGGGAACAGTGGCCAAACCAACCTGTAAGAGGCCAAGAGTAATAAAATTGCCATGTGCAAGTGGGCAATTGCAGTGCAGGTCGCAGCTGGAGCAGAATTCTACCAGGTACCAAAGCTCCTTAACAAAAGATTACATTTTGTTAGGAATGTCTTGATGATTTTTTTTTTTTGGCACCAGCAGTATTTCGCAGTTCCCTTGTTCCTGGTTTTATTAATTTTATAATAATCTCTGAACTGAAGGGGTTGATGGTTGAGGCTATCAGACTCCTGCTCAGCACAGCTGGATCTGCAGAAAGATGAATTTTAAGAGCCATTGGGTGGGAAGTTTCTTTAAATATTAAGAACAAGAAGATCTTAGTCCCACTTTTTGCTCTACCATTAGTGACTGTAAGGCTTTGACCTTTAGACGTAATAGAGGCATACAGATCCCCGATCTACTTACCTCCCCTGGTTGTCATAAGAATGAAAAGAAATAGTGAGTGTGCAAAAGTGCTTTAAAAGAACCACTGGAAAATCCTGTACAAATGGAAGGAAGTTTTATGGTGTTAGCTGAAATTCTACACATGGAGGTACTGACTTTATATCCAGCAAAAGTAAAATTTGTGCTGTACATGCCATATCACAGCAAGCTCACACCAGAACTCTAAACTCTGAGCAAAGGGTATGAATGAACATTACTGAATAGCTGGCTTTCAATCCCTGGTTGTACTTTCATTTTAGCTGCTTTTTGCAAATAATAATAATGATAGTTAACATGTATTGAGCACTTTCTAAGTGGAAAGCACTCTTCTAAGTGCTTATGTGCAGTGACTCATTTAATCCTCACAAAATCCCATTATCTCCAGTTTAAAGATGAGGAAACTGAGACTGAGTAACTTGCTCGAGGCTTCACGCCATGGAGCTGAGGTCTGAACCCAGTCCATTGGTTCTAAAACTTGTGTTGATCACCCCTACCGCATCTGCCTCTTCCCGAAAAGGCCCAGTTTCATGAAGTCGGGCATTGCACACAAACAGCACTGGACACAAAAACTGTTGTGCGACAGATGCCAATAAGCTGGAGACAGGTCCAGTCTTACCACTGGCAATATGGGCTCTATCCTTTATATCTGACATTCACACCCAAACCAACCCAAAGGCAACTGTGTGATCAAGGGCTCTCAGCAATGAATTGCCCTCTCTTGGAGGATAACCCCACCTAGTTTATTTGGTTCTGCTGCTGCCCTGAGCACTCTTGGTAGTACTTTCTGCTTTAGGATGTACATAAAATGGCAGGGTACCCTTATGACTGCCCAGATCAATCGCATGATAACTTGGAACTGCCCAAGGCTTCATTACATCTTAAGGAGGGTCTATATTTCAAGCTGTCTCCTCTGAGGCTACACGGCCCCTTTCAGCTGGGAAATTTCAGTGCCTGGTGATTTACAGATCAATGACCTCAGAGGCTGGGTTCCAGAAGAATGAGGTGGCAGGGAATGCTCCACGGAGATTCTCTCCTTGAAGGGCTCCCTAAAAGGAAGTTTCTGGGAGAGATTTTCTTTGCATATGTGAGGGCACATACACTGTCTTCCTACAAAATAACAACCTACTTACCTACTGGCTGCTTCTCTCCCTGTATTGGACCAACATGCTCTTATACTCAACTATGATCAGTGAGGGATGGGCTCCCCCAAATCTTGAGCTCCACAACATGCCCCAGCTGTTCTCTGTGGTTTTCTGTGGTGAACTGGGATGAAGGTGGGCACAGACGTTATAAGAACAGCTATGGAAGGCCAGGCCTGGGGATGGTGACTGGGGCCTAGGGTGGCCTCCTACACCTTCCCAGACACAGGGCTGAATGAAGCCGAACACGAGTTGGGAAGAAGTGAAGGGTTTATGCTTACGGTTCCCCCCGAGGCTGCCTGGTGTGCCCTTCTCTGCTGCAGCAGCTCCTTCACTGTGATCTTCACCCGGACACCTTGATACACCTTAGGTTTTTCTGGAGAAAGGCAACCGAGTCAGTGGTCAAGTGTGAGGTTTGGGTGTCAGGCTGGGGTGTGAGAGGGTTCTTCTTTATAAACTATGGCACCTGAGGCCAGATCTCTAGGTCTGGAGAATGCAAAGAGAACGCTAAAAGACAGATGGGAAAGAAACTCAAATTTCTCAAACTCGAAAGGATGAAGAGATACCGTGGGCAGGTTTCAGGGCCCCAGTGGAAACAGAACCTATGGAAATCTGTGGGGCTACCTGCCCCAGGCTGAGCCCTATCCCTAGGCCAATAGCACAGGTTTTTCTGCTCAGGAATGTGGAGACCAGTCTAGGGAGCTCACCCCTTATCTAAGTTAGGGGAACCTAGGGTTCTGGTCTGGGAGAGGATGGAGACGTCTCCCAGACCAGAACCCGGGGAGGGGCTGGGCGTTGCCGCAGCTGACATAGCCCACCCCACTCCCACGCCAGTGGAAGTTCTGAGTCCCTTCCTTCTCCACCAGGGCAGACGTGCCTTCTGGGGAGCCTCTGACCTCTACGTGCCCTTGGTCTGGAAGCCAGCCCTGGGGCAAGCAGCCGGCAGGTGGGTTTGGCCAGCCTTGTCCTTGGGTCAGTGAGGGACTCGCCAGACTGACCCCAGTAAAGTGACCAGGCCCGAGAACTCCCTCCCTCCCTCCCTCTCGTCTTTTTCTTCTGCCTTCTCTCCCTCACCCCCTTTCTCGCCTTTCCTGCTCTCCATATTTTCCTCCTCCCTCCTTAGTCTCCGCTCCCGCTCGCTCCTCTTCCCGTCTCTCCCCACCCCCTCCCTTTCTGGGGCAGGCATTTCTCCGCGGCGCCCGAAGACTCCGAGTCGAGTCCACGCAGCGCGAGCTGGGGAAGGCGTGCGGGGCGGCCGAGGATCGCGCACTCGGCCGGGAGGCCGCCCTCTGGAAGGGGCCGCCCCTGGGGCTGGCGGGGCCGGGCCTGGGTGCCCCGCTCGCGGGAGAGGCCGAGCGCGCCCTAGGGGTCGTTGGGGAGGGTGTCCTGCGCGCCGGGAGCGGGGGCAGGCGCGGCCCCGGGCGGGCCCCGCGGAGCCGCGGTGAGTAGGTCGGGCCGGGCGGGCGTTTGCGGGCGGGGGTGGCCGCGGGATCCCAGGAGCGACTCCGGCCCTGACGTCGACCCTGGAGTGAGCGCGGGAGAGCCGCGCGGGGAGGGGCGAACCGCGCGATCAGCCGGGGCGCCCGGCTACAGGGCCGGGCCGCCAGCGCCTCGCCTGGTCACTACGGAGACCGCAGCAGGACAGCTGGGAGCCCCCCGGGCCGGGTCTTGGGAGCTAGGGTTCTCCCCGGGAAAGGAGGTCGCGGTGTTCGTCGCCCAGACCCAAGGAATCCCGCGCCCTGTCCGCGGTCCAGCGTCTCCCTGCGACTTCCTCGCTGCGTCCGCGTCCCCGCGGACAGCGGGTGCTGCCCGGGGTCCGCATAGGGACCGCCACGGCTCAGCTCTGCGCGGGCCGGCTCAACCGGCTTGAGTCCCAGGCTCACCGTGAGCCTCTAGCTCCCGCCGCCGCTGCTGGGCGCACAAAGTCCGCGCCGGGAAGTCCAAGGGTCACAACTCTGGCCAAGTGAAAGGACCGGTGGTGGACCGGGGTACGCGGACGCCACAGCGGCCAACTGGACCTGTGGGCCTCTGCCCTCGGGACCAGGCGTGGAGTGGGAGCGGCCACAGCGTGGCCCGTGCCCTCTCCTGATCCCGGGCTCCTACTTGCATGCCCTGACTTTGTGCCTCTCTGTTCCATGCAGGAAAAGCCGTGGAAATACACCCGGATCAAAACGCCCCTTACCCTCGTGACCCTACCCCAGGACAAGAAGCCGAGTTACCCGACATCGTGGTCAGCAGAAGCTGGGTTGGTAGCTGGATGCTGCAGCAGCAGGGACTCAGCGCCTAGGAGGGCTCCTGTGCAGGGGGAGAGGCAGAGATGCAACATTTTTAAAGTTTCACAAAACATCCAGCTGCACCCAGGTTCCTGGAGCAGGAGACAAACAGAATTAATGTTTTATACCTTCGGGTATAGGTTTGAGTTTTTTCCCCCTCATGCCAAGTATTTAAAACCTCTAGAAACCCATGATTTGACAATCAATGATTGCGCGATACTTTCAATTTGAATATTCAAAGGCTTAACAAAATGGACTATCTTCTGCAGAAATCCTGCACACAGGCACCCCACAGAGAGTCCACAGAAACAGGGAGTGAGACCCCTTTGGGGCCTGGCCCTTGCTTTTATTGTATTTTGAGCATTTTGCCCACCTTCCCACAGACAGAGCAGGAGTCCTCAAAGATGCTCTGTATTTCTGCCTCAAAGGCAGCTCTGGGAGCCTTGAGTGACTTAGGCTGCCCTTCATGACCACCTGAGCCAGGCTGGCCGGGCCGACTGATTTCCATCTCTTCAGTCTCTGTTTTAAGATAAAATCTCAGGTTTTGGGGAGTGAACATGGCAGCAAGTAGGTCTGGCCTGGCAAGGAGTCACTCTGGGCCCAGATTGCAGGCTGGAGGCCTGCAGAGGCCTCAGCTCTGCGCCTCATCTCCTTCTGGCCCCGCCTGGCCACGTGCTGGCTTCCCTCCCCTTTCTTCCACTCTTTGTCTGTGCCCCAGACACTGGGGTTTCAGTACAGAATCCCTGCCTGTTAAGACCCTTTGCTCCTCCCCACAGAGCTGGGGATGCCTGTGGGGCTTCACCTTCTGGAGAGTTTCTGAGGCTGGTGTTTTTTCACTATGAAGTTCCCCTTTTTCTCCTCTTTATCCCTCTAGAGCCATCCCTGCCTCTTTGCTGCAGGAGCGTGTGTTGAGAGAAATGAGAAGCTTGGCTTCTGCTCATTCTAGCTGAAAGGATATGGATTTGTGTCAGGCCTTCACACTTTGGGTGAGAGGTGGGAGGGATATGAAGTCAACTGTGTCATTGATCCAGGCCTAAGCCCCTCACAAATGACCAGGGATTGTGCTGGGTTAAGTTCTCCAACCCCTTGCTGTACCTCTTCTGTGTGATTTGGAAGCTGAGAAGACAGGAGTGGTCCAGAGAGGGAGTGGGTGACAGGCCAAATCCTCTCCTGGCCCCCAAGAGAGGGCAGGGTGGGGCTACCTTTCCAGATAAGCCAAGACATTTCCATGTCGCCAGGACAGGCAATGGTTATAGGCCTCTGTTCTTTGTTCTCTGAATTCTCTGAAATGCAAGAGGTGGAGTTGAGCCCCTCAGGCCACCAGAAAAATACCCGAATGCCCTGGAATGTGTTGGATGCAGGAAGGAACACACAGAAATGGAAGATAGGGGCTCTAAGAGTGACAAGACACCAGGGTCTGTGATGGATCAGAGTTGCTTGGCAACTGAAGTTGTGTCTCTGGGGGAGGGAATCAGGGCTGGGAACACTTGAGATGGCACCTGGCAGTGGGTGTGGTGTGTGTTTGTCCCCAGCCCAGCTGGAATCTGTCAGCTTCTGGAGCCTCTTTCTCCAAAGGCACTGAGCCTGTGTCCTGAGTTTCCCTGATGTACTCAGGACCAGACTCATGAGGAGGCAAAGGACACTGGGAGTTCAGAGAGCCCCTATTTCTTTCTCCCTGTCATGCTTTGTGTGGGCATGGCCCCTTCTGAAGGAACAGTGAGCAAAGCAGCGTAGAATTAGGGACAGTCTCTTGTCCTCATAGCTTCTTCCATAACTTCTTTTCTCTTTTGTCCTCCTTTTTGTTTTATACTTATCTTTTGGTTTGCTTTAAAAAAATCTTCCTCTATGGCCTTTGTGTTTATTTTTTTCTGAATTTCTTTCTTTTTGTCTCTCTTCTTGTCATTGCTTTCTATTTCTTACCTACATTGCTGTTTTTCTCCCTGGCTCTCTGTGTGTGTCAGTTTTCCCATGTTCTGGGGTGCTGTCTCATTTTTTCAGGCTTAGTCTCCTTCCTAACCTCTCCTTTCATGTGGAAGTGGACAGGGGTGGCAGGAGGCCATTGAGCGCCCTTGGCAACGTCATCGAAATTGATGCGGATGATTGGCTGCCCTTTGGAGAAGGCAGGCAGGGCTGAGTGAGTGGTGAGCTCCTTGGAAGTCACGGGCTCTGTAGAGACAGCAAAGACCTCTTTGTCCCTTCCTCCAGAAGCCTCTGCCCAAAGAAGGACAGCAGTTCTGGGGGCTTCTGCATTGGCCCCTGCTGCTGGGATGGATGTTCCAGTGCTGTTGCTAGCCAGCAACTTCAGAAAACTGGGTTTCCTTAGGCCTGAGTCCTGATTTGAGAAAGAAGACCCCAGTTTTTAGCTCAACAATAAGGAGTTTCGTTGCCACTGTTTCTATAATTGCAGAACCCCAGCACAGGAGCTTAAGAGCCATAAGCCACACCTGTGGGGGTGAGGTAGGGTTCTTCTTAAATTGGGTCCTGTGAACCCTCCTTGTGGGGCTGTGTGTGTCACAAGGCCTGGAACAACCAGCTCAGCTCTGAGGTCCCATGGAGTTGGATGTTCCTCATAGACTTTTTAGAGTTTGTCCTTTATTGAGTGTTTATTGTATGTCAGGCACTGTATGGTATAGCCTCCCCATGTCACAGAGGAGGAAACAGGCTCAGAGGGATGAGCGGCATGACCAAGAGTACTGAGCACACACAAGGCAGGATTGGGAGTCAAACTTTGATAAATCAGATGCTAAACCCTTACTCTTAATTAACATTGTTGTCTTCCTGATCTTTTATAGCAGAGGCGAGCTGAAAAGGGCCTCAGAAGTAAGCTAGTCTCTAACCCCATTTAAGGCTCACAAAGGATGCAGAGTAGTTAATGATCTTTTATAGCAGAGGCTTTCAAACTTTTCGGACTTCAACCCACACTAGGAAATTCATTTTACGTGTTCATATACTATATCTATAACCATATTTATATATTTACAAATCAAACTTTTCATGGAACAATGTACACCTATGCATAAGAGATATCCTGAAAATTTCTATTCCATCTTTTCCATCTCATTCTATTCATGAAAAAATCTATGTTGATTCGGAGTCGCTAATATAATTTAATGACCCACCAGTGCGTTGTGACTGACATTGGAAAATATTGCCTGTGAGACATGCAAACCCACTTGTCAGAGCTGTGCTCGTGGACAGCGTGTCCTGTCTGCTCTACTGTCGGGGTGTGTGTGGAGGCTGGGGCAGTGCAGATACTGACTGGAGAGTGGTCTGTAAACACGGGTCACCGGAACCCTGAGAAGAGGCTGACTGGAGGGGAGGGGAAGCTGCTAGTTAGGCTTATGACAGTTTGTGCGTCTCAGACTGGAAACTCTTCTTTCTTGCTGGGGTCATGGTCACCTTCAAGGTGTCTGCCCTGAGGTCCTGATCATCTCTTTCGGGTTTTTAATAAAAGAGTGAAAAAAATGCTGTGGGCTTTAACAGGCTTACTTGCTTCAAAATATAACATAGGATCCAGATGTTTGGATGTTGGAAGGGATCTTTGAGGGACTGAGACAGACTTGGAGTGTTTTTCCAACATCCCTGCCAGTCGTTGTCTGGCCCAGGCTCCCTCCGCCACTTGGCTGAACTGCCAGCACATAGAGGAAGTGGGAGCTCACCGTGTGTCAGGTCGCCTGTTCCACTATTGGACTGCTTTAAATATAATCATTGGCTGAGACAAAATCCAATGCAGTATATTAGCTGAGCACCATCTATGTACCAGGCCTGGTACCAAGCACCAGAAATACAGACTGATAGTCATGCTTTCTGTCATCAACTGCTTGGTGAGTAACATGGAATACCTGTTCTCCCATGTCCACACCACTGCTCCTTCATTACAGATCTGTTTGGCTCGTTCATTTGTTCATTCATTCATTCATTCAACAAGCATATACTGATGATCTGCTCTGACCAGGCCGAGGGCTAAGTCTGAAGAAGGTATCATGTCCCCTTCCACTCCCACTGCAAACCTTCTCTTTTTAAGGTTCACCATCTGTAATTTCTCTAGTTCTTCATATGTTATAGTATTTCAAATCTCTGAGCCACGGATCTCAGAAACACTTTAGTTGGTCCTTGGCCTTCTTAAAGTCCTGTAGCACCAGAATAATGGGAATAGAATACATATTAAAAAAAGTTTTAAACCGAATATTTTAACTGAAAATTTTTGGCAGGCTTTTGTATGCAAATGACACTGCAGAACATTATATTTAGGAGACATTATTAAATTAGACACACGTGACACATGAATATGAAAAGACTTTCAGTAGAAGAAAAAGAGGCGTTTATTCCCTCCAAATTTGACTGTGGCTCTAAATTCTCTTCATTATTGCAAAGTTCTTTTGTCATTCTGACTGTGGGACACTGTTACCAAACCTTGTGGGAAATATCAAGTTCCAAAAACATGGAGGAAACAAGTACTTACTGGGTCCAATGTGAATGTTTGGTCCATATGCAAATGACCAGGAAGACTATTAGATGAAGGTTATTAATGATTTGTGGTAAGTCAGTCTCTTCCCATAAAATATATCCAAAGTTTTTACTTTAAGAGACTTCCATGGGGAATGAGCATTTGATAGTTTATCATTTAAATTAGGAAGATACCATCAGATTCTGCTTGAAAAGTTCATGTTTTACTTAAGACATTTTTTTTTAACATCTTTATTGGAGTATAATTGTTTTACAATGGTGTGTTAGTTTCTGCTTTATAACAAAGTGAATCAGTTATACATATACATATACATATCTCTTCCCTCTTGTGTCTCCCTCCCTCCCACCCTCCCAAGACATTTTTATTATGCAACATTTGAGACATACAAAAACATAAAGAGAACTGTGATAAAAGCCTGTGAATATATTATCAACGTTAAGAAATGTTATTTCATTTATGATTAAATTAATTTATTAAGCCTTAAACTTTTAGATTATCCACTCAAGATATTTGGTTAAGAGAGAAGGTTAGCAGGGATGGCTATCAATTTTCCCAATTTGAAAAGCGAATTCTTAGGTACTATTTGTTTTGTCCACATTTTCTCCCTTTTGGAACTTGTAAATTTTTTTTTTTTCACTCTCTTTTCCTTTTGGCTTGTAATATACTGACAATGACATTACATATTGCAAACCCACACGTTTATCAGAGATTATGATTAGAGGACACTTTTATAGAAAAGATCAAATATAACATGGTGTCATCATTTACAAATAATTATAGAAGATTTTATTATTTATTTAACCTGATCTTTAGGGATTCTAATTCCTGATCTATTTATCATATGTGTTTTAATCACACCAGAGATAATACCAAACACTGAATAACTTTTATTTATAAGAATTCTTAGCAATATTTATAGTCTACATAGATACTAAATGAATATATAAACATTTTTCTATGCTACTTCAAAGGTTCAGTAATTTTCCGTCTTAAAGACATTTAAAAATATGAAATCAGTCGTCTTAAATATATTACCACTACAACTCAATAGCCAGTACTGTCATGATTTGCAAAGAGTATGACTAAGTTAAATCCTAAGCATGGTGAGGACTTTCTTATACATCAGAATTGTCACCCATAGTGTTGAGGTCTAAGTTGTTACTCATCTTTGTGGTATAATTTTCCCTCAGCTTAACAGAGATTTACTGAGCACCTACAACCTGCTGGACACTAAGCCAGGTGCTGAAGACACAGAACTGTCCTTCCCTTGATGAGTCTAGTTAGAGGATCCTCTTTAGCCAGAGTGTACGATTTTGCACTTAACCTCTTGAGAGTCAGTAGTTATCAATTATGGTGTGTAAGATGAACAGTGTAATATTGTTTTGAACAGTGAGGATACCTTAGACAGAACCTAATGATCGAACATAAAGAAAGAGTATAATTTTGATGTGTGGTTGGTAGAATGACTGTAACGTAATGTGACTTAAACCTTGGACATCAATTGTTGTTTCAGTTCTTTAAATATACCTGATGTTTTATTTCATGTGAATGTATTATTTAGATTTACATATTAAAAATGGATCACAGAGGTACTAGTAATTCCTTTATATACGTTTACATTTACCTGTATGTAGATATATATGTATATATGTATGTATGCAAATATATATTTTACTATTGGGATTAGTAATTCTTTTTCCTTTGTGGAATTTTCTGTACAGTACTCTAGTACTGAAGTCTTCCCCTTGCCATCATATTGTATTATTAACTGAGCTGTAGCAAGTCATAACGCTGATTTAAAAGCAGTTATTAAATAAATGAGGTAAAGCTGTGGTTTTCTTCTCTCTTTCTTTGGGGTTTGTATAACATTGTAAGAGAAGTACAAACAGTTTCAACTACATACTATAGTATCTGTTTTTAGTGATGTATGGGGTGATTGCCTATATTTTAGCTTTTACATGGGAAAATTTTGCTTTCCACTTTTTTTGGACATTATCCTCTAGGGAGATTTCTTAGCTTGAATTTGACATCACCATCTCTGCTTACTTTAAATCTTAAGGGACCTAAAAGAAATGGTGTTTTGAACCTGAACACTTAAATTTTCTCTGGTTTCCCCAGGAAAGCTGTGAGTCTGGGAAGAGCAGGTTTGAGAAGGAGAGGGAGAGGAAAACATGTACAATCTTTATGTTGGCATTCTGCATTATTACATAAAGATGCAGTTAGTCCCTGGCATGTGGTAGGAAATAGAGAGTACTTGAATGGGAAATGGGATAGGGAAATATAATTTATTTTCCTAGCATAAGTTTATGTCTTGGTTTCACTTTTTACCAAGTATTGTAAATTCTCAGAACAATAAAACAGAACCAAATTAAAATATATGCAATATAGCGACACTGTCAAGCTAAATAGAATTCTTAAAAGTCATTTACCATTTGGAAATTATTAGCACCATTCCCCACTCCACTTGACACTTTAGACTAGAGAACTGAAATGGATACTAGACAGAGTATGGGCCTGTGTGTGTCTCCTTTTTTATAAATTACATTTGCCAAACACTATGGAAGGGCTTGGATGCTCTAAGAAGAATGTAGATACCACTGGTCACTGAGCTCTACTTATCTGAGAGCCAGTGAATCCTCAGGTTGTGAGAAGATGAACATAATAGGTGAATAGACAATAGCAAACTAAGAGAAATAAGCATGCCTAACATTTAGTGTTATAATTAAACCAAAATTAAAGTTATAGGAACACATATTTAAGACTTACACATAAACTTATGATTATTGTGTTATGTGCTACTTAGTAACAAATGGTAAGCAGTAGATGACTGTAATTATTATAAAATTTATACAACCAATCTAGAAAAGTGACTTTGAGATCCTTCCTTGTGAAGACCCTGCATCTACAGGGAGGGCCAGATCTCTTCCTTCTGATGTGGGGCCTGCCATCCAGGTATGAGTGAGGCTGGATGACAGATGGCTCTACCGAAGATGCTGGCAACCAGGACTAAGGTCTCCAGTCTCAGCAGACTTGAGAAGGGCAGCTGTCTCCCATGGTAGAAGCTGTCCCCTTCCACTGAAGAGCAAATATTGAGCAAAGTAAAGATCAGGCTGTGAAAAGGAGTGGTGGGAGGGAAGGAGTAGGCAGGGGACCTGGGAGAGTGCAGCCCAACAGCTATGGACCGTGAATGCTTCTTTGTTTGTTCCTCCAGGGATGCTGTCCCAGGACGGGGATGAAGGTTGTGAGGTAAAAGAAGGCTCCTATTCAAGTATTTCTTTGAGAACTCCACAAATTATGTGTGTGTTTACTCAACCAGAATATACCCTTGAAGGCCTAGAGAAGGAGGAATATCAATTATTCACTTCTAAATGTGAATTAATATCCATATTTGACTTCCTAGACTCCTACCTAGAGCATGGAACCCTGTCACAGAGGATGCGATGGAGACTGTATTGAGGGGCTTTGGACCCCCAGGAGATGGAAGGAAAAAGCACTGCATCAGGAGAGACCTGATGGGTCAGAAAAATGTTGTGAAGGGAATAAAGAAAGGAAGGTGGTAGGAAGACAAGAGTGGGTGTGACCTGTGAGCCTTGACTCACACTTTGCAAAGTTAAAGTGTGTGCAAGGTGTTTATGATGGGCTTGGCCTGCAGACAGGCACACTGCTTGTTGGGGATTACTATGGGAATTGAATTGCCAAAGGAGTCCACACCAGTCAGACTTACATGCGACAGATTGATGCTTCAAATGTCAGTTTCTTCATTTATACATAGTAAGAGCTATATATTTCTGACCAATGAGCCATCAACAAGGTCTTTCTTCAAAGATCATGTTGTCAAAGGACCTGACAACATGTCCTTCTCCAAAGACCCTTTGCTTCTTGGTGTTCTGTAGTCTGTTGTTTCTTGCCGACAGCCCAGGACTGCTCTCTGTGTTTTCCTTACAATGCATGCATTCTTATTTGATCATAGAATGTCCATTTTGCTAATGCATTCTGATAACTGTCAGTTTATTCCATCAGAGAGACAATGTCTAGCTTAATTAAGGCTACCATTGATCAAAGAAAGTCTTTGATCTTTGTTGTTTTTTGGATTAGCCTGATTTTTGGACATCCTGGGCTTTAGTGCAGAGTCAAAACCATGTTATTTATGAAGCCATAGTGTCCTGACCTCATTTTTTTTTTTTTTTTTTTTTGCGGTACGTGGGCCTCTCACTGCTGTGGCCTCTCCCGTTGCGGAGCACAGGCTCCGGACGCGCAGGCTCAGCGGCCATGGCTCACGGGCCCAGCCGCTCCGCGGCATGTGGGATCCTCCCAGATCGGGGCACGAACCCGTGTCCCCTGCATCGGCAGGCGGACTCTCAACCACTGCGCCACCAGGGAAGCCCCCTGACCTCATTTTGATGACAATAAGGCATTTATATGTGGTGTCACATTTGTTACTTGCAAGTTATTGTTATTTGCAAGTCACTGTAAGGGGATAAATGCGTATAATGCTTCACACTTTATGAAGTCACATGATATAAAATGAGTTTTGTTTTATGCACCCTAATCTATAGTACATCCTATGCATTCTCTTTTATTGAAGAACACACACAGTTCATAACTAAGAAAAACTGGACAGGGAAATCAGTATGTTTTATGATCTGCATGAAATTTTTAATGTAATTTAAGAAAAAAACTATCAGTGCTAAAAATGATACTTCAAAGATAACAAAAGATTCAGAACATAATGGGTTACTAAATTCCCCCAGAGAGCCCACTGTCAGGCTGTCTAACTAGAATATGGTCCCTGACACACTGAATTCACATTGTGGTATGTTTCAGTGGGGTTATAGTGGGAGGATCACAAATAAATGCCATCATCATCCATTAACAAAGGGTGGCATGATGGCTTATCCAGAAAATCCAGTTCTGAAAGAACCGCCACACCACAACAGTCTGTGAATACAGACACTGACTTAAAGAAAAGCACAGAAGTCCTCTGGCATGCTCAGTAAGCTTGGCGGCACTCATATGCCCCCCATGCCAGGCTCCCATCTTCTTTGTTCCACAGAGAAGGGTCCTGGAGGACAGAGGTGTCTGCCCCCTCGTCTGGGGAGAAGGGCCCCACCTTGGGTGGTGGGTCATTGGACATTGTCATGAAAGAGGTGAAGGGGTAGGGGGATGGGGTTGGGTACCCCTGCATGTGGTACAGATCCTCCAGTGTGTGCAGAGAATAGGACTGAACCCCCGCTAGGGGGGCCGCCCAACTGGAGCTCCTGTGCTGGGCAGTGCTCCCCGACTCTAGCTGGGAGAGGCAGCCTGTGCTGGGCGCCAAGCTCTGCACGGCATCGGCCGGCACGGGGTCTGGCTGGCTGAGGCCTTCGGGCACCGTCTGCTCCCACGAGTCCCTCTGAGGAGGATGGAAATGTCCCTGGGCTTAGTCATTAGGTGATCGTCTGACATGGGCAGATTTCCTTCCCAACACAGGGTGCTGCTGGCCCATGTCTTCCAAAGCAGACTAGGTGTCCTCCCTCTGCTGTCCAAAGCCTCCCTACCAGGCAGCTCTCCCCTCTGGTGTTTGACATTGGCAGTGGGAGTTTTAGTTCCTTTCTTACTCTAGAATTAGATTGTGTGTGTGTGTGTGTGTGTGTGTGTGTGTGTGTGTGTGTGTGTGTGTAGAGAGAGAGTCCTTTCCCCAGAAAACATTAAATGTGAAGATAATAAAATAAATATTTTGACAGCGTTTCATCATTTGCTCCTGGAAGAAGTAGACCCTAAGCTACACAGTGGGCTTCTGAGTGGGCTAGGAAGGCTACCTGCCCTCAGTGAGCAAGGGGGTAAGAGCCTCATAGGCTTGGAGCTGGAAAGATTTGGCTTCAATTCATGGCTGGGCCACTTACTACCTTCCTGATTCTGAGTACTTCACTTTGTGCTTCTGTAAGATGGGGCTTTAATAACTATACCCTGAGTTGTTGCAAGTATTAAATGAACAAGTGCACATAAAAGTTCCTGGCTGTAGTAGATACTCAATAATGTTAATTCCTAGTCTCCCACAGCCTGTTTTGTCTAAAATCCCATCTCCAGAGATTCATGCCTTTGTGGTTGAGGGCTTTACAGTATAAGAAAGTTACTAGTATTCTTCTTTATGAACTCATCTCTGGAAGGACTGCGAGAGAACAAGGTTCTAGAGGGTAGAAATATCGTGGGAGAGGGGAGGCAGGGAGGGGAAGGCGAGAGGAGTCCTGATGCACCTGCCCTGGCTGACAGCCTCGCTGTCTGTGAGGTAACTTCAGTGCTCTTTCCTTATGCACGAGAGGAATAATGGGGAAACATCTGGCACAATCGGTAGAGTATTAACAAAATGGATATATATCCTGTTTTATCAGTCGTCCCTGCCCAAATCCCTAGATAGAGCTTCCTGCCGCGTGGTTGCCACGGATCTTTGAGGAGGGCTCCCTGGGCGTGGATCCTGGCATCTCCCGGGGCGGTGCAGAGCAGCCTCCCGGGGGGTCTCTGGGGCGAGCAGACCTGGTTGCTAAGCACATGGGCTGGCCAGGGCCGCGGGAGCCCCGACGTTAGTGACCCCCTAAACTAAGCCTCTGCATACTCACCAGCACGAAGTGTGCGGACTCGCTGGGGAAGGGCAGCGGCAGGAGCTGTGGCAGGACTGAGGCGCTGATTAGGGAGCCGCTGTTGGGGGTCAGGGCCGTGGGGCGGTGGTCCCCGTAGAGCTCCGGGAAGTAGGAGTCCACGTGGGCCGGGTGGCCCTGCCCTGCCGAGGACTCGCAGGCAAAGTTCTTCACCACAGTTCGGGTGCAGGCATCGTTTGCGAACTGTTTACTGTTGTGGAAGTCCGAGTCCGTTAGGAGGGATCTCCTGACACCATAGTAACCTGACATCACCGGTGAGCCTGTTGCCAAGGGGAAAACAAACGGGCAAAAGTTTCCTTGGAGGAAGTCAAGGCATCTCTGTTGCAGCCACGTCTCTCCACGTGTGAAATGGTATTTCCAACGCAGGCCTGACGCCAAGGCCAACATTTAAATAGATAAATGTCTTGAAAGGCATTACATATAGTGGCATTACCTCTTTTAACTGGTGCAGCCCAAATAATTCATACATTTAAAGTTCGCTCTGCCTTTAGGGATAAGTTCACTTTAGATGGAGCAATAACTGTTCAGTGTCTCTCACTTCTTGTGCACCTTCAATGTGCCAGGTGCTGTGCTAGGCGCTGTGCTTATTCTATCTCTTTGGGCTTAAGGAGCTAGAATAAGAAGCCCTTGGCATTTACATTTCATCTAATGAAGTATCTTTTTCACAGCTTCTGAGCTCTGTCCCCATAGATACAGGACCGTTTGCTAGAGGCTGCTTCTGGGGCATGTTATGTGAGACTCAGCATCTCTAGATAAGGTGAGACAATAACCCTGCCCCAAATCAGAGGCAGGCCGTACTCTTCTAATTTTTTTGTACACTGGCCATGACTTGCACCTATTAGGCACCAGAAACGGCTGCTTGCTTTGCTTCTGTGAAGCAAAGTTAGAGGACCACAAAAAATGTTTTCTGGCTTTGATGAGTCTGGTGTTATTTGCTGCCTTCTTGTGGCCACGTTGAGTATCTCACTCAGCTCACCTGGGCTCTGCAAGCGAGAGAAGGGAATGCGTGGCACAGAAAGCTCCCCTTGGTGGAAACCGGGAGAGGCTGAAACTGAGAAGAATCTCATTTAAGGTAAGGCCGGTGAAATAGTCCCAGCGGAGAAGAGATGTGTTTGCTAAAGACTTTCTGATTTCGTAGCTCAGTTGTAGCAGGAAACCCTTCATCACTTAGAACATGTTCAGGAGCACAGACACAAGGGCTGTAAAACTGATATTTTTTTCCAGCTGGTGGTGGGTGTGATCCAATTAGCTAAGACCTACTCCCTCAGGTCACAAAGAGGCTGAGCTGGGAGGATGATGCGGGTGCTTGTCTTTGTCACCTTCCCCAAACACAGTGGACCGCTTCTGAGCTTTGTCCCTGCCCACCCTGCCTACTCTTCCACAGGGAGAGAAGACAGGCTCATCAAGACCCTCCTTCTTATTACCCTGACTCAGTCGTACATGACTCTCCAGACACAGCACTTTGGCCCCTGCCACCTGATGTGGCACTTCGAATTATGCTCGATACTCTCTCACCTGAGTTACAGCCCTCTTTCCAATCCATCTGCAAGCTCCATGGGGGGCAGAGCTTATGTCCTACACGTTTTCTGTAAACCCAGTCGTATAATACTGTGTTCAACAATTACATGTGAATTTATTCATTCATTCAGAGGAAATCAAAATTCCCTATAGAAACTTAAAGCACAATTCTACTCACTCCACTTTCATCTTAAATTCCATAGCCCCAAACTTCTAATCTGCTCATGAATTTGAAAGCTGCAGTTAGAGGTTTCATTGTAAGCATAATTCTCCAGAAAAAACATCTGTGCAAGTGAAAATTAATATCAGTAAATAAGGTTTCGTTTCATGCCAGGAACTTATACCCACGGTAGTGGTTAAAGCTGAGAACAGAGTGAAGAATAAGTAAACAAGGCTTCCAGGATCTCACGTCTGTATTCCCAATTTCCAAATAAAAAAACACAGCGGAAAAAACCCTTTGCTTTTTAAGCATGTATTTTTCTCCCTAAAAAGAGGAAGAATAATTCTAGATGATAACAGAGGCTGCAGAAATTTTCTTCTGTAGAATGGAGCAGATACAACCAGATTCCAGCGACAACAAATATGATTGGGAAACACAGCATAGAGACTTTCAGATATGTGGGATCGTCTCCTGCACTTACTCCTTTCCCTTTTCCAGCTCTGAAGATTACCAAAATTAGTGAGAAACCGTATGCCCTTCTGAGTTTGAGATCTGGAAGGAACGTGTGTGTGTGTGTGTGTGTGTGTGTGTGTCTACGTGTGTATACACACACATATGAGAGTGCCCCAAATTATTATTAAGAATTCTCCTATTCCATCCCAACAGGAGTACTTAATGAGACATATGTATTAAAATGAATGTAAGATGCTTAACTAAGTGCCTGGCATATGGAAAGCACCAATAAATAATTGCTATTCCACCTGCTCTCAGGTCTCTCTCTTTCTGTTCTGAAGCACGTGCATAATCTAGCAGACCACAGTGCCGGAATCTTAAACGTTTTAAAACTGCATCAAGGGCTTAATTGCTATTGCTTTTGCCCAATAAGCTTATGCTGGACAGAATGCATTCCAAATTCAGGAATGACTGAATGAGGTCTGGTTTCCCTGATTTTACATTTTAAAAATAAATATTTTAAAGCTGTAAAGTTTTGCAAGTGCTGTAAGGCAGCTATGAAAGAAGGGAAGCCTAAATGCCTGATTTAGCTCAAAAGGGAAGGAATTGCCCCTTGAACTGCAATACTTACCTGGCATCGGGCCAAACAGAGGCTGAGTAGAGCTGACACTGCCCTGGAAGACAGAGGGGGCACAAGGGTTTTCTTCTTTAGTTGCAAGTTTGAACTTAAAAAAAGTTTAGGAATACATTTTACAAGCTTTATTTTCTGCTACTAAGAAACATTTTAGGAGAGGTTAGCTTAGAGGAGGGTCAAATGAGAGTTAAGAACACAATACCAGGAAACAAACAAGGGACAGAGAGAAACCAAAGTTTTAGATTCTGATAAACTTGCCAAAAAACATAGTCTAGATGAAATAATTTATCTTTTTTTTTTTTTTTTACTGTTTGTGTTAATATCCTTCATCAAATATATATCAAAGATTTATATAAATACATACATACATGCACACACAAATATGTTTGTATTTGGTTTTAACGTTGAATGGCCACTTTTTAAGCTGTCTGCCTCCATGTAGAATGGAAGCTTCACTAAGGGTAGAGACCTTGACTGTGACTTGTTCTCAGTGTCCGGAACAGAGTGTGATAGACAAAATAAAAATATGTGGAATAAAAATAGGCGTCAAAGATCCCGCAGTTTAGTGAGCATAGGAGGTTGAGGGATGTTGTCGGTTGAATTATGTCCCCTGAAAAGATATATTGAAGTCCTAATTACCAGAACCTGTGAATGTGAACTTATTTGGAAATAGAAGGTTTGAAGATGAAACTAGTTAAATTAAAATGAGTTTGTCCTGGAGGACTGTGGGCCCTAAATCCAATATGATTGTTGTCCTTATAAGAAGAGGAGAGAGACACGCAGAGACACACACACAGAGGGGAGAAGGCAGTCTGAAGAAAGAGGCAGAAATCTGAGAGCTACAACTTCAAGCTAAGGAGCACTAAGGTTTGCCAGCAACCACCAGAAGCTAGGAAGAGGCAAAGGAGGATGCTCTCCTAAAGGCTTCTGAGGGAGCCTGGCCCGCCGACAACTTGATTTTGGACTTCTAGTCTCCAGATTTGTGACATGGTAAATTTTTATTGTTTTAAGGCATCCCATTTGTGGTAATTTGTTATTGTAGCCCTAGGACACTAATACAGGGAGTGAATGATGATGAAACAGATAATTTGGTGTAGTGTGAGAAGTGGCATTGTAGAAGTAAGGTGGGCTGAGGTGGACACCTAAGCCAGTATTAGGGATGGGTTGGGGGACATATCCTGGAGGAGGTGATGCTTAAGCTGAGTGCTGAAGGAAGAGTATCCAGGTGTGTAGAGTCTTAAGATATACAAATGAGAGCTCTGGCACCAAGATGCCCAGGAACAATGTTGCTGTTGTAAAAGGTGAGTCCTCAACATCTAGTTCTTCGGATTTGAACACTTAGTCTTGACCCTAATAATCCTACAGACTCTCAAGAGTTGGAAGAGATGTTACAGAGAGTCTCATTCAAGTACCACTCAAGGCTGAAATACTCTCCATGTTATCAGCCCTGGGTGCATTTAGCCTATAGTGGTGGAGAACTCAGCACCCTCTGAGAAAGCCTATTTCTTCTTTGGGGACCTCCGGCTGTGATAAAGTAGGCTGAAAAGAGTCATGTTCTTAATTCTAATCTCCTTGGTACATACAGAATAAATTAAACCCTTCTTCCATACATAGCTCTTCAAATATCTGAAGATAACCCATCATTTCTCAACTGTCTTAATCAGTCTGGGCTGCTATAACAAATACCATAGATGTGGTGGCTTAAACAACAAACATTTCACCCAGTTCTGGAGGCTTGAAGTTTGAGATCAGGGTGCAAGTAAGGTCGGGTTCTCTGGGGGTCCTCATCCTGGCTTGCAGTTGGTTGCCTTCTCACTGTGTCTTCATGTGGCACAAAGAGAGATCATCTTTTCCATGTGTCTCTTCTATAAGGGCACCAACCCGATTCATGAGGGCTTTGCCCTCATGACCTAACTACCTCCCCAAAGGCCCCATCTCCAAATACCATCGCGCTGGGGATCAGGGCTTTGTTTTTTTTTTTTTCAGATTCCATATATATGTCTTAGCATACAGTATTTGTTTTTCTCTTTCTGACTTACTTCACTCTGTATGACAGCCTCTAGGTCCATCCACCTCACTACAAATAACTCAATTTTGTTCCTTTTTATGGCTGAGTAATATTCCATTGTATATATGTGCCACATCTTCTTTATCCATTCATCTGTTGATGGACACTTAGGTTGCTTCCAGTGATGAGGACTTTAACACATGAATTATGGGGGTGGGGTACAAACATTCCACCCATAGCCCCAAACTGTAATTGTATCTTCTTCAGGCAAAATGTCCTCCAACCGTTCAGAAGTAGAACTGTATTTGAGAGTGAAGACTCTGGAACCAGAGTGTGTGTCTGAATCCCAGCTCTGACTCTTGTTAGCTGTGTGATCTTGGGCACATGAAGATTAAATGTGATTTTATGTGTCAAGCACTTAGAATAGTTCCTGGCTTAGAGTAAGGAAGATGTGAGTATTATCACTCAGATGCATTTTTATGTCTCTTCAAATCTATGGTATATTCCTCTAAACATGTTTTCTTATTTAATAAGTTAACACTTTCTTTTTTGGTTAAATTTAATTTATTGACATATAATTGATTTACAATGTTGTGTAAGTTTGTACTGTACAGCAAAATGATTCATTTATGCATATATGTTTTTTATATTCTTTTCCATTACGGTTTATCACAGGATATTGAATATAGTTCCCTGTGCTATACAGTAGGACCTTGTTGTTTATCCATTCTATATATAATAGTTTGCCTCTGCTAATCTCAAACTCCTTAATAAATTAACAATGGCAAATGGCAGAAGGGAACTCGTGGGCATGCAGGGTCAGAGATGGGTGCAGGTCAGGGTACTGTGATTCTTATATGGGAAGGAAAGGAGTTACTGATTAACTATAGAAGCACTTGTGTTTGGGCACATTTTCCCATGTTGCCAGGGCCCATGTTATCCAGTGTTTCCCTCTGATTTCCAGCTCTGTCCATCTGGGTCTTTCCTCCGAGGCCTGTGCCAGGGCCCATTCCCTCTGGCTTCTGCCTCAGCCTCCTTCACTGGGTAAGCAGGGTGTGGCAGGGTGGTAGCTGTCCTGGGTGCTGCCTGGGGAGATGTCCTGTTGCTCTCCTGCCTCTTTTCCTGCCTGCCTGCTCCCTTAAACTGCTCTGGCCAAGGCTACTGTGAGATGCAGTGCACGTGCCCAACCTGATGGACAGAAGTGTCAGCACCTGTCAGCCATGCACTGGTTCATTGGCTGCTGTGGCTCTGCCCTGGCCTCTGCCTGAGGCATGACAGAACTCAGTCTGTGCCAACACAGCCCCTGCAGCATCTACCACCACCAATGCCACCATCTACCACCACCAATGCCACCAACAGTCTTCTTATAGCCCTTCTTCTTCTTCTGCCCAGTTTTAATTATTACTGTGAAATTGCCAGCACTGTACCTCCCACCCCAACCCAATTTTAATACCTGAAGACTCTACAAAGCTTTCATAATTACTAGCCTAGTTGATTTTATTTATTATTTGATGAAAAGAAGCCTCTTGTGTTTGTTTCTCCTGCATACTTTTGCCCTTTACCTGCTGTGGAAAGTAAACACTCTGTTTACATTCTTTATGGTTAGTCATAAAATTTTACCTGCGTATTTAACAAAGATGACAAGCAGTATCTTTTAAAAATAATTTATTTTATTTTATTTTATTTATTTTTGGCTGCATTGGGTCTTCCTTACTGTGTGCAGGCTTCCTCTAGTTGCAGAGAGCAGGGGCTACTCTTCACTGCAGCGCATGAGCTTCTCATTGCAGTGGCTTCTTTTGTTGCGGAGCACGGGCTCTAGGCGTGCAGGCTTCAGTAGTTGCAGCACGCGGGCTCAGTAGTTGTGGCTTGCGGGCTCTGGAGTGCAGGCTCAGTATTTGTGGTGCATGGGCTTAGTTGCTCGCGGTATGTGGGATCTTCCCAGATCAAATCCATGTCCCACTCATTGGCAGGCGATTCTTAACCACTGCGCCACCAGGGAAGTCCCTACAAACAGTATCTTAAACCTCCCACTGACAGACAAGATCCTTAGGACATTAACTCTTATTGCTCCTCTCCTAATTTACACGAGTATGTATTTTCTTGTATTTTAGCTTGTTTCTTTTTATTAAACCTCCACAAATCAGATTTCATAATTATTTTCATCATCATTTTATCAAGTAAATCTGTATTAGATTTACTTACATGTTCATCATTTTCTTTGCTTATCTGTCCTCCAAACGTTTTTTCTAGATTCCATTTTCCTTCTTCTGAAATAACCCTTTAGAAAATTCCTTCCCTGTAGGTGGTGTTAGCGGTAAACTGTTTCAGTTTTTTATTTATCTGAAAATATAATTTCTTTTGCCCTGTACTTAAAAGATACTATTTTGGGGTTCATAATTGTAACTTTACAGTTATTCTTTTGTCAGCCACTGTCTTGTGGCTTCCATGATTGCTGTTGAGAAGTTTGCTATTAACCTTAAACTTATTCTTTGTAACAATCTTTCTTTCTTTTCTGACTACCTTTTTAATATACTCCCTTTGTCTTTATGGTTTTTCAAGTCCATCTCATTTTACCTTGGGGTAGATTTTTAAAATGTATTCTGCTTGTATAGGGTGTGCTTCATGTGGCTGGGGGTACATGTCTTTCAGAAAAGTTTCAACCATCCTCTCCTTAAATATTGCCTTGCCTGTATTATTTGTATTCTCTCCTTCTGGGTCTTCGATTATGTTAAATCTTTTACTTTTATCCCCTATATATTCTTAACTTTTTGTTACTTCCTCTATATCTATGATTCTATGTTCTATATTTTGTGATAGATGGGTATAGATTTCTTCAGCTCTACATCCAGTTCACTAATTCCTTCTTCAACTGTAGCTAATTTACTGTTTAACACAAACATTGAAATTTTTTGGTATCAATGATTAGATATTTTTTCATTTCTAGAAGTTCCATTGATTTTTAAAAAAATTTGCTTGGTCTTTTGTTGAGTGTTCATTATGTATTATGTTATTATTTATTTAGTATTTGGTAGTTCTAATATCTGAAAGTCCTGAGAATTTAACTTTATTGTTTATGCTGACTGTCATTCTTAGCAACTTGTTTCCTTGTGCATTTGGTGATCTTTGATTGAAACTCATATCTGGTTGACCTTAATCTGTGAAAATCTGGGTTCCTAACCTGAGGTTGTGCTTCTCCAGAAGAGTTATGCTTATATTTCTTCGGAGGCAGCTCCCTTCCAGGTTCCGTGTCCCAGGTTCAGCTCCCCAATCTTGGCAAAAATAGCTCAAGAACCAGTCTTCATGTATCAGGCTAATTTGAACACCCTTCCTTAGGGGAATCTGCCTTTTTGGTGTGATCAACTTCTCTTCATTCTGTGTCCTTACTTCTGCTCAAACATTTTCCCCACCTTCCATGCTAACCTTCAACCCGGCACCCCCTGCCCCAAACCCCCTAGCTTTGGTGATTTCCCTTACTTCCAGCCAGCCCAACAAATTAGCAAAATTTGTTTTATACAGGATTCTATTTTGTTTTGGATACAATCTCCCCACCTCCAGACTGTTGACTATCTGAAACAGAGTCAAATCCCTAAGTATTAAAACTAGAATTAGATACTGTCCTGTTTTAACCACAGCACCTTTTATTTTTAACTTTTTATTTTTCTATGACTGCCAACATTTTCCAGCAGAGATTTAGATTATAAATAAAATTCATAAGCATGCACTTGTAGTAATTTCATAAGCACACCATTAGGCACATGACCAAATGTGTTATATCTACTAACTCATTTAATTTTCACAACCACCCCAGAAGATAAGTAATGTTATTTTCATCTTGATGAGAAAATTGAAACAGAGAGAATAACTCAGGTTCCCCTGTAGGTAGGGTTGTTGTTAGTGGTGATGGTGGGATCAAACAAGGACCTTTCTGATTCCAGAGCCCGTTTCTTAACTACCACAGCATACTGCCTTCCAAGAGCTTTCATAACTTGAAAATAAAAGTCGGAAACATAATAGTTTAAAATATTAGTATAAAGGAGACTTAGGGACATTCAGAGAGATCATATAATTATATAAAAGCTCACAAAGAACTAGCGGGATTTGTATTTCCCTGTGTGTAAATACTATCCTGGGGGGCTTCCATGGTGGCGCAGTGGTTAAGAATGCCTGCCAATGCAGGGGATACGGGTTCGGTCCCTGGTCCGGGAAGACCCCACATACCACGGAGCAACTAAGTCTGTGTGCCACAACTACTGAGCCTGTGCTCTAGAGCCCACGAGGCACAACTACTGAAGCCTGTGCGCCTAGAGCCTGTGCTCCGCAACAAGAGAAGCCACTGCAATGAGAAGCCCGTGCACCGCAATGAAGAGTAGCCCCCACTCACTGCAACTAGAGAAAGCTCACGCACAGCAACAAAGACCCAACACAGCCAAAAATAAATAAATTAAAAAAAAAACTACCCTGCATATATATATGCGTGTGTGTTTGTGTGTGTGTGTGTATATATATATATATATATATATATATATATATATATACACACATACATACACACACACACTCTTTAGTCCTTCAGTGGATATTCTATTTTTTGGGGGGAAGTCAGCTTTATTAAGTTATAATTTACATATAATAAAATTCACATATTTTAAGCATACAATTTGATGAATTTTGACCACTTTAACAAACTCTTATGACCCACCACCATGATATAAAACATTTCCATTTAATTATTTATAGCTGTAATTAGTGCTATGCTCCCTATGGTGGCCTGGGAAATACTTAGATGGATAAGTAATATAGAAAGCAATGATAACACACAACTTCAGTTTGTCTCACAGAACATAGATGAGATCTAACGGGCTTATGTTGGGACTGGGAAGGATTTCACTGGATAGATTTTAGAGCTGGCGTCCCAGATTTATAGGTTGAGAAAGAACAGCTTAAAACATGAGCCTTCGGCATGCGCACTAGTTATCATTGCTCACGTGAAGGGAAAACACATTCCTTTGCACCTTGTTCAAGATATTATATTTTAGACTTCCCTGGTGGTGCAGTGGTTGGGAGTCTGCCTGCCAATGCAGGGACAAGGGTTCCAGCCCTGGTCTGGGAGGATCCCAATTTCCGCGGAGCGACTGAGCTCATGCTTCACAACTACTGACGCCCGCGTGCCTGGAGCCCGTGCTCCACAACAAAGAGAAGCCACCGCAATGAGAAGCCTGTGCACCGCAGCAAAGAGTAGCCCCGGCTCTCCACAAATAGAGGAAGCCCGTGCACAGCAACGAAGACCCAACGCAGCCGAAAATAAATAAATAAATTTATTAAAAAAAAAAAGATATTATATTCACGCAGTTGCATCTCACCATACTAATTCTCCAGAAGTAATATTGAAATTAATATCGAAAAGCCCATAAATTTTGACCAAGCGAGATGGTATACAATTTTTATTTTGCATACTGCAAACAACAGGATCCTGCAATGCCAGGTAGCCAAATTTAGAGGTTTACATTTGAATGAAATTTGCCAGTCTGCAACTTCCTGTAGCTAACACAGCAGCCTCACAGCTGCCCCAAAAGCCCCTCCATGAAAATGAGTTAATTTGAACCAACAGGTCACCACGGTAGTAAAGTGATAAGATTAGCAGTTCAGTACATTTATTGTCATTTTTATGACCCTATAATATTTTTAGATGCCAACCTAGTTGAAGGACTAGTTTGAAATGTACTAAGGAAGAGAACTCCAAGTAGCATAAGCTTTTTCACACTGCTGTATATTTAAAAAATTTTGATTACATAGTTTGAAAGTGTCTCTTTAAACTTAAATATATTACTATTAATGCTTAAATAAAAATCATAGCCATTGTGAATAGCTGTGATCCTTCTTCAAGGAATTCACAGTATATTTAGTTTTTCATTGTCATCATATCTATGGTTGGGAGAGAGGTGGAACTGATGAAATACTGAACATTTTAAAACCATCTTTTAATATCTGTTTTGAGACCCACCATAAGTCATGACTTTCCTCCAACTTTGAAATGAATGTAACGTTAATGCTAGATATAATGCTGTTAGCTTTTAAATGGACACCTGTGTTAGGATTGAATACCTTCTTCCTCCAGAAGAAAATGGGCATAGAGAATTAGATGCCTTAGTTAATGTGACAAGTATGTAGTAGAACTAGGGCATTCTGATTGGTGTGAAATCTTATACAGTGACTAAACTATACCATACCTGTTCTAATAAATCTTACTAGTTTTGCAAAGTTTGAAAGAGGTTTTGATTTATGGACCCGTTATCTGAGTTACTGATACATAGTAATTTAATCATAAATAAGAAAAACACTCCGTAATGAATAGGAACTACAGTTTTAAGCATCTACCATGTGCCAGATGCTTTATATGATGTTATCTTATTATAAAGTAGATATTATCATCTCAAGTTTACAAAAGGGGAAACCAAGCATCAGAGCAGTTAAGTAATGTGTCCCAAATTATCTATTTAGTAAATTACAGAACTAGGATTTAAACCCAAACTCTCTGACTCTCAAATTTATTCTCCTTTAACCAGTAGGTTCTGTGCACTAGCCCTTCCACCAAACCAAAGATATTTACTGGGCACCTCTGATAAGCTAGGCACAATGCTGAATGTTTCAGGTGCTAGAAAAAATGCAACAAGGGCTTAGATTAGTATCTACTTAGGGACACAAGCCATTTGTGGTGGATTAAATACGGCCAGAATTACTTTGCAGCTCTTCCCATTGACAAGTTAGTCTATCTCTCCACTCCTTGAATCTGGGATGGTTTTGTGACTAATAGAATGTGGCAGAAGTGATATGTGAGTTTCAGAGTCTAGACTTCAAGAGGATTTGCTGCTTTCACCTTTGCTTGCTTGAAATTCTGCCTTACAATTTCCTCTTAAAAAGTCATTCTAGGACTTCCCTTGTGGCGCAGTGGTTAAGAATCCGCCTGCCAATGCAGGGGACTCGGGTTCGATCTCTGGTCAGGGAAGATCCCACATGTCGTGGAGCAACTAAGCCCATGAGCCACAACTTCTGAGCCTGCACTCTAGAGCCTGCAAGCCACAGCTACTGAAGCCCACGTGCTCTAGGGTCCATGTGCCACAACTACTGAGCCCGTGTGGTGCAACTACTGAAGCCCGTGTGCCTAGAGCCTGTGCTCCACAACAAGAGAAGCCACCGCAATAAGCCCGCATACTGCAAGGAAGAGTAACCCCCGCTCGCCGCAACCAGAGAAGGCCTGAGCGCAGCAACGAAGACCCAACACAGCCAAAAAATAAATTTAAAAACAATTAAAAAAAACCCCAATGTATTAAAAAAAAAAAAAAAAAGTCAGTCTAGCTTCCTGGAGGATGAGTGAGTGTGTGGAAGCGAATCCAGGCACTCTGCTGACAGCTAGTAGCACCAACTGCCAGACATGGAAGGAGACATCCTGGACTTTCTGACAAGGCTGGACCTCCAGTTGAATGCAACTGCATGAGTGCACAGAAATACACAGCCAACCCACAGTATTGTGAGAAATAATAAATCATTATTATAAATGACTAAGGTTCAGTGGGCTCTTATGTAGCAATAAGTAACTGATAGAGACATACCCAGGAAAAAGTAGCTCATGGTACAGAACAGTATGTACCTAGTTTCCAGGTGCATGGTCCATGCTCTATATACTCTGGAAGTGAGAAAAGGGGCAAATGAGTGTGCTAAGGATTTGAATTTGGCACTGAAAGATGAGAGGATGCAGAGGAGAAAGGAAGCTCCCAGGTGCAAGGAATTTTGTGAACCAAGCACAGATATGGAAAAACATGGCTCTTCTTCAAGGAATAACAAGCAAGTTGAGTTGGTTTGCCCAGAGCAGAAGTTTCACTTAATTGATTAAATAAAAATATGTTGTGGGGACTTCCCTGGCGGTCCAGTGGTTTAGACTTCGCCTTCTAATGCAGGGGGTGCAGGTTCGATCCCTGGTTGGGGAGCTGAGATCCCACATGTCTCAGGGCCAAAAACCAAAACATAAAACAGAAGCAGTATCGTAACAAATTCAATTCAAATTAAAAATGGTCCACATCAAAAAATCTTAAAAAAATATATTGTGTGCCTACTATGTATCAGGATTGTGGTAATTTCCAGAAATACAAAGAGGAATAAGGCATGGATTCTAAGGGATCTCACAGTTTCAAAAATAAGAGAGTTGCAGAAATATATATGTAATTGGTGCAATAATAAAAATAAGGGTTGAGAGGACTAGCATTTTATGAATACCTACTTTATGCCAGACTCAGTATCAGGCACTTTACATATGTGTTTCATCATTTTTAGTAACAACTAACATTTGTGTGCTTTATATACTCTGCAGTATGCTAAAGATTCACATGCATTATCTCATTAAAGCCTTGTCATTAACCAATGAAATAGACTGTAGTAAGTTATTATCTCTAGGTTACAGATTGGAAAATAATAGACAGTATAAGGACTTGTCAAGGGCACAAAGCTAGTGAGTGGTATAGGCTGGATTCTACTAGATCTACTCTAATCATGATTTAGTGCAGGTAGGGGGAGGAGGTTGGGGTTAGGATGAGGGTAGGGGTGGAGGCGAGTTGCTATCTTGAGGGATGATTGAACGTATCGTACTGTAGGTGATATAGGAATCCCTTTTTGAAGGATGAAAAGAAATCAGTAAGCAGATAGGATAAGGGGCATTGTTGTTGGGGAGCAAAGCAAAGGCTCAAATGTGTGGACAGCATGTCAGAGACAAGGAAATGTGTGCAGGAAGTGTGCAGACAGGGAAACTGGGGAGAAGCTGGAGGACGGGGCAGGAGCCAGGTTATAAAAAGCTTTTATGAGCCAGGCTGAGGAGCTTGGACTTTGTCCAGTAGCAGGCAGTGGTCCTTTAGATGGTTCTTAGCAGTGTAGATGTGCTGAAAGTGGCATTCTAGGAAATTTAATCTGGGGCTGAAAATGATAGGTCAGAAATCGTTGGTGGGGTGAGTATATGGGCTATTGCAGTTGAACAGATCCAGTGATACAGGTCTGAGGGACTCTCAGTAGGATGGGGTTTCAGGAGGCCAGCAGGGGACATTTATATCCACCTCTATTTGCCTTTGTGTTAGAGCCTGGCGAGAGCTGATACTCTCCCTGTGGGTGTTAAGGACTGCTGGCCACCTGTCCCAGTTGTACCAATTCCCAAGGCTCTTTCTCTCTTTTCTTCATCCCCATCTTCCCCACTGATATCTGTGTGTAAAGAGGGGCCTGGCATGTCTCCCTCATACTGCCCTGTTTACAGAGGAAAAACCTCTACATCCTTAAGTGATTTAATAGGACATTGTGTAGGTCCAATCCTAAAGCCTATAAGAATTTGTGAGGAGGGAATATTGAAACATATATCCTTAAAAACATTTACCTTGCATCTATAAAGCCTAGATTATAGGGGATTTATCTCACAGAGAAAGAGTTGTATTTGTTCTCCTTGTTTGCAATATCACCACTTCAGGTGACAGCAGGGACTATGTAATTGACATAGATGGCGACATGAAAGGATGAAGTGCTTTGCTTAGTGCCTTCAAATGTATAGAAGTAAAATGAAGACTAAAAAAGGTCTGCTTAAATTCTCTCTTGGGGCGCAGGAATTCAGCATGAGAACATTATTTTATGCATTTTTGTAATAGTACATGTAAATATCTAAGATTTTATGTTCATTAACTTGGTGCAACAGCTTAATTTCTTTCTAATAAAATGTCATAGAGAAATTCTGGAAGATTGCACATAAAACTCAGTATGGTGACCCTGGGAAGTAGAACGAGGGGATTGGTAGGCAGGGAAGGTCAGTAGACTTCTACTTTTTATTTTATATTGTTTTATTATGTTTGAAATTTTATCATGTGTTACTTTTGTAATGGAAACAACCAGTTAATAAAAATTTAAAAATAGAATTTAAGTCATATCTTTATTGTAAATCTCAAATTAAAAAAAAACAACTGTTGTTCCAAGTGTCTTGCATTTCTGGTATATGAACTATTTTATGCCATTTGGAAAGTAACACTGTTTATAAAATTACAGATTTCTGACAGTTTCTTGAAATTTTACTGTTAAAACTCTCCTGCTTGGCGCAAAATTATGTCCAGGCTGTGTTTTGTGGGAAAGTGATTTCTGTTGCTTGAGTTACAAAATGAAACACTTTTTTTTTTTTAACCCCTGGGTCTTGGTGTGCCTTTGGAATGCTATTTGTATTTATGTAGCTAAGTTAGAACAACAGGAGCTACTGGGATGCACATTAATAAATGGTCCTGTACACTTTGGCCAGAGCAGACTCTGCAGAACTTCAACTCTGCCAGATGGACCCGCCATGGCTGTTTCACTGCAAAATCTGATTATTTTTGCAAGCTGTGTGAAAGGATTCACCACCAGGAAATGTTTTAGATTTCATGATATAAAAAAAAACCCTACAGAATCAATAAGACAGCTGAAAAAATAAGGTGCTTGCAGAAGGTTTGCCTTTATTATTATTATTAATTTTAAATTTCTGCAATTGTGAAGGAGCAGGTGTTTGGGTGGGGAACATGGACAGCCCTGGAAATGAGGTTCAGTTCTCCAAACAGGCGGGACTGTGGGCTAATTAAAGTCAGACAATGGGCCATTTTGAAAGCTTTAGATAAAACATTCATTCAAATGAATGCCAGGGATATAATATGTACTTATGTATTAAAACATTGGCATTTGGAGTTTACAAAGCATTGCCAGCTCAGAAAATGCTTTTTTTCTTTTTAAATTCTTTCTGGGCTCAGGAAGGGGGTTAGTTGGCAAAGTTAGCAAGCAATATGCAAAGCACTGAGTTATAAGAGTGAGTGAAAGGTTTGGGGGGACACTCCCAGGGTAGACACTGATTCCATTTATCAATAACTGTGCAAACATTACAGATGAATGGATCCTTCTGCTGGCAATTCAGAAAAAAGTAGCAAGGGCAAGCGAGATGTACTCATTAAGGAAAAATTATAGTTTTCCTAAGAATTTGATAAACACAAAGAGCATGCGTATTTCTAAAATATAAAAAAATATATATTTAAGAAAACTAAAACATTAGCAAAGCAGAAAGATACACTTTGGGCCATCTGATGACCATTTGCTGTGCCCAGGCAAGCACGAAATTCTTACTAAAGCCAGAACACATTGTAGGAAGCGTTCTTTTATGAAAGTGGAAGAGATGAAAAATAACTTCTATGGTAAACTTTTAGAAATAATAGAAGAGCATGAGGATTTCTTGTAATAGCAGTAGTACAGATAATTTTCACTCCTGTGCTTTCAGAGCTTGTGGATGCCTCTGACGATGGAGTCAACAGAACATACAGGTGCTCTGCTTTTACACTTGGCAAGTACAGTGAGGGCTGCAATGGCTGTGATTTCTTCTTTGAACTTATATATGGCCAACTGCCTAAATTTAAAGCATGGATAAGCAGTGTGTGGGCTTATTTACGTTCTGCCTCTTTCTTTGAGGCTTTTCATTGTTATTTAGCACCACTATTAGAATATCAAAGAGAAGTAACACAGTATAAAATCGTCCAAGTTTTAGGAGGCTTTGGGGGTTATATCTTGATTAAAATTAGATTTTGATGTTAGTAAAGGCTTCCATCTGTCTTTAGCATGGAATTCTAAAAACTGCCCAGGAAATGAGATTATTGGTGGTCCTTCTCTCTCCATCTTTTTCCGTTTGTTCATAAGAAGGTAAGAGCAGAAGGAAATTGCCCTCCCCTTTCCTTAGTGGTTATTATATTTATTCAGAGTATGCATATGATTCTGTAGTGTGTGCAACTGTGAGAGAGTGCTGGACACCACGTAGGTTGCGAGAGCACCTAAGAGGTGTATCAGTAGAGTCAACTGAGCTGGTAAAAGCTCTGCATTTCCCTGGGCTTGGGGATCTTTTCCAGCCTTCAGAAGGGAGCTGAGATGGTCTCCTCCTCCTCGAGTGGGAGAAGTGACATATTACATCCTGCCCCAGGAGCAAGCCATGTGATACCAGCCTCTCAGGTCAACTCGGCAACTTTCAGAAAAGAAATCACACCTCAGCAACAAGCAGAGCAGGGCTATAAGATTCAGGCAAGAAGAAGAGGTCAGAGTATAATGGGTTGGCAGAGGCAGACCCGAGAGAGCTCAAGCAGAGCAGCAGAGAGGTTTCTGCGAGGTCGGTGTGGTGTGCTTGGACTCTGGCTCCGGATATGGTTTCCTCTTTTACAGGGAGGGCTAGTTGCCATGCAAAGCTCAGGAGAACAGGGGTTCCCGAGTGGTGGGGAATGGCAGACAGAAAATACACTCTGGAAGCAGGTTCTGGGACAGAGTTAGAGATAGGTTCTAGAAGGAAATTGAGAACTTCTGTGTCCAGTTTCTTCTAAGATGTCCAGGTATCAGAGGAGAGAAAGGTCCTGGCTCTGGTTTGGGCTGGGCATGGCATCATCTGAGCAGTCTATGGAATTGCTGCAGAGATGGACAGGGATGAGGACATATGGTTGAGAGGGGACGAAAGCATGATGGGGCCAACAGAATGTATGGAGTGTGAAGGGTGAGCTCAGCACTGAGCAGAGAACCCGAAGCAAAGTGGTTATTCCTAAGATAGCCCTTCCTTGGGCCAGAAGTGTAAGCTTAAGAAGCCCATACTACTTTGGGTAAAATAAAGACCTGGGTCCAAAGCTAAGCTCCACTGATTCCTACATGATTCTTAGTTTTGTCATCTGAAAAATAGATATGAGTGTCACCCTCTTAGGGCTACTGTGCTCCTTGTTGATAAGTGAAATTTACTTTCAAATGGATAAATGAAAATATTTGTAAAGTTTCTATTTCAGAACCTAGCTGTAAATGATAGCTATTACCATTCAGAATTCTTATTTACCCCAGAGAAAATTGAGGTGATGGAAGGGAACTCAGGCTCAGAAGTCACTGTAACTGTCCTACACATGCCAATCTTTGACCAGATATTAGTATAGAATATTTGCACTCTACATAATTGTTCTTGTGCTTTATGTGATTTTTTTCTGTTGCCTATTTCCCTTGAAAACTCAATTTGCAAACTCTTGTCAAACTAGAGGAGATATGATTTATCTTTTTCAGAATAAATAAGGGATACAGCTCAGCTTTGGGTAGACCCCTCAGGTCGGGGGTAGGGTCGAACAGGTTTTGGGGTTGGGGAAATCTAGCAAAGCAGAAAGATAAGCAGCTGTACCCAGTGGGGATAAGGGAGACACATCAAAAACACAGTGAGTACTTGTCCCCTCCCACCCATACCATTCATAGAATTATATGATCCTTTGTAATTGAGGAAATGTAGGCTTAAAAAAGTAACTTGTTAGGTCAGTAAATTGAGAGCAAATCCTGTTCAAAATGTTAAGACTTTTATTTCCTTCTTCCTGCCGTTTGAAGTTGGTGTTTTCATAAAACAGTCATCCACGATGGGTAAGTATAATACTTGGTTTGTTATCCAAGACTGGTTACATATTTAGAGATTTAGAATTGCAGGATGGGAGCAGTTGAATCTATCTTAATGAAATGCACCAAGCTGGAGCTTCAACTCTAGCCATCTCAACCCTCAGAGTGGAGGAGGGTGGTATTGCTGAGTCAGAATAAAAACAAAGTTGCTAACTGTCGCTTCCACTATTTTGTTGTTTCATTGGCTCATAGTGAATCAATTTTTCGAACCTACAAAAGTTACCCAGTGGCCTTTCTCCTGGTTGATTTATTTATACTCTATTAGAATTTGTAGTAATGAATTCAAAGTATCTAATTCCCAAGGCTGCTGTTCAGAGCTCACCACCAACTGTGGGTGTCTGCCTTTGCGCAGCACACTTGCACGATAAGTAACATTTACCAAATGCTACCACACTCCAGGTACTAGCAAAACCATACAAGCTGCTATTTGCTGAGCACTTACAATGTGCCATGTACCAGCCGTACCAGGGGCTTTTTATACCTTATCTAATTTAATTTTCATGACACATCTGTGGTGGGTGTCACTCTCTCTGTTTACATAGAATGAAACAGAAGTCCAGAGAACTTTGATCACCTTGACACAATAGAGTCAGATCCTCACTCTGTCAGACTCCAAAACACTAGCTCTTAACCGTTCTACCCCACTGCTGTTTCTCCTGGGCTGGAGGCTCCAAAAGCAAAAAAATGGGAATAGCAAGACATTAGCCAGTTGGGAGAGAGATTTAATAAAACAAGCAATTATCGTGCAGCATAATAAGTATTTTAGCAGATAAATATGCCGGAGGCTCTGGGCATGGAGGGGAGTGTCTGGGAGACCTCAGCAGGCAAGACTAGAAGTAACTTTTGAGAGGTCATGTCCCAGGCCAGGCCTCCTGACTTCCTCTTCACTTCTCCACCCTATGGACCAAGTGGGTCTACCCACTGCATATCACAGAGAGAGTCTCTCCTCTCCCTCTGGACCGTCATCCCCTCCACGTGTTCTGTTTGGACTCTACCCCTCCTCACTGCTCATCTCAGTTACCATCTTCCTTCCAAACTTAGCTCAAGGCTCACCCTCCTCCAAGAAGTCTTCTTCCATCTACCCTGTCCACGCTTTGCTCTCCCCCTTTTCAACCTCCATCTTGTTCACTGATGGTCACTATTATGCGTTTGGCACTTGGAAACCAAAGCCATCTTTTAATCACTTATTTCATGTATAATTCTTTTTTTTTTTTACATCTTTATTGGAGTATAATTGCTTTACAATGGTGTGTTAGTTTCTGCTTTATAACAAAGTAAATCAGTTATACATATACATATGTTCCCATATCTCTTCCCTCTTGCGTCTCCCTCCTTCCCACCCTCCCTATCCCACCCCTCTAGGTGGTCACAAAGCACTGAGCTGATCTCCCCGTGCTATGCGGCTGCTTCCCACTAGCTATCTATTTTATGTTTGGTAGTGTATATATGTCCATGCCACTCTCTCACTTTGTCACAGCATACCCTTCCCCCTCCCCATATCCTCAAGTTCATTCTCTAGTAGGTCTGTGTCTTTATTCCTGTCTTACCCCTATGTTCTTCATGACATTTTTTTTCTTAAATTCCATATATATGTGCTAGCATACGGTATTTGTCTTTCTCTTTCTGACTTACTTCACTCTGTATGACAGACTCTAGGTCTATCCACCTCATTACAAATAGCTCAATTTCGTTTCTTTTTATGGCTGAGTAATATTCCATTGTATATATTTGCCACATCTTCTTTATCCATCCATCCGATGACGGACACTTAGGTTGTTTCCATCTCCAGGCTATTGTAAATAGAGTTGCAATGAACATTTTGGTACATGACTCTTTTTGAATTATGGTTTCCTCAGGGTATATGCCCAGTAGTGGGATTGCTGGGTCATATGGTAGTTCTATTTGTAGTTTTTTAAGGAACCTCCATACTGTTCTCCATAGTGGCTGAACCAATTCACATTCCCACCAGCAGTGCAAGAGTGTTCCCTTTTCTCCACACCCTCTCCAGCATTTATTGTTTCTAGATTTTTTGATGATGGCCATTCTGACTGGTGTGAGATGATATCTCATTGTAGTTTTGATTTGCATTTCTCTAATGATTAATGATGTTGAGCATTCTTTCATGTGTTTGTTGGCAATCTGTATATCTTCTTTGGAGAAATGTCTATTTAGGTCTTCTGCCCATTTTTGGATTGGGTTGTTTGTTTTTTTGTTATTGAGCTGCATGAGCTGCTTATAAATTTTGGAGATTAATCCTTTGTCAGTTGCTTCATTTGCAAATATTTTCTCCCATTCTGAGGGTTGTCTTTTGGTCTTGTTTATGGTTTCCTTTGCTGTGCAAAAGTTTTGAAGTTTCATTAGGTCCCATTTGTTTATTTTTGTTTTTATTTCCATTTCTCTAGGAGGTGGGTCAAAAAGGATCTTGCTGTGATTTATGTCATAGAGTGTTCTGCCTATGTTTTCCTCTAAGAGTTTGATAGTTTCTGGCCTTACATTTTGGTCTTTAATCCTCATGTATAATTCTTTCTCCCACAGCTGGACTGTACATTTCTTCAGCTCAGTGAATTTCTTACATCACTTGAATTCTAATGTTCCTTCACTGCAATATTTAATAGCACTAGTATTAATTGAACACATACCATGTGCAAAGCTCTTGACATATTAAACCTAACCTGCAAGGGATGTATTATTATCTTCCTCTGACACCAAGATTAAAGTACGTTTACAGTTATCGTAGAGTTGACAAATGGCAGAGCTGGGTAGTGCATTCAGGTCATCTTGATCCAGAGCCCATACTCTTCATCATGCTATACTGCCTGTGCCTTAGATGAGAAAATTCTGTGAACCTAAGTGCTGAAGATTCCCAGATGACAGAGTGATCTGAAACTTCAGCTCAAGGAGGCTGCAGCTTGAATATGAGCTAGTTCTCAGAGATTCAGATCTACTTCAAATCATAAACAGTGAGATGTGAGTATTTGAAATATGAATAATAAAGAAGATAAGGGGATGGGATAAACTTTTTAAGTTTGAGTATTAAAATTGAATACTGAAATGAGAGGAATCAAACTCTACTTTTATTGACAAGGACGCTGAGACCCAGAGAGGAGAAAGGAATTGCCAGAAACCACTGACAACCAGAAGGAGGGCGTTCAAACAGACTGAGGAGGCAGCAATTTCCCTTTTGGTGCAGAAGAGAAGTTTCAGATGTGTTTTCCAAAGTTTCAGGGAAATCAAAGAAACTTTGAGATGCTGTAATACACAGTTTCCAATTGTCTACTTTCTATTTTTAATACTTCACGAGAACTCCAAATGCAAATCACAGATATGGACATCATGTTAACACTTGGTGATGACTGAAATGCGCATGTGATTGGTGCCACAAAACAGCAGCTGGGTATGGAACAAAACAAATCTCTAATTAGCAGTCCTGATGGAAAGACAGACAGTTGTTACAGATGGAGCTGGACAATGTGCATCTGTTCTACAGTTAGAGTTCACTGACCTCTCAAGGAAGATCAAACACTTTCATTTAATTTATGCCATAAATGCACTATATGGCTTCCATTCACCTTCAGTTCTTCCAGTTTTTTTCCATCAGTATGTACTATTGTCATGCTTCTTTCTGTGCTTACAATGTTTTACTTCCAAAAATAATTAGGAAAGATTAACCAAGACACCTAGCTGACAGTATGGCTTTAAGGTTAGTATAAAAATAATCATGCCAAGTGGAAGTAGTTAGATTTTGGTCTGTGTATGTATATTATGTATAATTCAAGGTTGATGTGATCCAAATATATTTCCCACTTGGGATATTGCTCCTCAACATTTCTCTCAGTTCAGATCTTCTAAGAACAACCAGAAATCGTCACTTGTTTTTCATCATATTTATGTAGGATATTAACTTAAAATCACTTTCATATCTATTTCCTTATTGTTCCTCACTATAGCATTTTGATGAGTGAGCAGAACAGAATAGCTATGAGGGTGTCCATAAACCAGTAAAATAGATTAAATATCAGACCCTGATTGCTAAGCTCATTCTTAATTCCCCCTGAACTCCCCCATTCCCCTACTCAATTTTAACTCCAAATTTGGGTTACTGAGCTCCATTTCCTACTTAGCAAGTTTAGAATTTTTTCCCTCATGCAGCTGTTTTATAGTCAATGATTTTAAATGAATCTTTATGATAGCTTGGGAAAAATTTGATTAGAAAGTTCAATAGCCTGCAAATTGTTCATTGAATTTCAAAACAAAATGAAAAATTGTGGCTATTAGGCTTACTGTCTCTTCTTCTTTTAAATTCTACTATAGATAACTGAGAGCTCACCGAATTTTGTGATATTATTTAAAATTTTCAGTGATCGGTTTTTATGGAATGTCATTGAAATAGTGTAATTGAAAACAATGCAACATAAACTTATATCAAAAGTCTAAATACATATCTTTTGGTATCAGATGTTGGTGAGTGGCTCATAGTTTTAATGATCTGGTTGATAGTACAGTAAAGAATAACCCAGAAAAATTTGAAAAAGAAAGAGGAAATGATTATTTAAAAAGATATCCATGATAATAGTTGTGGAACCACAGGATTATGGCTAAAATGCACACAGTGGTTTTAAGTCCAGTATTTGGTGAAAGTTTCTTTTTTTTCTTTTTCTTTTCTTTTTTGCGTTATGTGGACCTCTCACTGTTGTGGCCTCTCCCATTGCAGAGCACAGGCTCCGGACGCTCAGGCTCAACGGCCATGGCTCACGGGCCTAGCCGCTCTGTGGCATGTGGGATCTTCCCGGACCAGGGCACGAACCCGTGTCCCCTGCATTGGCAGGCGGACTCTCAACCACTGCACCACCAGGGAAGCCCTGTCTTGTCTATTTTTGCTCACCTTATTTCTACCTTTCAAGGTTGCTTCTATCCTTGGGAGAAGTGCGGATTCTTCACCTCTTGTTCTAAGCTGAGCTCAGGTCTTAGTCTCACTAGCAGTTACAAGGTCATCATGACATGAGACTCTCCACTCCATGTCAGGTCACTCCCACACTGCCAGGCTGCTGTCATTCCCTACTGCAAAGGTTCAGTCAGCCTGGAAGGGTCACCCCTAGGTCTTCATGTATTTGTCAGACAGAGCTGAGATCAATGAATGAATGAGCCTTCCTCTGTAGACGTTAATGTCATCAGCTACTTATGTATGTTCCCCATAGTATTGGTTTGAAAGACTATTCTGTTGTAACAAAGAGACCTTGAATTACAGTGACTTAAAAATAAAGTTTATTTCTCTCTCATGTTACAGTTCAGAAAAGTCACAAGCTGTTTGCTGGACACAGTCACTCAGGGACTCTTCTACTTTATTTCTTCATCTTGTTTTAGAGAATTTTCCTATGTTCAATACGTATTTGAGAACTTACTATTTAAAAGTGCTGGCTTACATTTCTCAGAAGATAGTCTCAGCCTTCTCAGGACTCAAGATCTAATGGGAAGACAAAGCAAGTAAATTAATAAATGTGTTCAGAGAAGAAAATCCAACACAATGGAGAGAGAGAAATGGTCTTAGATTCAGGGGCAACAGGAAAGTCTTCACAAAGGAAGTTGTATATGAGATGGAATTTGAAGGATAAATAAAATTTTAGTAGATAAAGAAGAGAATAAAACATTACCAGTGGAGAAAACAGTATGAGCCAAGTTGGAAGATAATAAAATTCAGGAACTCTAGAAAGCAATGAACATATGAGTATATAGCGTATTAGCCGATGGGAGATCAGAGCCTCATTGCGGAGGACCAGACAAGGAAATCCTTTACTTGTGGGCCATGAGGTATCTTCCAGTATTTCGAGTTGGGCAGTGAATGTTCCGAGCTCTGATGCTGGTTGAGACAGGTGGAGTGAAGGGGGAGATTGGAAATAGAGAAACTAATAGAAAACCACTGCCATAGTCAAGGAGGAGAAAGCACAGGCTGGAATCAAGTTATAGGTACAGTGAGGAGCCTGAAAGGAAAACCACAGTGGAAGCAGGACTGACAGGATTTGACAATTGGTTGAATGTTGGGAGTGAAAAGAAAAAATAAAACATAACTCAGAGTTGTCAAGGTTTAGCTCCTTAAACAATGGTGAGGCTGCTGAGGTATGGAAGTCAGAGCACGAAGAAGATTGGGTAAAGATGGTGGGGTGAAGCGTTCAGCTTCAAATATCATGATGGATTTAAAGTAGTCAGTAGGGAA
>NW_006791778.1:1672726-1678558 GCF_000442215.2 Lipotes vexillifer
GAAAGAGACCAGGAGGGTAAGAGAAGACAGGATGACCAACTTGGGCTTAAACAAGGGTGTTGGTGGGACTTTAGAAAACTCACACACAGTAACAGTACAAGGAAGAATCTTCAGGGAAAAAAAAGAAAACTTACCTGAAAAGCTGAAAAATCAGAAGGGCTCAGTGTTCTGGGAGGAAAAAGAAGGGATTCTCAACAAGAGGCAACTATGTGAAAGACAAAGATGATGCAGATGGGCGAAAGCCATCGAATTTGATAATTAATGTTTAAGTCATAACTTTCAGGACAGTATCTTAGTAAACTAATAAGGATAAAAACAAATGTGTTAATCAGCAAGTTAGGAAAACAACACAGAACGTTAGGAAAGGAATAACATAATAAAGCAAAGGAAAATAGAAGTAAAGAATTGATAAAGCAGAAATTAATGAGCTAGAAAACAGAACTAGTAAATAAATGCAAAAAGTGTACCTTAAAAATGAATAAACTATCAGATAACCTAGTTAAGGAAAAGGTAAAGCATCCAATATACATAAAAAGAAATAAGTGAGAAACACACATAAAGAAGAAATTAAAAGAATCATAATAGTCCACTCCCTTCAACTCTACACAAATAAACCTGATAATCTAGATTAAAAGGATATTTTTCCATGAATATATAATTTACTTAAAATATCCCCGGATGATATGATCATATATTTTAAAAACACAATACAACTAACTGTAAAACTACTGGAAACAATAAGAAATCTGGTAACATAGAGAGGTGTTGAATTAATATGTAGAAATCAACAGCTTTCATATATACAGACAACGAGTTAGAGTATAATGGAAGAAAAGACTCCATTTTCAATATCAATAAAACAGATAAACTATCTAGAATAAACTTCATAAGAATTAGGTTAAACATGAATAAAAATTAAACAATACAGAAAGATACCAAATAAGGTATTTTTTATTGAACAAATGAAAAATGTTAATTTGTAAATGTAACTAACATAAACCTAATCAATAAATATACCAGAAGGGTTTTGGTTTTCTACTTTTCTCTCTCTTTCTCTAGCTCTCTTTTTTTGGACTAGACAGGCTAATTATAAAGTTCATATGGAGAAAAACCAAATTAAAATAGCTTAAGAAAACTCCGGGAAAATAGGAGAAAATATCCCTATCAAATCTTAAAACCTAAAGTCTCAATAATTCAAATGATGCTGGTTTGGTACATAAATAGACTTATGGAACAGAATAGAAAGTCAAGAAATACACAAAAATATACACAGGAATTTAGATTATGATAAAAGAGTCATCTCAAATCAGTATAGAAAAGATAACTTTTCAAATAATTGTTTTACCATCTGGATTCCATTTGGATCCAAGATTTAAGTGTTTAAAAATAAATAATTAATTAAAATACTAAAGAAAAATGTGGGAGAATTCCTTTATAAACCTGTATTTTAAAAAGGCTTAGAAGACTAGGCCTCTAGAAGACTTAGAGAAAAGATCAATACATCCTGCTAAATAAAAATTAAAATCCTGTGCAAAAAAAAAAAAACACACCTACAAAACTTAAAGTCATAGCAAAATCAAAAGACAATCACAACCTGGGGGAAATTATTTGCAATTCATATCACAGAAAAAGATGATCTCAATTTATAAAATACTAGATTTTGATAAAATGAAAAACAATCAACCCAATACAAAAGTGTACAGGTCACAGAAAAGGAAATAAATGTGTAAAAAGATGCTCAATCTCGCTCATAGTAAGGGAAATGTACATTAAAACTATGCTGAGAGGGGCTTCCCTGATGGCACAGTGGTTAAGAATCCTCCTGCCAATGCAGGGGACATGGGTTCAAGCCCTGGTCGGGGAAGATCCCACATGCCACGGAGCAACTAAGTCCTTTTACCACAACTACTAAAGCCTGGTGCCTAGAGCCGGTGTTCTGCAGCAAAGAGAAGCCACCGCAATGAGAAGCCTGCATGCTGCAACAAAGAGTAGCCCCCGCTCACCGCAAGAGAAAGCCGCGCGCGCAGCAATGAAGACCCAACACAGCCAAAAAAAAAAATAGTTGAGATAACATTTTATTATCTTAGATTGGCAAAGACCTATAAATTTGACAGCACAATGTATTAGTTTTCTATTCCTACTGTAACAAATTATACAAACTTAAAATCTTAAGCAACACAAATTAATTCTCTTACAGTTTTATAGGTTAGAGTCCAACATGGGTCTCACTGGCTAAAATCGAGGTGTCAGCAGGGCTGCGTTCCTTTCTGGAGGCTCTAGGAGAGAATATGCGTCCTTGCTCTTTCCACCTTCCAGAGTTGCCCACATTCCTTGGCTGGTGGTCTTAGTCCAGCATCTGCAAAGCCAGCAGCATTGCATCTCTTTGTGTCTTTCTTCCACTGACACATCTTCCTCTGACTCTTCTTCTGCCTGCCTCTTCTATTTTAAGGACATTTATGATTACATTAGGCCCACCTAGATAATCCAGAAAAATCTCCCTATCTTGAGGTCTGCTAATTAACCACCTTAATTCCTCTTTGCCATGTTACTTAACATAGTCACAGGTTCCAGGGTTTAGGACTTGGACATGGGGGGAGGGGATTATTCTTCCTACCTACTATAGACACTACCAATGAAGATGTAAGAAACAGGCACTCCCACAATTACTGGCAGTAGGGAAATTGGTACAAAGGCTATGTAATATGACAATATGTCTCAAGATTTAAAATAAACTTCCAATATATACATATATCAAAGCACTATGTTGTACACCTTAAAATTATACAATGTAATATGTCAATTCTACTTCAATACAACTGGAAAAAAATTATTAAAAATAAAAATTTAAATAAATGCACATTACCTTTGATCCAGCAATCCCACTTTGAGAATCTATTCTATAGATATACTTGCATACAGATGAAATGACGGATGTCCAAGGTTATCTATTGTAGCAGTGTTTGCAATAGGAGATTGGAAACAACTCAAATGTTTATTAATAGGAAACCGATTGAATGAATGGTGGTACAGGCATACAGAAGAGTACAATGTAGAAATTTAAAAGAATCTCCAAGACAATTAAGAAACAAAAATTGGAAGGTGGGAGAATAGTGTATATAGTGTGCTATCTTTTTGTAGAAGCTGAGAGCCAGATAAGAATTTATATTTGTATTTACTAGTAAATGCATAAAGAATCCCTGGAAAAATATACAAGAAACTAACAATGATGATTATCTATAGGATAGAAGGGATGGGTAAATAGGAAACTTTTCATTATATACCAACACACACACATGCACACGCACACATCTGCACACACATACATTTTCAAGACTCAGCTCAGATGTCTCCTTCTCTAACCTTCCTGCCTTCTGAACACCTTCTCTGGGCCACTCATAGATATTTTGCGCCATTAGGGCACTGTGCTCTTCTTTGATTTACCTTAATTTGAATGGAATTCTTTGTTCCACTAAGAAGAAAAAGGACGAGGCAGAGAAGACAAGTAGAGGAAGAAGAGAGGAAATGGGGGGTGAAAATGAGGAGGAAGTTGTTACTATCTGAATCTTTAGGAGGAGGAGATTTTTAATCTTTTTTTTCTTTTTTTTGTGGTACGCGGCCCCCCCCCACTGTCGTGACCTCTCCCGCTGTGGAGCACAGGCTCCGGACGCGCAGGCTCAGCGGCCATGGCTCACGGGCCCAGCCGCTCTGCGCGGCATGTGGGATCTTTCTGGACCGGGGCACGAACCCATGTCTCCTGCATCGGCAGGCGGACTCTCAACCACTGCGCCACCAGGGAAGCCCGATTTTTAATCTTTAACACAAAGAAACATGAATTTTAAAATGGTTGAGAAACACTGACCTGCACTGTAAACACTTTGAGGGCAGGGATAATACTCTCCAAATAGCTCTTATCACACTGCAAGCTAATCATTCATTTCTTTGTCTTTCCCACTAAACCACAAACCCCTTAAGGGAATGGATTTTATGGTTTCCTCAAACACAGTGTGATCCATTTGAAGGACTGAAGAGAATGGATTTGTACCCCTTACTAGAGGAAAATGTTAGCAGCTTGGGAAAATGAACACTCAGACATGCAAATCTTATAAGAGTTCTTCCTTATTTTATGGATTCTAAGACACTTATGTTTTCAGGTTTCATCATCTCTGAAATTGAGTAGCACCTCTCGATCCCTGCCATCTGAGCAGCAGTTATGACTAGTCATCCCCGTGTGTGTCACTGCACTTGGTCATAGATACTCATGCTGCCACCCCAGTTGAAGTATATGTAAGGTGACCACGGAATTTGATCCTCCAAAATGAGACTCTTTTGAGAATGAAAGGGGACAGTAACCAGACAGGACGCTATGACAAGAGTAATCGGGGCCTGTCCCAGGCAAATGTGGACAGAAGTTCACCCTAGTGATACATCTAGTTAGTACCATGTATCCTGGATATAAATGTCATTCAAAATGTCTTCAAACAGACTATACTGTGATAAGCATTGAAGTTTAAAATGTCATGTCCACAAAAGGCACAGAAACAGCAGTGGAATGTAAATTTGATATTTGATATTAGTAAAACAAGTATTCATTTTTGGAGAAATGGCCACAATTCCAGGTTTTTCTTACAATGTAAAACCCAGTGTCCATGAGACCCAAGTAAAGTAGATACTTAAAGTCCATAGAGGCGTGTTAATTTTTTTTGGTAGGAAATAGGCAAAAGTATCTGACTTGAAGCTGTTTGTCAGGGTGGTTTATCAAGTCCCCTCAGCTCCTCCCAGCAGTGTGCTCGGGCCAAGCTTCAGGCACAGCTCTGGCCAGAAAGCAAGAATCCCCCTGAGGGCTTACATGGTCTTGTACCTAAAAAACGTGAAATAAAATCGCTATTTAAATAAAATCTAGGGACTTCCCTGGTGGTGCAGTGGTTAAGACTCTGCCTGCCAGTGCAGGGGACAAGGCTTCAAACCCTGGTCTGGGAAGATCCCACATGCCAAGGAGCAACTAAGCCCATGTGCCACAACTACTAAGCCTGAGCTCTAGAGCCCGCAAGCCGCAACTACTGAAGCCCGCGTGCTCTAGGGCCTGCGTGTCGCAACTACTGATCCCATGTGCCACAAATACTGAAGCCCAAACACCTAGAGCCTGTGCTCCTGCAAGAGAAGCCACTGCAATGAGAAGCCCGCACACCGCAACTAGAGAAAGCCCACGCACAGCAACAGAGATACAATGCAGCCATAAAAGTTTTTAAAATTTTTAAAAATAAATAAATAAATAAAATCTACTGAGTCTCCCTCTTGACTTGTATAATCAAGATCTCCACTTCAACTGTCACATTCAGGAACCTCGGTATATAGGAACTTTGTGATTGTAAAATTCTGGCATTTTTGCTGATCAGGATCATGGTTGGGAAGAGGGTTTATTCCATCCTTTCATCACTGCTTCTTCCCCCTCAGACACCATGGTTGAGGGACTCAGAGGTGGCCTATTTCACCAAAGAAAAAGGTTTGAGAGTCGGGGGTGGGAGGGGCAGGCGTTCACCTTAAGCACCACCAGACCAGCTCACTCAGCATTTCCCCCAATACCTAAACTCCCCTTGCTAAAGGATTCTGGTAGCAGGCTCAGGGAATTGACTGATTTCTGTAAATCTCAGCGTCCAAGACCCTCTTCAGCCCCTATGCATTGCTCAGCAAATAAACCCATCCACCTTCCTGCCCTAAAGAGATTTTTCAGCAATCTCACTGCTTCCTGGAGGATCGAGTGGGGTTGCAGAATGGTATCACCTAGGAAATAAATAACTGCATCCTCAAAGTCTTCCTTAGGCCCTCTCATTCCTG
>NW_006791778.1:1678568-1713577 GCF_000442215.2 Lipotes vexillifer
GCTTTCCCATGGCTAGGTCAACCTCCCCTGGAGCATATATGGCCACAAAGCAATCCCTAGGGTGGGGCTTCAAGACCCCTCAAGTCTGTAACTCCAATGTGCCTGCTCTACCAAACAAACCACCAGGGCCAATTTAATCATTTTCAGGGGTGGTGATTCACTCTGACCTGGCAGGTCTAGGACTGCATTTTCTCCCATGCAAAGTGAGGAATATAGGTAACTGATCTCCCATGTCCCTTCCAACAGACACAGCCTATCATCCACATTTTATTTCCCAGCTGACTTTCCTTATGCCCAATGCCAGAGTATTTGCAAAACAGTCATTTTCAGCTCTGAAGGAAAGCTTGTGGCCTGAAACTGGCTGTTTGTAGAAGGATTGGATGATAAGTCGCCAGGTCACCACCGCAAACCCCAGGCAGGTCCTTCCAAATGACAATTTAGCTGGCTTAAAGTGGCTGTGTTAGCACCTTCCCTTCCCTCTCTGTGCCTCAGATCTTTTCTCCAGCCATCCTCACCCTCACATGGCAAACTCTGGTGGCCAAGCCCACTCTCTGCTCAGTCCTCATCAGGACCACCGTGCCCTCATACCCACAGTGAAGTGTGAAGCTGCGGGGCAGACCCAGAAACAAGTCTGTGCCTCAGAGGTGCCTGAGGCACCCTAATCTTCATACCTGTCCAAGCATAGAGAGGAAAGTAACTTCGGTCTTCATGTGAGAATCCCACTGGGCCCATTGGGCACAGGCTCGTTCAAGCCCAAAAGAAAAAAACAAAAACAAAAACTGTTTCTCCTTTCTCTACTCACAACACTTCTGACACCAAATGCGTGGGTTTTCACACATCAAGCAGTTCTCCAACTTTCAGCAGATGCCGACTGGGTGTCCTAGAATTTCACTCAGGTTTGACGCTAACTGCCTTGAGTTTAGTGCAGCCCTCACAGGGTAAGGGCTCATTCTCAGAAGACTTCCCCCACTTCAGAGGTCAGTCACAAGTCCCAGGTTGTCACCTGTGCTTCTGACCAACAGGCAATAAATCAGGAGTTCCCATGACCCCTCCTCAGGCTCAATGATTTGCTAGAATGGCTCACAGAACCCAGGGAAACAGTTTACCTACTATTACGCATTTATTATAAAGGATGCAGCTCAGGAACAAATGGAAGAGATGCACAGGGCAAGGGGTGGGAAGCTTCCGCACCTTCTCCAGGGTGCCGCCCTCCCAGAGAGTGGCACCTCACCAACCCTGGAGCTCTCTGGACCCTGCCATTTAGGGATTTTCATGGAGGCTCCATTATGTAGGCATGATGAAATTCCAGCTCCTCTCCCCTCCCTGGAGGATGAGTAGTAGGGCTGAAAATTCCAAGCTTTTAGTCATGGCTTGGTCTTTCTGGTGACCAGCACCCATCCTGAAGTTATCCAAGAGCCCATCAAGTGTCACCTCCTTAAAACAACAGACTCGGGCTTCCCTGGTGGCGCAGTGGTTGAGAGTCTGCCTACCAATGCAGGGGACACAGGTTCGTGCCCCGGTTCAGGAGGATACCGCATGCCGCGGAGCGGCTGGGCCCGTAAGCCATGGCCGCTGAGCCTGCACGTCCGGAGCCTGTGCTCCGCAACGGGAGAGGCCACAACAGTGAGAGACCCGCGTACCGCAAAAAACAAAACAAAACAAAACAAAAAACAGACTCGTCTATCAACCAGGAAATTCTAAGGGATTCAGGAACTCTGTGCCAGGAACCAGGGTCAAATGCCAAATATTAGAAAAAAAGATGCTCCTAGCACCCCTAATGCTCAGGAAATTACAAGGATTTTAGAAGCTCTGTGTCGAGAATCAAGAGCAGAGCCTGAATATATATTTACTGTGTCATAATGCCTGTTCTTTTCTCCATTTAAGAGGCAGCTCACATGTTACTAGCACACTTCATCTCTGCCTCCCTGTAGAATCCTCTCCCTTCTGCTCCTGCCCCTGCAGTAAGGGTGCCCCTGGGCCCCTGTGCACTGTGCCATGAAGCCCAAACCACCAGGCGGCCTTTACTGCTCCCTTCACCGGCCCCTCATAAAGAGGCCTTGGAAACAGGAAAGACTTGGAGCAAAGGCAGGGTGGAAGAAACAGGGTGCCGTGCTTCCCACCTTGGCAGGCCTGCTCTGGGCTTCCTCTCACTTGCCCTCCGCAACCTCACCTCCATTTGACTGCCTTACAGCAAGTTTGTCAGTGAAGCCCCTGCCAAGTCGTCAGGAGCTACCCAACCCGTGCATCAGGCCCTGGAAAGGATAGGGAAGCTGGTACAGAAATGTTGTGGTTGGGAGCCTCTGATGGGTATTCCCCAAAAAAGATAAAGGAAGCAAATACTAGTGGTGCCTGCGTTATGTGGGTTTGTGTTTATCTTACGTAAACTTACGCTCGTTTTCCCCTCACTCGTAACAAGCTGCTCCACATCGTCATCAGACCTTATTTTGACCCAACAACCTGCGTGACTGTGCATGTGCCATGTTTCTGAACCCACCAGCAACTGAAGCGAACACAGGCAAAATAGGTCACCAACCCACATCCTTCCAGCAACAACCATCCACTCACATCTGCCGAAGACTTGGTTCCTTGGGATAAGAAAACAGCCTTTCTGGGATTTCTTTTTAAATGTATTTAATTCCATGTAAACAATTCTGGAGTTCTATGAAAATGCAGCAAGTGTACTAGAGGGTATTTTTAAAGCCCAAGCCCATACCTATTTCAAATCAATTTCTCAGCTTCAATGCATTTCAGCTCTCCCCATGACGTCTAGTCTCTGAAATGCTTCTGCAGGGTACTAGACGTCTCTACATTAAACTTCTTCTAGAAAATCATCGTGTCTTTGAGTTTTGGATGCAGGATCAGCCTACAGGGAGATGGTTATAAACTCTTCAGTTTTGTGTCCAGATTGTGGAAAGAGAAAGGTTATACTTGTGATAACATTTCTCTACCATGAAAAATAACGGAATTCCCTCTGCTATGTTTTATCTCTTATTGCTGCTCATATCCAGAAACTGTCATCTCTGATAGATTCTGTAGCAGGGTTCAGCATGACAGGCACTCACTGGGGACCTACTAGGTACACAGCACTATCAACACAGTTAACAGCGGAGAGAATACAGAGCAGAAGAGAGAGGCAGTCTGCGTGGGGATGGAGGATGACTATGCAAGCCACTGACCCGAATGGAAAGCAGCATGAAATCACTGCCATTATAGAGACTCAAGCAAGAAGCACCATGAAATGGGCCATTGAACCCGTCTTGGTGAGTATACAAGCAAACTGCCTGGAGAAAGTAATTTGGGCTGAATCTTGAAAATCACTGAGTTATCAGTTATAGCTAGAACAGGGCCCTCAAACTTCAGTATTTATTAAGAATCAAAATGGGGGGGGTTGAATCTTGTGTATTATGCAGATTATCTGGCATGACGGCCTGATATTCTGATTCAGTAAATCTAAGATAGACTGCATTTATTAAGTGTTGCAGGTAATTCTGAGGAGGTGGTCAAGGACCACACTGTGCACTGGTATTGAGGCTGTGTGGAGGGAAGAATTAGTAAACAAGAGGAAAGGTAGGATGGGCCCAGGTCATAGAAGACGTCGAGTGCCAGGCTAAGGAAGTTGAGTTTTATTCCATCAGCAATGGGGGCTGTATCTGTGTTTGTAAATGGTTCCATTCTGCTTGAAAGCTTTATAATGTTCCAGCTCCTTTAAAACTACAGTGTTGAGAAAAATCTATGTACTTGGAGAATTTACTGTCACTTAAAAATTTTATATTTTATTTTAATATAGAGCTACTAGTTCAAAGATTAAGCAAGAATGCACTCCTGCTTGAAAAAAGGATGCAAATCACCAGCTCTAGAACCAGCGTGGTTATGCTCTTCCTCTTTCTTTGCTTAAAGGAGGACAGAAAACAGGAATGAGAAACTGGGAAACTGAGACAAATTTTGTCATTTTGGTTTTCTTTTAGAAATGTGGAGACCACAAAAGGTGTATTCTATCAGTAATACAAACACAGACACAAAGTTCTCAAATTGTGCATTAGAACACTCTAGAAACTCATTTGAACTACCAGCCCGAGAGGCTTGTCTGCTCATCTGCCGGGGCGGGCAGGGCTGGGAGCTGAGACTCGGGCTTTGGTCGGATCCCAGGGAGAGGACTTGGGTTGGCTGCGTGAACACAGCTTGAAGGGGTTAGTGCGCCACGGCTAGCCGGGAGGGAGGCCGGGAAAAGGTCTGGAGCTGCCGAAGAGGCAAGAGACTTTTTCGGGCCTCCCTCTTCGTTTCCTGGTGTGCGAGGAGAGGGGATTTAAAGCACCGCGTAAACGAGCTCCAGGGACGGGTACGAGCTGCGGCTATCAGCGCGGACCCCAGAGACGGGCATGAGACGCTAAGGCTGCTGCGGCCACCACCAAGAAGCCTGTGTGTGAGCACAGGTCACTATCCACACCCCTCTTCCGGGGAGCCTGTGCAGCCCGCCACTGCCAGGGTCCCGTGATCCAGGGACAACTTCCCTGGGAGAACACATGATGTGCCTCAGGCTGGTGGAATGTCACACTAGCCTCTGCTGCCGCAGGCTCGCCCCGCATCAGTACCCCTCCCTCCCCCCAGGCCTGAGTGAGCCAGAGCCCCCAAATCAGCTCCTCCTTTAACCCCGTCCTGCCTGAGCGAAGAACAGATGCCCTCAGGTGACTTACACTCAGAGGAAGGGCCAAATCCAAAGCTGAACCCCAGGAGCTGTGCAAACAAAGAAGAGAAAGAGAAATCTCTCCCAGCAGCCTAAGGAGCAGCGGATTAAATCTCCACAATCAACTGGATGTACATTGCATCTGTGGAATACCTGAACAGACAATGAATCCTCCCAAATTGAGGTGGTGGACTTTGGGAGCAGCAATAGTTTTTTTTTCCTTTTTCTCTTTCTTGTGAGTGTGTATGTGTATGCTTCTGTGTGTGATTTTGTCTGTATAGCTTTGCTTCTACCATTTGTCCCAGGGTTCTGTCTGTCCGTTTCTTTGTTGTTTTGGGGGTTTTTTTTTTAGTATACTTTTTAGCACTTGTTATCATTGGTGGATTTGTTTTTTGATTTGGTTGCTCTCTTCTTTCTTTCACTTTTTTTTTATTTGTTACATTTGATTTTTTAAAAAAATTTTAATAGTTATTTTTTATTTTAAGAACTTTTTATTTTATTTTTTTCTTTCTTTCTTTCTTTTTTTCTCCAGTTTATTCTGAGTGGTGTGGATGACAGGGGCTTGGTGCTCTGGCCGGTCATCAGGCCTGTGCCTCTGAGGTGGGAGAGCCGAGTTCAGGACACTGGACAACCAGAGACCTCCCAGCTCCACGTAATATCAAACAGCGAAAACTCCCAGATATCTCCATCTCAATGCCAACACTCAGCTCCCCTCAACGACCAGCAAGATACAGAGCTGGACACCCTATGCCAAACAACTAGCAAGACGGGAACACAAACCCATCCATTATCACAGAGGCTGCCTAAAATCATAATAAGGTCACAGACATCCCCAAACACACCACTAGACATGGTCCTGCCCTCCACAAAGACAAGATCAAGCCTCATCCACCAGAACACAGGCAGTAGTCCCCTCCACCAGGAAGCCTACACAACCCACTGAACCAATCTTAGCCACTGGGGGTAGACACCAAAAACAACGGGAACTATGAACCTGCAGTCTGTGAAAAGCAGACCCCAACCACAGTAAGTTAAGCAAAATGAGACGACAGAGAAACACAGCAGATGAAGGAGCAAAGCAAAAACCCACCAGACCAAACAAATGAAGAGGAAATAGGCAGTCTACCTGAAAAAGAATGCAGAATAATGATAGTAAAGATGACCCAAAATCTTGGAAATAGAATGGAGAAAATTCAATAAACATTTAACAAGGAACTAGAAGAACTAAAGAGCAAACAAACAATGATGAACAACACAATAAATGAAATTAAAAATTCTCTACAAGGAATCAAGAGCAGAATAATTGAGGCAGAAGAATGGATAAGTGACCTGGAAGATAAAATAGTGGAAATAACTACTGCAGAGCAGAGTAAAGAAAAAAGAATGAAAAGTATTGAGGACAGTCTCAGAGATGTCTGGGACAACATTAAACGCACCAATATTCAAATTATAGGAGTCCCAGAAGAAGAAGAGGAAAAGAAAGAGCCTGAGAAAATGTTTGAAGAGATTATAGTAGAAAACTTCCTTAATATGGGAAAGGAAATAGTTAATAAAGTCCAGGAAGCACAGAGAGTCCCATACAAGGTAAATCCAAGGAGAAACATGCCAAGACACATATTAATCAAAATATCAAAAATTAAATACAAAAAAATAGATATTAAAAGCATCAAGGGAAAAACAACAAATAACATACAAGTGAATTCCCATAAGGTTAAGAGCTGAACTTTCAGCAGAAACTCTGCAAGCCAGAAGGGAGTTGCAGGACATATTGAAAGTGATGAAAGGGAAAAACCTACAACCAAGATTACTCTACCCATCAAGGATCTCATTCAGATTTGACGAAGAAATTAAAATCTTTACAGACAAGCAAAAGCTAAGAGAATTCAGCACCACCGAACCAGCTTTACAACAAATGCTAAACGAACTCTAGGCAGGAAACACAAGAAAAAGAAAAGAACTACAACTACAACAAACCCAAAACAATTAAGAAAATGGGAATAGGAACATACATATCGACAACTACCTTAAATGTAAATGGATTAAATGCTCCAAACAAAAGACATAGACAGACTGAGGGATACAAAAACAAGACCTGTATATATGCTGTCTACAACAGACCCACTTCAGACCTAGGGACACATACAGACTGAAAGTGAGGGGATGTAAAAGATATTCCATGCAGATGCAAATCAAAAGAAAGCTGGAGTAGCAATTCTCACATCAGACAAAATAGACTTTAAAATAAAGAATATTACGAGAGACAAAGAAGGACACTACATAATGATCAAGGGATCAATCCAAGATCAATCCAAGAAGAAGATATAACAATTGTAAATATTTATGCATGCAATATAGGAGCACCTCAATACATAAGGCAAATGCTAACAGCTATAAAATCAACAGTAGCACAATCATAGTAGGGGACTTTAACACCTGCTTTCACCAATGGACAGATCATCCAAAATAAAAATAAATAAGGAAACACAAGCTTTAAACGATACATTAAACAAGATGGACTTAATTGATATTTACAGGACATTCCATCCAAAAACAATAGAATATACTTTCTTCTCAAGTGCTCATGGAACATTCTGAAGGATAGATCATACCTTGGGTGACAAATTGAGCCTTGGTAAATTTAAGAAAATTGAAATTGTATCAAGTATCTTTTCCGACCACCATGCTATGAGACTAGATATCAATTACAAGAAAAAATGTGTAAAAAATATGAACACATGGAGGCTAAACAATACACTACTAAATAACCAATAGATCACTGTAGAAATCAAAGAGGAAGTCAAAAAATACCTAGGGCTTCCCTGGTGGCACAGTGGTTGAGAGTCCGCCTGCCAATTCAGGGGACACGTGTTCGTGCCCCAGTCTGGGAAGATCCCACATGCCGCAGAGCAGCTGGGCCTGTGAGCCATGGCCACTGAGCCTGCGTGTATGGAGCCTGTGCTCTGCAATGCGAGAGGCCACAGCAGTGAGAGGCGCTCATACTGCAAAACAAAAAAAAACAACAAAAAAAAACTACCTAGAAACAAATGACAATGAAAACACGACCACCCAAAACCTATGGGATGCAGCAAAAGCAGTTCTAAGAAGGAAGTTTATAGCAACACAATCCTACCTTAAGAAACAGTAAACATCTCAAATAAACAACCTAACCTTACACCTAAAGCAATTAGAGAAAGAAGAACAAAATACCCCAAAGTTAGCAGAGGAAAGAAATCATAAAAATCATATCAGAAATAAATGAAAAAGAAATGAAGGAAGCGATAGCAAAGATCAACAAAACTAAAAGCTGGTTCTTTGAGAAGATAAAGAAAATTGATAAACCATTAGCCAGACTCATCAAGAAACAAAAGGAGAAGACTCAAATCAATAGAATTAGAAATGAAAAAGGAGAAGTAACAACTGACACTGCAGAAATACAAAGGATCATGAGAGATTACTACAAGCAAATATATGCCAATAAAATGGACAACCTGAAAGAAATGTACAAATTCTTAGAAAAGTACAACCTTCCCAGCCTGAATCCGGAAGAAATAGAAAATATAAACAGACCAATCACAAGCACTGAGATTGAAACTGTTCAAAAATCTTCCAACAAACAAAAGCCCAGTAACAGATGGCTTCACAGGCGAATTCTATCAAATATTTAGAAAAGAGTTAACACCTACCCTTCTCAAACTCTTCCAAAATATAGCAGAGGGAGGAACACTCCCAAACTCATTTGACAAGGCCACTATCACCCTGATACCAAAACCAGACAAATATGTCACAAAGAAATAAAACTACAGGCAAATATCACTGATGAACATAGATGCAATAATCCTCAACAAAATATGAGCAAACAGAATCTAACAGCACATTAAAAGGATCATACACCATGATCATGTGGGGTTTATCCCACAGATGCAAGGATTCTTCAGTACATGCAAATCAATCAATGTGATACCCCATATTAACAAATTGAAGAATAAAAACATATGATCATCTCAATAGATGCAGAAAAAGCTTCTGACAAAATTCAACACACACTTATGAAAAAAACCCTCCAGAAAGTAGGCATACCGGTAACTTACCTCAACATAATAAAGGTCATATATGACAAACACACAGCTAACATCGTCCTCAATGGTGAAAATCTGAAACCATTTCCACTAGGATCAGGAACAAGACAAGTTTGCCCACTCTCATCACTAATATTCAACATTGTTTTGGAAGTTTTCATCACAGCAATCAGAGAAGAAAAAGAATAAAAGGAATCCAAATCAGAAAAGAAGTAAAGCTGTCACTGTTTGCATATGACATGATACTATACATAGAGAATCCTAAAGATGCTACCAGAAAACTACTAGAGCTAATCAATGAATTTGGTAAAGTAGCAGGATACAAAATTAATGCACAGAAATCTTTTGCATTCCTATACAATAATGATGAAAAATCTGAAAGAGAAATTAAGGAAACAATCCCATTTACCACTGTAACAAAAAGAATAAAATACCTAGGAATAAACCTAACTAAGGAGACAAAAGACCTGCACGCAGAAAACTATAAGACACTGATGAAAGAAATTAAAGATTATACCAACAGATGGAAAGTTATATCATGTTCTTGGATTGGAAGAATCAACATTGTGAAAATGACTATACTATCCAAAGCAATCTACAGAGTCAATGCAATCCCTATCACACTACCAATGGCATTTTTCACAGAACTGGAACCCAAAATTTCACAATTTGTATGGAAACACAAAAGACCCCAAATAGCCAAAGCAATCTGGAGAAATAAAAACGCAGCTGGAGGAATCAGGCGCCCAGACTTCAGACTATACTACAAAGCTACAGTAATCAAGACAGTATGGTCCTGGCAGAAAAACAGAAATATAGATCTATGGAACAGGATAGAAAGCTGAGAGATAAACCCATGCTCATATGGTCACCTTATTTTTGATAAAGGAGGAGAAAAGACAGCCCCTTCAATAAATGGTGCTGAGAAAACTGGACAGCTACATGTAAAAGAATGATGTTAGAACACTCCCTAACACCATACACAAAAAGAAATTCAAAATGGATTAAAGACCTAAATGTAAGGCCAGACACTATCAAACTCTTAGAGGAAAACATAGGCAGAACACTCTATGACATACATCACAGCAAGATCCTTTTTGACCCACCTCCTAGAGAAATGGAAATAAAAATGAAAATAAACAAATGGGACCTCATGAAACTTAAGAGCTTTTGCACAGCAAAGGAAACCATAAACAAGACCAAAAGACCACCCTCAAAATGGGAGAAAATATTTGCTAATGAAGCAACTGACAAAGGATTAATTTTCAAAATTTACAAGCAACTCTTGCAGCTCAATATCAAAAAATCAAACAACCCAATCCAAAAATGGGCAGAAGACCTAAGTAGACATTTCTCCAAAGAAGATATACAGATTGCCAACAAACACATGAAAGAATGCTCGACATCATTAATCATTAGAGAAATGCAAATCAAAAGTACAATGATACCACCTCACACCAGTCAGAATGGCCACCATCAAAAAATCTACAAACAGTAAATGCTGGAGAGGGTGTGGAGAAAAGGGAACCCTCTTGCTCTGTTGGTAGGAATGTAAATTGATACAGCCACTATGGAGATCAGTGTGCAGGTTCCTTAAGAAACTAAAAATAGAACTACCATATGACCAAGCAATCCCACTACTGGGCATATACACTGAGAAAACCATAGTTCAAAATGAGTCATGTGGGCTTCCCTGGTGGCGCAGTGGTTGAGAGTCTGCCTGCCGATGCAGGGGACACGGGTTTGTGCCCTGGTCCGGGAGGATCCTGCATGCCGCGGAGCGGCTAGGCCTGTGAGCCATGGCCGCTGAGCCTGCGCGTCCGGATCCTGTGCTCCACAATGGGAGAGGCCACAACAGTGAGAGGCCTGCGTACCACAAAAAAAAAAAATGAGTCATGTACCACAATGTTCATTGCAGCTCTATTTACGATAGCCAGGACATGGAAGCAACCTAAGTGTCCATTGACAGATGAATCAATAAAGAAGATGTGGCAATATATACAATGGAATATTACTCGGCCATAAAAAAGAAACGAAATTGAGTTATTCGTAGTGTGCTGGATGGACCTAGAGTCTGTCATGCAGAGTGAAGTAAGTCAGAAAGAGAAAAACACATACCGTATGTTAACACATATACATGGTAAGGGGGGAAAAATGGTCATGAATAACCTAGGGGCAGGACAGGAATAAAGACTCAGACCTACTAGAGAATGGACTTGAGGACACGGGGAGGGGGAAGGGTAAACTGGGACAAAGTGAGAGAGTGGCATATACATATATACACTACCAAATGTAAAAACCGATAGCTAGTGGGAAGCAGCCGCATAGCACAGGGAGGTCAGCTCGGTGCTTTGTGACCACCTAGAGGGGTGGGATAGGGAGGGTGGGAGGGAGGGAGACACAAGAGGGAAGGGATATGGGGATATATGTGTATGTATAGCTGATTCACTTTGTTATGAAGCAGAAAGACACCATTGTGAAACAACTCTACTCCAATAAAGATGTTAAAAAAAAATCTTACTAACAGCAAAAAAAAAAAAAAATGGGGAATAAAGTCAATATTTTGTAATATACATAAATGGAGTATAACATTTAAAAATTGTATATAAAAAAAAAGAATCTGCCTGCCAATGTGGGGGACTGGGGTTCGATACCTGGTCCAGGAAGATCCCACGTGCTGTGGAGCAACTAAGCCCATGCGCCACAACTACTGAAGCCCACGTGCCTAGAGCCCGTGCTCCGCAACAAGAGAAGCCACCGCAATGAGAAGCACGTGCACCGCAACGAAGAGTAACCCCCACTTGAAGCAACTAGAGAAAGCTCATGCACAGCATCAAAGACCCAACACAACCAAAAATAAATAAATAATTAAAAAGACTGGGAGCACACCATTGTAAAGCAATTATACTCCAATAAAGATGTTAAAAAAAAAAAAAAGACTGGGAGACAAAACCAAAATTAGGTTAAGCAGCAATAGTGGGTTAAGATAAATGATGGAAATATCAGAAAGTACCTCAAACTTGGTTTCTTTAAATTATGGTCTAAAGGAGTTCATACTGATTGTGCATCAAAAAAGACCCTTTTTAAAAAAAATCAGAAAGTTTGTTTTAAAATATAGCTATCTGGGCCTCTACTTCAAAAGATTCTGAATTAGAATTGGCTGGGGGCTAGGCAAAGTTATTTTTAACAAGCTCCACTGGTGATTTTGATGTACTGCCAGGTTTAGGAACCTCTGCTATAGATCATATATTGATGTTTATATATAATAAAAGGATAACTTATTGTATTAAAGTGACATTCATTTTGATTTTTATCCCTAAATAAAAAACCTTTCTGAATTCTATCTTTATCTGAAAGATAGCCTAGCTTTTAAAAATCGTGTACTCATAATTACAGTATTAACAGCATAGTACCTATATTTCCTACTGGGAAATATGGCTTTTTCATACGTACTATTTTTTAAAACCTAACTCTATATTAAAAGGATAGAAAATGCCACTGCTATTCATAAAGCAAATAATGGATTCCTTGTTTCCATAATAAATGTTCAAGAGAGTTTGTTCCCAATGGAAACTCATTGTTGCTGACTAAAAATCCTCTTGGGGAGGAAAAAAGTACCTTCATATATAATCTACATAGAGGATGCAAATTGTAGAGAAACTGACACAAAAGTATTTGCATTTAATCAAATCTAAAGCAAGTCATTTCAGAAGCAACACTACTGTGCACAGAAGCCGTTCCCATCAGCATCAGGCTGACCTTTCCAGGAGACCAGGCTCCCTTATCAAGCAAAATACACCATTCACCAGAAATCCTACATTGCCATTAAGAAGGAAATTCAGCAGAACCATCCAGAATGGAATGTGGTGAGTCAATATCAATTATTTAAAACTTTTTTTAAAACTTTAATAATCCTAATGTTTATTTTTAACATCACAAATGCATAACATAAAGCAAAGGACAAGAAGAAATATCCCTAAGTCCAGCTAGAACATATACGGTAAAAGTATGAAAACACAGACCAGAGACCAACAACTTTGAACTCTTGGTAACATTTTCATAATTCTGTTGCATTTAATTAATTGTTGGATTTATTTTGCTGTTTCAAGTTCATGGAGGTATGGTTTCTGAAAGATCAATTCTATTGAACATTATTTTTATAAAATGAGAACTTGGATATTAAAGCATTCTTTTCCAGTGTAGCCAAATTTTATGTTAAAGGTAACAACTTCTAGTAAGCCCTCAATTACAAAGAAAGTGCAGGAGAAGAATCCACATTTATATAGAACTTGAAATATCTTTTATTCATGCATCTTGCTTTTAAGATTAAGGATGAAGGACTTTCCACATACACATGGTAATGAAAGGCTGTTATTTCATGAATTCAAACTATATATAGATCTTTCTCAGTGTGTTCACTCTGAGGATACAAATGTTAGTGTCAACATAGAGTAAACCCCTTTCAGGAACAAATTTTAGATTAAAAAGTTAGCATTTTAAATGTTAATAAGTGATGATAGAAGAAATATTCTTTAAACACTTTGTAAAGTAGCTTGAAAGAAAAATTAATATTTTTTAAAACACCAAAGCTCCTCAAAGATAAAAAGAGCCATAAGAGCATCTATCTTCTGCAGTATGGAACTGGTTATGACAGAAGTGCTAAGTGTTTGGATCCAGCTCTGAGGCTTAAAAAGTGGAAGAGGGGGGTGGCTATTGGGGGGGGCTTGTGGATGCCTATGGTATGGGCAAACCAAACTGCTAGAAAATCCTCACATGTTAACTAATTTAGCCCCACTTCTTTAAAAGTTTCAGTCTTTATTTCCAGTGTAAAATTTCCTAAGTAGTATATATTAATTAATATATTGAACATTTCAAGATTAATTGCTGAACTTTCCTTGTATTTCCTTGTCTTTCCTTGTATTCTCCTAGAGGCTTTGCATAATAAAACTAGTAATATCATCTCCCCAGATCAAAAGTGGAACCACAAATGCTGAGCATCTAGTGGGCATAGATCAAGCACTATATTCCTACATAGGGATCTGCCTCCTCTTGGGGAGAGGGTTCTCAGCCTCAGCAAGACAAGCTGAGCTGGGTTGGTGGGGTAAGGAGAGGGGTACCTACAGTCTCAAGGCTGTCACCTGAGCCAGACGGTGGGCCAAAGCACTGTATTGCCACTGGCATGTCCAGGACCTCATTCTTGGCACTTCCCTGACGGGCAGAGAAATGGAACAAACGTAGATGCTGTTCACCAATAATCCAGGATGTTTATTCTGCTCTTTCTTAAGTGAGAGTGTGCCTGTATTTCATACCATGAGGGACCACAATTCAGAGAGACATCATCTATTATCTTAATTTTACCATTGTCTAATGATGTAACTCAAAATATGAATTGTTTTCTAAAGTTATGGGATTTTTTTTTGTTTTACTCTTTTTTTTTTGTTTCGAACTGTTTATTCCCTTACCTTATGTAACAAGCACCTGCTCAGACACTCTAAAGAACTTAAAAGCAAGAAAATGTATTACAGAAACTGTCATCAAAAGTAGCAAAATAAGGGGTTTCCCTGGTGGCGCAGTGGTTGAGAATCTGCCTGCCAATGCAGGGCACACGGGTTCGAGCCCTGGTCTGGGAAGATCCCACATGCTGCGGAGCAACTAGCCCCGTGAGCCACAATTACTGAGCCTGCGCGTCTGGATCCTGTGCTCTGCAACAAGAGGCCGCGATAGTGAGAGGCCCGCGCACTGCGATGAGGAGTGGCCCCCACTTGCCGCAATTAGAGAAAGCCCACGCACTTAAAAGAAGACCCAGCACAGCAAAAATAAATAAATAAATATTAAAAAAAAGTAGCAAAATAAGATCCTTCAAATGTCATAAAAATATTTGATATTTCATAACTAAAAACAGTTGAGGAATCGCCTACATTTTAAATAGCCAATTTCAGAATGTATGAGTTTGATTTGATGGAGAAAAGATGTAATTTTCAGAAACAACATTAAAGCAACAGCATCATTAAATCTACTATGGGCCAAATCCTTCTTCAAAGTGAACAGGAATGTGGAGAGGGCACGACTGAGACAGTTTGCTGCATGTACACAGTCACAATACGACAGCATGAATTTTTTTCCCAAATTCGAAAGGATAAATGATTCTTATTAATAAATTTACTTGTGCTTTCTCTCTGGAAACACATGTCTTTGTTTTCTCAACAACTGATCTGAATGCAAGTTTGTATCTAGGGTATTTGAATAAAACCTCTTAAGCATCTCCTCATTTATGCAGGTGTGGATTCTTTAAATAGACATAGTGCACAAGGGGAAATACATTTGGAAGTAGGAATACTAGCAACATTTTTAAACTCTAAATATCATTCCTCTTTAAAAAAGGAGGATAGGGTAGGTTAAGGAACTTTCAGAATTCCCCAAAATAGGAAGAATAATCCAGGTAATAGTTTAAAGAGTTTTTACTAGGTTGCATCTCTTAGTTAAAATGTATTTTAATCCACCTTATATGCTGTGTAAAATGCATTTGCTTTTTTGTATCTACTCCAGAGCCTGGTTTATCTCCATTGTCCCTGTTTTCTTACCACCCATGCTGAAGCCCCAGAGAAAGAGTTTCTTCCCCACCTCTTATGAAACTGCTCTCTCCCACATTCTAAAGATCTCCAGTTTTCCAAACCCTATGATGTGTCTATGTCTTCATTTTCCTCAAATTCTCTAAGGCGCTTTCTTTACCCCACAAGTATTTACTGAGCACCTACTAGGTGCCAGATACTTGACATCACCTCTTTCTCCATGCTTAATGTCTACAAGGCCTTTCTCCCTCCATCATTATTCCTCTTTCTCTACACTCCCTCTTTCCTTCATTTCCCTGTTGCTACCACTCTGCTGTGTCACATACCTACATCTCTACCCCCTCCTCCCCACTTCTGCCTTGACCTTCCCTGGCCCCTTACTTTCCCTGGGCATCAGAACTACAGTCTTTTCCCAGGGCTTCTACTCCTTTCTGCTACAAAGTCTTCCTTGGAGAACTTTATTTCCATAGCTCTAGTTATCATAGTTTTATAAATGTTTCTTAGATGTACAGTTCTAACGCTGGTCAAAGTTCTCGTCTATCTATAGAATGATTTCACTTGATTAAGCCACCACAACCTCAAAGTCAGCATGTTCAAAACTGAACTCTTCTTTCCACATCAAAACCAACCCTCTTCCCTGCCTCCTTGATTTCTCTTCTTAATCATGGTAGTCTTTTTTATTGTGTGTGTGCATGTGTGTGTGTTGTGTTCTTTTGAAAGAGACCTTTAAGATTCCTTAAATCTGCCCTTCCCTTGTCATTTCCAATGTTTCTGGTTAGCTTCTCACTGTTTTATCATTTTCCATCCTCTCTTCTTCCTCATCCTCAACCCATCCTAAGATGTGCCCTCAGATTAATTTTCCAAAAAAAATTCCAAATCTTCCTAAATACGATAAAGTCATAATATAGCCCTGGTCAAAAAGATTAGTGGTTTCCATCACCTACAACATAAAGTATAAATTTTTACAGCCTGGTTTACAAGACCTTCAACATTTCCATTATTCTCAACTTAAAAAAAAGGATACTTTCAGAAAATATTTACTGAAGGCCTACTAAGTGCCAGGCACTGTTCTAGGCATTGGCACTTAAGATGTTTCAGTGAGTAAAAACAAGCAAAGATCCCTACCCTCATGGAACTTAACATTCTAGCAAGGAAGAAACAGACAATAAACAATAAACTTAATAAATAAGGAAATTATATAGGACATTATAACATGACAAGTACTACATAGAAATAAAAAGTAAAATAGGGTAAAGGGGAATAGAAGTGTTTTATGGGAAGGTGTAACTTTAAATATGTTCTCATTGAGAAAATGACTTTTGAGCCAAATTTTGAAGGAGACAAGGGCATTTAGTCATGTGGATAACTGGAGGAAGAATATTCCAGATAGAGTGGACAGCCAATGCAAAGTCCTAAGGTAGAAGTGCTGTGGTTGATGCATTTCAGAAACTGGCTGGAGCACAATAGAGTGTTATGAGATGAGATCAGAGGTGTCGTGGAACAAGGTTATGTAGGACCATTGTAAGGACCTTGGCTTTTACCCTGAGTTAAATGGGGAGCCATTGTATGGTTTTGAGGAGAGGAGTGAGGCAATTGGACTTTCTTTTCGAAAGAATCACGTTGGCTGCTGTGTTGAGATACACTGGGGATGGGGGAAAAGTGGAAACAAAGAGATCAGTTGGAAGGCTACTGCAGTATCTACATGAGAGATGACAGTCGATTTTACCTGGATATCAGCAGTGGAGCTAGAGAAAAGTCAGCAGATTCTGGCTCTATTTTATAGGTGGCACCATCAGGAGCTCCTAAAGGATGGGTTGTGAAGTATGAGAGAAAAGAATGACTTTATAGCTTTGGGACTGGGCAACCAGAAGGATGGAGTTGCCGTCGACTAATAGGAAGGTTTCAGAAAAGCAAATATTGAGGGAAGGACAGAGTTCAGATTTGGACATGTGGAGTTTGAAATGTCTACTAGACATCTAAATGAAGATGGAAATCCACGTCTAAAGTCCAGGACAGGTCTGGTCTAGGGATATCCATCTGAACTTCATCTATATACTAATGGCATTTAAATCCATTAATTCCAATTACCCTCATTCCTTTCCCTTCCTACACATGCCTTGCTCTTTCTGACCTCTGCTTTTGCTCATGCCATGCCTAATGTCTACAAGGCCTTTCTCCCTCCTCCTAACCTAACCACATCTGTCTGAATCCAGACTAAATCCCATCCCTTCCCACAAAATTTTCATCAACAAACCAAAGTATACTCTTGCCCCTCCCTTAATCCTTCACATGTGAATGTCTTATTTCTCTCACTAAAAGAAGATGTCTTTAAGGACATCTGTTATATGTTCTAAACTTATTTTGCATCCCCTGTGGCACATAGCCCCACATTTTGCACTAGAGTCGGTGCCAACTGGTACATAAGACTGATTGTTTTATGGCAAAACTTCAGAAGTTTTGATCTGCTTATTTGCCATCTTATGAACTTTATCCATTAGTCACCATGTGCTTATTTGTTAAACTTATTTAGAATAGGTATATTTCCTCTAGGCTTTTTGGCATACACATAAAGCATAAATGGATAATTCAGATTGAAACCACCAACTAAAAAGCCCTTCAGAAAAGTGAAACCAGGGGCGGTGGAAAGATGGCGGAGGAGTAAGACGCGGAGATCACCTTCCTCCCCACAAATACACCAGAAATACATCTACATGTGGAACAACTCCTACACAACACCTACTGAATGCTGGCAGAAGACCTCAGACCTCCCAAAAGGCAAGAAACTCCCCACGTACCTGGGTAGGGCAAGAGAAAAAATTAATTAAAAAGAGACAATAGAATAGGGACGGCACCTGCACCAGTGGGAGGGAGCTGTGAAGGAGGAAAGGTCTCCACACACTCGGAAGCCCCTTCGCGGGCAGAGATTGCGGGAGGCGGAGCGGGGAGCTTCGGAGCCGCGGAGGGAAGCACAGCAACAGGGGTGCGGAGGGCAAAGCGGAGAGATTCCCGCACAGAGGATCGGCGCCGACCGGCGCTCACCAGCCCGAGAGGCTTGTGTGCTCACCCGCCGGGGGCGGGCGGGGCTGCGAGCTGAGGCTCGGTTTCGGTTTCGGTCGGAGCTCAGGGAGAGGACTGGGGTTGGCGGCTTGAACATAGCCCGAAGGGGTTAGTGCGCCACGGCTAGCCGGGAGGGAGTCCGGGGAAAAGTCTGGACCTACCCAAGAGGCAAGAGACCTTTTCTTGCCTCTGTGTTTCCTGGTGCGCGAGGAGAGGGGTTTTAAGAGCGCTGCCTAAAGGAGCTCCAGAGACGGGCGCGAGCCGCGGCTAAAAGCTCGGAAACCAGAGACGGGCGGGAGACGCTAAGGCTGCTGCTGCCGCCACCAAGGGGCCTGTGTGCGAGCACAGGTCACTGTCCCCACCCCTCTTCCGGGGAGCCTGTGCAGCCCGCCACTGCCAGGTTCCCGGGACCCAGGGACAATTTCTCAGGGAGAACACACGGCGGGCCTCAGGCTGCTGCAACGTCACGCCGACTTCTGCCGCCGCAGGCCCGCCCCGCACTCCGTGCCCCTCCCTGCCCCCGGCCTGAGTGCGCCAGAGCCCCCGAGTCAGCGGCTCCTTTAACCCCGTCCTGTCTGAGCAAAAAACAGACGCCCTCCAGCGACCTACACGCAGAGGCAGGGCCAAATCGAAAGCTGAGCCCCTGTGAGCTGTGAGAACAAAGAAGAAAAAGGGAAATCTCTCCCAGCAGCCTCAGAAACAGCGGATTAAAGCTACACAATCAATTTGATGTACCCTGCCTCTGTGGAATACATGAATAGACAGCGAATCATCCCAAATTGAGGAGGCGGACTTCTAGAGCAAGATCTATGATTTTTTCCCCTTTTCCTCTTTTTGTGAATGTGTATGTGTATGCTTCTGTGTGAGATCTTGTCTGTATAGGTTTGCTTCCACCATTTGTCCTAGCGTTCTATCCGTCCATTTTTTTTTTTTTAAATTTTTTTCTTAATAATTAATTTTAATTTAAAGAACTCAATTATACTTTACCTTCTTTCTATCTTTCCTTCCTTCCTTCCCTCTTTTAGACAACGAATCATCCCAAATTGAGGAGGTGGACTTGGAGAGCAAGTTTTATGATTTTTTCCCCTTTACCTCTTTTTGTGAGGGTATATGTGTATGCTTCTATGTAAGATTTTGTCTCTATAACTTTGCTTCCACCATTTGTCCTAAAGTTCTATCCGTCCCTTTTTTTTCTCTAAATAATTATATTTTTAATTCAATAACTTTATATACTTTATTTTATTTTACTGTATCTTCTTTCTTTCTGTATTTTTTCCTTCCTTCCCTCATTCCTTCCTTCCTTCCCTCCTCCCTCCCTCCCTCCTTTCTTTCCTTCTTGCCTTCTTCCTTTCTTTTCTTCTTTCTTTCTTTCTTCCTTCCCTCCTTCCTTCCTTCCCTCCTCTCTTTCTTTCTTTCTTTCTTTCTTTCCTATTTCCTCCTACTTATACTAATTCTCTCTACTTTCTCTCCCTTTTATTCTGAGCCGAGTGGATGAAAGGCTCTTGCTGCTCCAGCCAGGAGTCAGGACTCTGCCTCTGAGGTGGGAGAGCCAACTTCAGAACACTCGTCAAGAAGAGACCTCCCAGCCCCACATAATATCAAACGGCGAAAATCTCCCAGAGATCTCCATCTCAACACCAGCACCCAGCTTCGCTCAACGACCAGCAAGCTACAGTGCTGGACAACCTATGCCAACCATATAGCAAAACAGGAACACAACCCCACCCACTAGCAGAGAGGCTGCCTAAAATCATAATAAGTCCACAGACACCCCAAAACACACCACCAGACGTGGACCTGCCCACTAGAGAGACAAGATCTAGGCTCATTCATACACCACAACACAGGCACTAGTCCCCCTAGAGAGACAAGATCTAGCCTCATACACCACAACACAGCCACTAGTCCCCTCCACCAGGAAGCCTACACAACGCACTGAACCAACCTTAGCCACTGGAGACAGACATCAAAAACAACGGGAGCTACGAACTTGCAGCCTGCAAAAAGGTGAACCCAATCACAGTAAGATAAGCAAAATGAGAAGACAGAAAAACACACAGCAGATGAAGGAGCAGGATAAAAACCCACCAGACCTAACAAATGAAGAGGAAATAGGCAGTCTACCTGAAAAAGAGTTCAGAATAATGATAGTAAAGATGATCCAAAATCTTGGAAATAGAATGGACAAAATGCAAGAAGCAGTTAACAAGGACCTAGAAGAAATAAAGATGAAACAGACAATGATGAACAACACAATAAATGAAATGAAAAATACTCTAGATGGGATCAATAGCAGAATAAATGAGGCAGAAGAACGGATAAGTGACCTGGAAGATAAAATAGTGGAAATAACTACTGCAGAGCAGAATAAAGAAAAAAGAATGAAAAGAACTGAGGACAGTCTCAGAGACCTCTGGGACAACATTAAACGCACCAACATTCGAATTATAGGGGTTCCAGAAGAAGAAGAGAAAAAGAAAGGGACTGAGAAAATATTTGAAGAGATTATAGTTGAAAACTTCCCTAATATGGGAAAGGAAATCGTTAATCAAGTCCAGGAAGCACAGAGAGTCCCATACAGGATAAATTCAAGGAGAAATACGCCAAGACACATATTAATCAAACTGTCAAAAACTAAATACAAAGAAAGCATATTAAAAGCAGCAAGGGAAAAACAACAAATAACACACAAGGGAATCCCCATAAGGTTAACAGCTGATCTCTCAGCAGAAACTCTACAAGCCAGAAGGGAGTGGCAGGACATACTGAAAGTGATGAAGGAGAAAAACCTGCAACCAAGATTACTCTACCCAGCAAGGATCTCATTCAGATTTGATGGAGAAATTAAAACCTTTACAGACAAGCAAAAGCTGAGAGAGTTCAGCACCACCAAACCAGCTTTACAACAAATGCTAAAGGAACTTCTCTAGACAAAAACACAAGAGAAGGAAAAGTCCTATAATAACGAACCCAAAACAATTTAGAAAATGGGAATAGGAACATACATATCGATAATTACCTTAAATGTAAATGGACTAAATGCTCCCACCAAAAGACACAGATTGGCTGAATGGATACAAAAACAAGACCCATATATATGCTGTCTACAAGAGACCCACTTCAGACCTAGAGACACATACAGACTGAAAGTAAGGGGATGGAAAAAGATATTCCATGCAAATGGAAACCAAAAGAAAGCTGGAGTAGCAATTCTCATATCAGACAAAATAGACTTTAAAATAAGGACTATCAGAAGAGACAAAGAAGGACACTACATAATGATTAAGGGATCGATCCAAGAAGAAGATATAACAATTGTAAATATTTATGCACCCAACATAGGAGCACCTCAATACATAAGGCAAAAACTAGCAGCCATAAAAGGGGAAATCGACAGTAACACATTCATAGTAGGGGACTTCAACACCCCACTTTCACCAATGGACAGATCATCCAAAATGAAAATAAATAAGGAAACACAAGCTTTAAATGATACATTAAACAGGATGGACTTAATTGATATTTATAGGACACTCCATCCAAAAACAACAGAATACACATTTTTCTCAAGTGCTCATGGAACATTCTCCAGGATAGATCATATCTTGGGTCACAAATCAAGCCTTGGTAAATTTAAGAAAATTGAAATTATATCAAGTATCTTTTCCGACCACAACGCCATGAGATTAGATATCAATTATAGGAAAAGAGCAGTAAAAAATACAAACACATGGAGGCTAAACAATACACTACTTAGTAACGAAGTGATCACTGAAGAAATCAAAGAGGAAATTAAAAAATACCTAGAAACAAATGACAATGGAGATACAACGACCCAAAACCTATGGGATGCAGCAAAAGCAGTTCTAAGAGGGAAGTTTATAGCAATACAAGCCCACCTTAAGAAGCAGGAAACATCTCGAATAAACAACCTAACCTTGCACCTCAAGCAATTAGAGAAAGAAGAACAAAAAAACCCCAGAGTTAGCAGAAGGAAAGAAATCATAAAAATCAGATCAGAAATAAATGAAAAAGAAATGAAGGAAACAATAGCAAAGATCAATAAAACTAAAAGCTGGTTCTTTGAGAAGATTAACAAAATTGATAAACCATTAGCCAGACTCATCAAGAAAATAAGGGAGAAGACTCAAATCAATAGAATCAGAAATGAAAAAGGAGAAGTAACAACTGACACTGCAGAAATACAAAAAATCATGAGGGATTACTACAAGCAACTCTATGCCAATAAAATGGACAATCTGGAAGAAATGGACAAATTCTTAGAAATGCACAAACTGCCAAGACTGAATCAGGAAGAAATAGAAAATATGAACAGACCAATCACAAACACTGAAATTGAAACTGTGATTAAAAATCTTCCAACAAACAAAAGCCCAGGACCAGATGGCTTCACAGGCGAATTCTATCAAACATTTAGAGAAGAGCTAACACCTATTCTTCTCAAACTCTTCCAAAATATAGCAGAGGGAGGAACACTCCCAAACTCATTCTACGAGGCCACCATCACCTTGATACCAAAACCAGACAAGGATGTCACAAAGAAAGAAAACTACAGGCCAATATCACTGATGAACATAGATGCAAAAATCCTCAACAAAATACTAGCAAACAGAATCCAACAGCACATTAAAAGGATCATACACCATGATCAAGTGGGGTTTATTCCAGGAATGCAAGGATTCTTCAATATACGCAAATCTATCAATGTGATTAACCATATTAACAAATTGAAGGAGAAAAACCATATGATCATCTCAATAGATGCAGAGAAAGCTTTTGACAAAATTCAACACCCATTTATGATAAAAACCCTGCAGAAAGTAGGTGTAGAGGGAACTTTCCTCAATATAATAAAGGCCGTATATGACAAGCCCACAGCCAACATCATCCTCAATGGCGAAAAACTGAAAGCATTTCCACTAAGGTCAGGAACAAGACAAGGTTGCCCACTCTCACCACTCTTATTCAACATAGTTTTGGAAGTTTTAGCCACAGCAATCAGAGAAGAAAAGGAAATAAAAGGAATCCAAATCGGAAAAGAAGAAGTAAAGCTGTCACTGTTTGCAGATGACATGATACTATACATAGAGAATCCTAAAGATGCTACCAGAAAACTACTAGAGCTAATCAATGAATTTGGTAAAGTAGCAGGATACAAAATTAATGCACAGAAATCTCTGGCATTCCTATATACTAATGATGAAAAATCTGAAAGTGAAATCAAGAAAACACTCCCATTTACCATTGCAACAAAAAGAATAAAATATCTAGGAATAAACCTACCTAAGGAGACAAAAGACCTGTATGCAGAAAATTATAAGACACTGATGAAAGAAATTAAAGATGATACAAACAGATGGAGAGATATACCATGTTCTTGGATTGGAAGAATCAACATTGTGAAAATGACTCTACTTCCCAAAGCAATCTATAGATTCAATGCAATCCCTATCAAACTACCACTGGCATTTTTCACAGAACTAGAACAAAAAATTTCACAATTTGTATGGAAACACAAAAGACCCCGAATAGCCAAAGCAATCTTGAGAACAAAAAATGGAGCTGGAGGAATCAGGCTGCCTGACTTCAGACTATACTACAAAGCTACAGTAATCAAGACAGTATGGTACTGGCACAAAAACAGAAAGATAGATCAATGGAATAGGATAGAAAGCCCAGAGATAAACCCATGCACATATGGTCACCTTATCTTTGATAAAGGTGGCAGGAATATACAGTGGAGAAAGGACAGCCTCTTCAATAAGTGGTGCTGGGAAAATTGGATAGGTACATGTAAAAGTATGAGATTAGATCACTCCCTAACACCATACACAAAAATAAGCTCAAAATGGATTAAAGACCTAAATGTAAGGCCAGAAACTATCAAACTCTTAGAGGAAAACATAGGCAGAACACTCTATGACATAAATCACAGCAAGATCCTTCTTGACCCATCTCCTAGAGTAATGGAGATAAAAACAAAAATAAACAAATGGGACCTAATGAAACTTCAAAGCTTTTGCACAGCAAAGGAAACCATAAACAAGACCAAAAGACAGCCCTCAGAATGGGAGAAAATATTTGCAAATGAATCAACTGACAAAGGATTAATCTCTAAAATTTACAGGCAGCTCATGCAGCTCAATAACAAAAAAATAAACAACCCAATCCAAAAATGGGCAGAAGACCTAAATAGACATTTCTCCAAAGAAGATATACAGACTGCCAACAAACACATGAAAGAATGCTCAACATCATTAATCATTAGAGAAATGCAAATCAAAACTACAATGAGATATCATCTCACACCAGTCAGAATGGCCATCATCAAAAAATCTAGAAACAATAAATGCTGGAGAGGGTGTGGAGAAAAGGGAACACTCTTGCACTGCTGGTGGGAATGTGAATTGGTTCAGCCACTATGGAGAACAGTATGGAGGTTCCTTAAAAAACTACAAATAGAACTACCATATGACCCAGCAATCCCACTACTAGGTATATACCCTGAGGAAACCAGAATTCAGAAAGAGTCATGTACCAAAATGTTCATTGCAGCTCTATTTACAATAGCCCGGAGATGGAAACAACCTAAGTGCCCGCCGTCGGATGAATGGATAAAGAAGATGTGGCACATATATACAATGGAATATTACTCAGCCATAAAAAGAAACGAAATTGAGCTATTTGTAATGAGGTGGATAGATCTAGAGTCTGTCATACAGAGTGAAGTAAGTCAGAAAGAGAAGGACAAATACCGTATGCTAACACATATATATGGAATTTAAGAAAAAAAAATGTTATGAAGAACCTAGGGGTAAAACAGGAATAAAGACAGAGACCTACTGGAGAACAGACTTGAGGATATGGGGAGGGGGAAGGGTGAGGTGTGATAGGGCGAGAGAGAGACATGGACATATATATACTAACAAACGTAAGGTAGATAGCCAGTGGGAAGCAGCCGCATGGCACAGGGAAACCGGCTCAGTTCTTTGTGGCTGTCTGGAGGGGTGGGATAGGGAGGGTGGGAGGGAGGGAGACAAAGAGGGAAGAGATATGGGAACATATGTATATGTATAACTGATTCACTCTGTTATAAAGCAGAAACTGACACACCATTGTAAAGCAATTATACCCCAATAAAGATGTTAAAAAAAAAAAAAAAAGAAAAGTGAAACCAAGACTGTCTGCAAACACACAAAGGATCAACCTTTGGGACTAGGCAACTGGACCTCTTCAACGTCCACCCCAATTTCCTTCTCAGACCTAAGTCCACACCCACCATCAATCAGCCAGCTAGGAATGCCTAGGTTAGAGTTGGCCCCCACTTCCACAGGAGACTTATAAAGTCCCTACTCTTATGTATATCTTTGGTTCTCAAACTTCAGAGAACATCAGAATCACCTAAAGGGCTTGTTAAAACACAATTGCTGGGCCCACCCTTAAAGTTTCTGATTCAGTACATCTGGAGCAGGACCTGAAAATCTGCATTTTTAACACATTCCTAGCCAATGCTATTGTTCCTGGCCCAATATTTACACTCTGAGGATCACTGGTGTGTATTCTCACTTGGACTTTTCTGTCTGGCTTTGACTCCTGCCTTCTTCTGACCTTTAGTGCCTGAGTCACTCTCATACTCCAGGCTGCTGGAACGGGCACTAGAGATGTCTTAGTCACTGACCATACCACCGGGCCACCACCCCTCCCCTGCCCTTCTTTATTCCAGGCTCAAAGGTTGAGAGCCAACTTGTGTCCTTGACCCCAATTTCTCTCTAGCTCTTCAAGCTCTCCTTTCATCATTTTCTCCCTCTTCCCTAAATCTTCAGTCCCTCCCTCTTCCTGTTCAAATATCCTCAAATATCTCCTATCCACGAATTCATTAAATAGATATAAAAACATAAGCAAACCTCTACTTGTCCCTGTAATTGTCTCCAATGATCATTCAATCTCTTGCTTCTCTTCCTCATTTAAACTTCAAGAAAAAATAGTCTCCCTCCCTTTCTTTACCTCTGCCCTTGATGTTATCACCTGACTTATAGATAATGCTTCCAAAATTGCTCTTGCTAAGACAACACCAACCACTGAATTGAAAGCAATGGATACTTTGCTGTCCTTATCTTCCTGAACAATTCTGCGGTATCTCACTCTTTTTCCTTCTTTCTTGAAATCCCTTCCCTTGAATTCTGTGGTGCCTCATTCCCCTGTTTTATTCTGGTTCTTCTCCAACCAGTTCTTCTTCATTAGGGTTCTCTCCTTCTCCTCAGACAACCCTTCAAATGTGGATATTCCCCAGGCTTCCATCTTTAACCATCTAGTCCAGAGCTTCCCAACCAGTGTGTCAGGAATCAGCATTGTAGGAGTTCCCAGGATATTGATCTCAGCTGTTGAGAGTAGCCTGGTCTATTTATCCCAATATGCCATATGCATAAGTTTTCTGTGAGTGCCATTGTTGTGACTCTACCTTTCAAACATTCCAAGAGATTTCATTCTCTTTCCTGGTTTCCTTACTATCAACATTATGATGGCTCTGAAACTTATATACCCAGACCAATCCCATGGTGGAAGCCTGAGAATCAGCCTTGAATCTTCCCTCTCCTTTCCCTCCTACATCTAAATAATTTCCAAATCTGGCCTCTCCTTGCCCTCCTATCAACCACAACTCAGACCCCACTATCTCTTGCCTGAATTATCCTAGAATCCTCCTGACTGTTCTCCCTGTGGCTTTGTGATTCTTAAATCTAAATCCACTCTCATACAGCTGCTAGAAAAGTCTGTCTAAAATGCAAATCTAACCACACTACTACCATGCTTGGGAGCCTCCAGTGGCTCACTGCACACAGGATGAAATCCAAACTCCTTCGCCTACAAGAAACTTCATGACTGCGCCCTGATCATTTCCTTTCCCCAGGCTCAGTTTCTCCCTCCTTCTGTTCTTACCTCCAGGACTTTGCCCATGCTGCCCTTTATACCTGGAATGTTCTTACCCATTTACCATCATACACACCGCTTACCTCCACTATCACATTGCCTTCCCTAACTCCTTCCCCACCCTCAAGAGAAATTGACACGTTCTGTGTTTTTCTGAGTATTCTATTCAGACATACTTTTTGTTGTACTTTGCACATTTGCATTATAATTATTTTTAAGTATTTCTCTCCTCCCACTAGATGGCATGTTCTTTTGTATTCCCAGCTCTGACACAATGCCTGACACATAAAGAATACTCAATAAATTATCGATGAATAAATGTAGCCTCAGGCTTTTCCCAAAAAATAAAGCGTCACACATAATTCTAAGAGCAACACTTAGATTCCTTTGGAACAAACATTAAAATCATTTAGCTTTAAATTTGAGGCTGATTTGAAAGAGATACTTAAGCCTCTTTAATTAAAAAATATATAGGTTAGGCCAAATCCTGTCAAAATAAGACCCAAAAGATCAGTCAAATAACTTTGTTTTGCTGAAATTAGTTTGCATGTGGCTTTATTTGAATTGAATAATAAATTGTCTTGGAACCTAGTTTTTTTTCTCTCCTTCATTTTGTACAGGAATTTTGTATTTAACTTGGTACTTTTCACAACATTTTCATATGCATATCTTATATAACTCTGCAGTCAGTTTCAGAGAGATTATTATACCCATTTTACAGATGAAGGAAACAGGGCTGAGAAATTGTGATTTTCCCAAGTCAGTGGCTAATACATAAAAGATGGAATAGTGTTTCTTTCACTTAGCTTGGATCAGTTTCTATCAAGGATCAGGAGATAGGACTAAATGACCTGTGTTGAAGCCACTTCAAATTCAAGTCTATCATTCAAATGAGAAAATAGCATCACAATATTAGCCCTGGACAGGTTAACCTACTTATAGTATCCACATTTGACTGTTACTATTCCATTTGCTTAAGTCTCAGGAGGCTACAGCCAATGAGTGTATCAAGGCGTGAGAGTGAAGCACACAGTCAAAGATCTACTGGCAGAAAAACGATCCAAGCAGACAAGTAACTCAAGATTTAATGTAAGTCTCAGTTGAACACATTCTGAAGTCTTTGGGGGTTTAAGTCCTATTAAGGTTAGTTATCTCCCCTCTCCCTTTATCTTCTCACCAATCTCTCACCTCTTGAGTCTGATATTCTCCACAGCAAAGCCCCCCTTTAACTGGCACACACTATATAATTAATCTATAAGCAAGGATTCCAAGAGATCTGTGAACTTATTGGCTGGCTACTTCATCTAGTGGATATGAAATGATGATGAGTCCTGACTTTTTCATTTCTGCCAGTCATTAACTACCAAAGGCTCAGTTGGTGGGAATAATGCTGACCTTCATATACATGTTATTCTAAATCTAATAGAGACAACTTCTAAACATCTTCTCTGTAACAAGCAAAATCAGATTTAAAAATCTTAGTAGGAGTTGTCTTAAGTCTAAAATCTCTATCTTAAGTCTAAAATCTGACATCCTTGTATTTATAAACAGCTCCGCTCTATACCTAAAATGTTTAAGTAGTTACACCCAAATCTCCAATAATGATTCTTGAATGGAAATAGCAGTTGGTTATCGAGTTGTGTATATAATTACTCACCTGCATTGCTGAGGGCAGGACACGAGAGCAGATGACCAGGAATATAGGAGGCGACCACATACAGCACTGAGCACAGGGGGTGGTACACAGTGGGAACTGCTTCTTCCAGTGTGTTCTGCCCAGAACGTCAGCACCATATTCAACACTGCTCCAAAGTCAAACTTCTGGGACTTGTTTCAAATGAACCAACTCCAGATTCAATTTCCTCCCATCCAAGAACATCCTTTATTTGCACATTTTTTGGCTTTCCTTTCTTTTAAACCACCTCCTCTCTTCTAGTTCAACAAATGGAGCTTAGTTGATAAAGAGAAATCTGAATAATTGGCTCCTTGTCTGTTCCTAGTGCCGTGTTTCTCCTCATGCTTCTTCAGAATCATCTGGAATGTGAGTTAAAAAATCCATACAAATCTAGTCTCTTGAGAGAAAGAGAGGAAAAAAGAAAGAGACAGAGAAGTCAGTCTACTCTAAGTGAACCATAGCGGCATGGATGTAACATGGAGTGCTTGGCCACTACTATGGCTAGAATTGTGAAACTTGCAAAAGTTCCAGGCATACTGTCAGTTGGGAAGACAAGGGACGCAATGAGGATAACTTCATAGTCAAGGAACAGATAGTCTACCTGCCCCATGTGAGGCTATAATTCCCTCCGCGGCAGCATCATCCATACACACATACAGTGATAGGGCACTGTGCCAGATGGAATTACATAACAAGACAAAGAGGCACCTATCCAAATGGTGGATGGAAATATATTTTTTATTAAAAAATTACCTAACATGATTTCTTACTTAAGCTCTGCAACTATCAAAGAGTGTGTTTTCTCTATTTTTTGATGCTTTTACTTTTTAAAAGATATAACATTATAAACATAATTAACAATAAGTCATATTATTTGATTTAATTTTAAAATGCAAATCCCTGGTCCTTGTTCCATGTCTATTAACATAGAGTTATTGGTCTGGGGCTAGGGAATGGTCATTGTTAACAAGCTCCTTGGGTGATTTCTTTGCACATCATAATATGAGAACTTTACCACACAGCAAAGAGCAACTGTCAAAACCCCACACATAACCAAGGTTCTTACCTCTACCCAGATTAGAAGTTGCTGAGCTATTGCTACTGGCCCAGTGACACTGCAAATGTTATACAAAAGTGTGTACAGGAAACATGTGATAATGGTCTGTGCCATTAAACAACAAATAACCTGGTGGAAAGGAAAACACTTATACCTTTAAAAAATACAAGACCATATAACCAAGCACTACACTGAATGCTGAAGACAAAAGACCAGGCAGCATATCCATGTGTTATGAAGATTGGAATACTATTTACATAAGCACAGTTTAAAGTGCACTTCCTCTGTGTTATCTCATTCGATAGACACACTACTCCTATGAGATTGATGTTGACATCGTTCTCCATCTTACAGATGAAAAAGTTGAGAACAAAAGAAGGGAAGGGATTGTTTGCAAGTTGCAGTCAGCAAGTGGCAGGGCTTTTGACTGCCAATTTCATATCCCTTCTTAAGGGGAAGAGCAATGTGGACTGGAGTAGAATCACTTCTGATTCATGCTGTCTTCATCTGTTTGGGCTGTCATCACAAAATACAACAGACAGGGTAGTTTATAAACAGCATACATTTATTTCTCACAGTTCTGGAGGCTTGATGACCAAGTTCAGGTTGCCAACATGGTCAGATTCTCGTGAAGGCCCTTTTCTGGGTTGCAGAATTCTCATTGTATCCTCACATGATGGGAGGGCGTAGGGAGCTCTCTAGGGCCCTTTTATAAAGGCACTAATCCCATTCATGAGGGTTCCACCCTCATGACCCAATTGCCTTCCAAAGACCCCACCTCCTAATACAATCACATGGGACCTTAGGATTTCAACATCAATTTGGGGAGGACACAAACATTCAGACCACAGCACATGCAAACAAAGGAAATGAAGGCATAAGAAAATATCATCATATAGAAAGGACTGGAAAGGTGCAAACCAGCTCTAACTATGGTTGTTCTTCTCAGGCATCAGGTACACAGGCAGTATGAACTCAGACCTAACTTCCTGTTCTCACATATTACTCAGTGTCTCACTGCTGGTATCTTACTCTCATCCTCATTTCAAAGACCTTTTAAATTTGGGTAATTAAATGCATATAGTCCCATTACATGGCTATTTGGACTTTAGGTATCTCCATGAATTGATTTTACTGTCTACTTCTTTCATCTCAACCACTATTCTAGAAAATCCCAAGAAAGACATCATATTAATTAATCACTGACTCTCAAGGACTTTTTCTGTCCCTGTGTCAAACACAGCTCAATGAGAAGGAATCATGGAGAATCACATTACTGGCAGCACTTACAGGGCTCTAATGGCATGAGGAATACTGACACTCCCTACCTTTTTTCATCCCAGTTCACTAGGTGACAATGAGTCTGATATCTTGGGTGAGTTTAGATAGGAAAGCCATCCTTAGACGTGTTCAAAATTTACTACTGATAACATGGGTAATAACCAATCAAAAGATAACTTGAGGAGATTGGAGGCCCTACCACACTGTTTTACCATAGATATTATCCTAAGCCAAAAACTGGATCCCCAAAGATCCTACATCAAATCCCTGAAACATGTGAATGTCAACTTAAATGGCAAAATATGTGATTAAGTTAAGGATCTTGGGTGGATCTTCCACTTACCCTGGAAGAGGTGCAATTCCATGTACTCTTTTTTTTTTTAATGTGGAAGAATTGTTTTTTTGTCTTTGTTTTTGTGGGTTTTTTTTTTAACATCCTTATTGGAGTATAATTGCTTTACAATGGTGTGTTAGTTTCTGCTTTATGACAAAGTGAATCAGCTATGTGTATACATATATCCCCATATCCCCTCCCTCTTGCGTCTCCCTCCTTCCCACCCTCCCTATCCCACCCCTCTAGATGGTCACAAAGCATCAAGCTGATCTCGCTGTGCTATGCGGCTGCTTCCCACTAGCAATCTATTATACATTTGGTAGTGTATATATGTGTTAGCATACAGTATTTGTTTTTCTCTTTCTGACTCACTTCACTCTGTATGACAGACTCTAGGTCCATCCACCTCACTACAAATAACTCAATTTCGTTTCTTTTTATGGCTGAGTAGTATTCCATTGTATATATGTGCCACATTTATAAGAAGGAGTTTTGAGAGACACGCAAAATAGGAAGAGGCCACATGACCAGGGAGGCAGATATCACATATCAAGGAAGGCAGGCAGGCAGGCAGCCACCAGAGCTGGAAGAGGCAGAGTGGACTCTCCCCTCGAGGCCCCTGGAGAGAAAAAGAATAAATTTTGGTCTTTTTAAGCCACCCAGGTGGTGATAGTTTTTTCCAGCAGCCCTAGGAAGCTAGTACATAGATATTATGAAAACTACATCCCCCAGATAAGTACTCTCTAGGAAGTGTCTATCTGATGCCCATATTGCTGCTCTGTTCTTTATGACAGCACTTGAATAAGTTTACATGGGTTATGTTGACTCATCTTTACCACAATTTCTCTCATGAACATCTGTTTTCAATACCATGAAGTGTTTTTCACATTTTTGCAGTAGGAATCAAAGGAGGAAAAGATCCCTTGCATCAAAAGAAACTTCCCAGGGAAGTTTCACTATAGGTAAAAATTATATGTTTAAGAAAGTACTCTGATTAGGAAGCTACCCCTGAATAATCATTCCACTTGCATGGGAATGATCTGATCTTAGGCAAAGGATCAGATTTAAGAAAGCAGTGCAGGGGCTTCCCTGGTGGCACAGTGGTTGAGAGTCTGCCTGTCGATGCGGGGGACGCGGGTTCGTGCCCCGGTCCGGGAGGATCCCACATGCCACGAAGCGGCTGGGCCCGTGAGCCATGGCCACTGAGCCTGTGCTCCACAATGGGAGAGGCCACAACAGTGAGAGGCCCGCGTACCGCAAAAAAAAAAAAAAAAAAGACAAGACTCACAGGAAGGTGATGGAGTGGGATGCAGTGCCAGTCCAGATGTGCCTGAAGGGCAAGAATTCTTGAGGCTCAAGTGGGAGAGGTACCATCCTCTGCCTTGGTCAGAATACTGGGGGCTTGCAGGGGCTGGAGTGCCTACAGAGTAGATATGATAAGGCCTAGGGACAGAAAGGAACACCTGAAGGCTCATTCTTAGAAAATGTATCAGCATCCTGGTTCCAACAGGGTCAAGAGTCTGTCACACCTGGCAAGATGCTAACCTGAACTGAGTTGGAACCAAGTCTGTGTAGCTTAGAAAACACTTGACCTCATGTTGGTTGACACTACATTGGGCTGCTTCCTGAATCTACTTTTGTCTGTTCAGACCTCTCCTGTCTGATCCTTTGAATGCTTGTGTCAACTGAAACAAACAAACAAAAACAACAACAAAAAACCACATACAATGTGAGAGCTGTGAGTTCAGTTTTATTTGGGGACTTACTGAGGGCTATAGCCCAGGAGATAGCCTTTCAGATAGCCCTGAGGAACTTCTCTGAGCAGGTGTCAGGGAGGTCAGTATACATATGATTTTGTGAAGGGTTACGTGCAATCAGTCACACATCTTGGTAGAAGGTTGCTGCTAGTCATGAGGAGTGAATGTCTCTGTTAATTATTTTAAGTGTTTTTCTAGGTAGGAGAATATGCAAGAAATTTGGTTCATAATATTTTCTCCTGAAAATATCTAACTATCTGAAGGCCTGTTCTGCCAGTTTTTTCCGAAGGCACAGAGTATCTCATTCCTGATCTCAACTCTGAACTCCTTTCAGGCCCTGTTAAAAGTCAGCAACTGCAGCGGCTAGTGACTTCATTCTTGTAGAACCAGATGGCTAGTGACATTCTTTAGTTTGCACTTGGAATTTCTCCATCTCCCCAGGTTTCTAGAGGTGAGTGGGGGAGACCAGCCAGTTGCCTGTTTCTCAGGGCTGGGCCCTACCACAAGATCCTTCTTACCAACCACCCTGACTTGACGGCACCTGACACCAGAGTATGACCACTGCTCGGGATTCTAGAAGGTGTACTTATATCCTGTTGCTTCAGACTGCACCTCTTAGCTATCCTTTGTTCTTATAACTCTCTATTGTCACATGCCAGAGCTAGCTGAGAGTTCTGCTGGGGCCATTGACCTGACCTGCCAACCTCTCTCCCATGGAAGTGCCTGACACTTTAGTCTCAGGTGGACTGTCTCGCTTCTGTGTGCCAAGTAAGGGACAAGGGATAGAGATCCACTAACAGCTCCTGAAACTGCAAGGAAGGTTGAGGTACAGCCTGCAACAGTGCATACTGTAGCCCTTCCTTCTGTTAGTCTGAGTTTTTATATAAGCTCAGGGAAAACTGTTTTTTGTGAAGAAACAACCATTCCACACACCACCCCCCCATTTTCTCTTTCCTTTCCTCCTCCTTCCTTACCACTAACTTCTCTATTGAGTTTCCCCCAGATGTTGGGTAAGGTCCACAGATATCCAAGATGGTTCCTAAGCCTGGGGAGAGGTTTTAGAAGACAGGATTTTTCAGTCTGCTGTAGAGTAAGTGACTGGGGTCTGGGATTTAGGTCTCCTAGATTCTAGCCCTTGCTTTGTTACTGATACGCTAGGTAAATCCTTGAGCAGGCTGGCATGAAAAAAGACATCTTTTAATGATGTGCGTCTATGAGCTACAGGGGGTACAGAAAGGCTTTGAGCATGGGTAGTTTTTGCTTTGGGTTCCCTTTTCCTGCACTGGACGCATCTCTGCTTCCTTCCCTTGCCTCTGATTCTCCAGGGACATCCTCTGGGAATATTTTCAGTTTAAGCCACTAGGTGGTGCTTCGACCCTATCAGTCACTCACCAAAATGCCTGCTCTGACAGCTCGGTTAAGAGCAAAGATTTCTTGGGAACTGCAGTGACATGGAAGGAATGTATTCTTTTCTTTCTGAAAACTCTGAAAGTCAACCTAAATGCTTTTTCCCTGGTTGCCTGAAGGGAAGGAGGTCATTTCCCCAATTTTACTGCTCATTCCTCTGACTCTTTCC
>NW_006791778.1:1713731-1779379 GCF_000442215.2 Lipotes vexillifer
CTCTTTCCCCCTGCCTTTCGCTGTTAATTGCAGTAGGTTAATAGCTCACAGAGGAGAAGCATCTTTCTTTGGGTGATACTGGGGTGGGAAGGCCTCTCTTTTTCATGAGATGCAGCAAAGCCAAGTGGTTAAGTGCACAATTTCTAGATCTGTTGGGTCATAGCTGAACCTGGCTCCGCTTATAAACTATGTAAACATGAACAAGTCACATAACTTCTCCATGACTCAGGTTCCCCATCTATAAAATGGGGATAAGGAAAGTGACCTGCCTCAGGATGGTTACACTGTGGTAGTGTAGCTATTATTTATTAGCACTGTTCAGGTTAGGTACCAGATCAAACCAAGTGAACTTTAGTCCTTGATGAGATCAGTCTGCCATCTCACTAGCCCTGGTCTTTTCTAGTCCATATCTTTTCTAGTCTTTTCTTCCAGAAGAAACTTTGGTACACCTTGGGATCCCAGCACTACCTCTGGGTAGTGGGAGAGCTCTACCTCTGACCACAAAGCTGGTAGAAGACTGCTATCCTGCTCTTCTGGTCTTGAACTTCTTCCAGTTGACCATCTCCTTGGAGGTAGAGCCTCCGGACCATGCACCAGTGTCCCAACTCAAGGCTGGCTTCCTCCCCACCATCGGTCTGCTCTTGGCACTTTCTCCCTTTGTAACCATTGGTATCTAACTTGACATTTTTTTCTTTACATTTCTAAGTCCTCAGCTAGACATAAACTTTTTTTTTTAAAGATTTCTTTTTTTGATGTGGACCGTTTTAAAAAAAGTCTTTATTGAATTTGTGGCCACGAGGCATGTGGGATCCCAGCTCCCCAACAGGATTGAACCCATACTCCTTGCATTGGAAGGTGAAGTCTTAACCACTGGGCTGCCAGGGAAGTCCATAGACGTAAAACTTTTTTAATCAGTTTGGTTTAAAAATATTATTTCCAGTGGCTCTTATGGCCAGACACTGTGTTAGTATGTTTTGTATCTTCTATGGTATTATTTCTGGAGTGTGTGTCATCAATTCCAGCAGCCTAGTAGTAGGAACCAACTCTCTTCCCATGGCGAATAGTAGGGATGCAAAGTCTGAGTTCATTGAGTGACTCTGGGTATGCAGAGCTGTGAAGGGAGAGAGCAGAGTCCTCTGGATACACCAGCCCTCTATTCCCAATATCAAGTTACAAAATGAAATTCACATCTCCTCAGGGTTCTCTGAACATCAGAGAGGGAATCACGTATACTCTATTGATAATAACTCTCTTTACCTCTTAGGTTTTTCCCAATTATCTATACTTCATATTCTTCAGATTTGTTCTCAATTAATGGTTTGCTGACTGACTTTTGGAGTTAAGTGAGGATTAGAGGATGAGGGGAAACTGGATCCCCTACGGACTGAGGAATTTCGAGCACAATCCTCTTTGGCATCAGAGAAGGCACTAGTGGGTCCTAAAGACTTGGAAACCGATTGGTTTCCTCAGCTATAGACATAGTCCTTCTTTTCTTGACTGGCTCACAAGAGAGATTAACATTTTAAATAGGAGGGGATTTCTGTGCCTACCTAAAAAAGATACAAAGTCTCACTCATTCCCGAAAAAACAGATTTGCGCCTTGGATTCTGTGGTGAAAATATTGTGCCTATTATTTTTAAAGAAAAAAATTGTGAATTTTTCTGTTGAAGCCTGCTAAAGGATGTCAAGGGATCATTCTCTTGATACACCAGAATGGGCACTAGAGCCCATAGCTGAAAACATCAGGCAGGAACTACCTGTCATTGTGGAGATGGCCACCAACTCAGGGAGGTCCCTGGAAGCACCTGCTCCAGGTTTATTAAGAAGTAATGAATAGTCCCTTCTACCACCAGCTACTAACCCTGCCTCCACCAAGTCTATACAAGGAAACTAAGGGGAGAGAAAAAAAAGCCATCGACCTGCAGTATTTGTGTGGAGAAGTTAATTCTTGCCTGTCTCCTGGATGAGGAGTGAGTTATACACCACTGCCCCTCCCCAACCCCAGTGACAGGGAGGCTCCAAGAAAATTACTTGTAGAAACTGGGAAAAGAGAGATGGGCATCTTGATCTCCAACTGGATGATTTGCTTATCCTCCTCATCTCATTTGAGCAGGGGAAGTAGGACCAGGAGATGGTGGGACTGAGAGAGGTGTAACTATGGTGAGGATACCTGTGTCCCCCGTGGGCCTAGAGGATGCAGTGGAAGGTAGCTGGGTTTGCATCACTTGCGAGAGCTTCCCACCAAGAGGGGCCTGGGTGATGGGTTGCATGGTGCTGTGGCTCTGTCCTCTGAAGGTGGAAGCTGGGAGGGGGGTGGAGGAGGTAGAACCAGAGTTAGATCTCCTGAGTCAGGAAGTGTGCTGGGCGGGGGCCCGGGAGCACCAGCGAGAGCTCCGACAGGGCTCTTTGAAAAGCACACAGCAACTAATGAGGAGAGGAACCACAAGAACTGGTTAAATAGGAGTCATCTCTCTCTACCTCCTTCTTGCCAACATACTGGAAAGACTAGACCTTAAAGGGAGGTAAAGGGAAGGCAGTTCACTGCTTCCTGCATCCCCTTCCTCTCTGGACTCCACAGGGTCTGAGTCAAAACCATGCTAATGGGAGGAGAAGATGTGATATGCAAATCAAGCTTGAGTTTCAGTCGGACTAAGTTTTAGAAATAGAAAATAACCAGGAAAGTTTTGAAATCTGCCTAGGATGTCACTAAGGAATGCGAAAGTCAGATTTGATTGAATTTGGTTGAAGGCAGTAATTAGAGAAAAGTAAAACTACATCATGTTGTGTTCATACAACATGCAGTTGAGTCAGAGCAATATACTCATTATATACAAGCCTTTTAAAAATGATTTGTCCCAAACGGGGCACAGCCATCTCTAAAAGAAGTATTTATAGTCTAAATTTGAGATGTCTTTATTAGAAGGAATTTATAAAATTTTCTGGTATAAAACACAAATATTTCCTAACACATCTTAACCAAAAGCAAATTATAAAAAGCTGCTTGGTGTTAAATTTTAATAGATTTCCTTGTAGTTCGAGGTGAGAGTTGGGAATTAAGATTAAGGATTATTGGCCTAAACTTTCCTTGTTAGCCTACCTAAAGTTCACTCAAAGTCCACCAAAGATTCTAAAAATCATGTCGATTTGCATTTCTTTAATAATTAGAGATGCTGAGCATTTTTTCATGTGCCCGTATGTCTTCTTTGGAAAAATGTCTGTTCATGTCTTCTGCCCATTTTTTGATTGGGTTGTTTGTGTTTTTGGTACTAAGTTGTATGAACGGTTTATGTATTTTGGATATTAACCCCTTGTCAGTCATATCATTTGCAAACATTTTCTCCCATTCCATAGGTTTTTTTTTTGTTTTGTCAATGGTTTCTTTTGTTGTGCAAAAGCTTTTAAGTTTATTCAGGTCCCATTTGTTTATTTTTGCTCTTATTTCTTTTGCCTTAGAAGACAGATCCAAAAAAATATTGCTATGACTTATATCAAAGAGTGTTCTGCATATGTTCTCTTCTAGGAGATTTATGGTTTTGGGTTTTACATTTAGGTCTTTACTCCATTTTGAGTTTATTTTTGTATACAGTATCAGGAAATGTTTTAATCTTATTGTTTTACATGTAGCTGTCCACTTTTCCCAGCACTCTTCAATAAGTATTGAAGAGATTGTCTTTTCTCCACTGTATTAAACTTTTCTCTGGGCAAGCTTAAGTATTGGAACATCTTCAGAGCTATTCTAGAATCTACATCCATTTTGACTGATTCTGTTCAAATACTCTGCCAGTAGGAGCTCCAATTCATTCTCCTAGGACTAATGGATCCCTACAGAGCTTTAGTAATCACTTCTTACTCCCCACCTCCACCGCCAAGTCAATAAAAATGCACCTACCTGGTGTGGGTCACCACTTTTGCTTGGACACTGGGCATGGCTTCTCTTGGCTTATGATTACTTTCCATGCCTGATCATTGGCCATCAATTGTGACCTCTGCCTAAGATTCCCTTCTCATTACCCCTGACTATGACCTCAACTTAGCCTAAATTATTAAATTCTTTTTGTTGGTCATGACATCTGCTTTGTCTGTTAAGCACTGCTGTCTATCTTGGTTAAACCTTTTCAAAGTGTGTCGCTTCTTGTTTTTAAACCATTTTACTTTGAAAAAACACAACATGGGAGGTGAATAAGGATAGCAGTTTTTGCAAAGAAGAAAGGATATTGGTTGGAAAGCTATTACAGCAGGGCTATATTGTGTAGTTAAATCTGTGTGTTTTCTGACATATGTCCAGTATATCTTTCCCCTCTCCACTCTCAGTGGTGCCTGAGGGCTGCTTTCCCCTTCCCAGTCCACATGGAAGCAGAAACAAAGACTTTAAAGGAGCTGCTGGCTTAACCCAGGAGGAGAAAACTCTGATGCTTGTTTATGTTATGCAGTTTTCTATCCCCAAAGGTGAGGTGAGCCTGGAGCTCTAGGAAAGAGAAGACAAGGAGGAGGGACAACAGACCAGAGAGTTTGAAGTGGGGAGGGGAAGACACACAGGCTTGGTGAAGATTTGTGATGGAGTGAGTGGTTGGTCCTCAGGACCATCCACTGCTTGTGCACAACACATTGTCCTATGGTCCTAGATCCCTGCAAGCCCCTGAGCAGAGGGTAAGGAATTTGGGGCACCTAGTATGAGAAGGGGCTATTAAATGAAACCTTCATCTCTGGTCAAGGAGGAATAGTTTAGAACCAGTCAGATTTTCCTTTGACAGAAAGGAACCATGGGCATGCTCCCATTGTTACATACTTCAGAATGAACTGAGCTGGTTTGTTAGCTTGTAGGTAAAAAGGATGCATTTCACCTGAATTTTAAGTTCTGTGTCTGGTAATTCTAGAGGGTCTAATTTCTCAACTGAAAATGTTGTTAATTTTACAGATTCAAATGAATTACAAGGTACAAAATATTTTCCTTGGGTAATGTATTATGATAGTAATTTGGATGTTCAGTTTGCACTGGGTGCAACATCGGTCATTCCATTGATCTTCAGGAATGACTGTCTGATCTGGATCTTTCTGTGAATGATGATACTAACCAGTTTTTCAAGTGGTCGTCTAGTGATTTAGCTGGAAACTCAGGAGTCCAAGTCTGGCTCTAAATTACGTGTCCCAACCTCAGATTCATGCTTGATTGTTTTTATAGAATAAAGTATACACAGAAACACCATCAACAAGTCAGCAACCAGTATTTATTGAGTCAATTTTGGGATTAAAAATTATGTTTCCTATGTGAGTCTGTGTGTGAGTGTGTATGTGTGCGTGCGTGTGTGTGTGTGTGTGTGTATACTTTGCAAAGAAGTAGAAGCTATGATTATAGCACTTGAGGAGTTTATAATCTAGTTAGAGAAGTAACATATAAAGTTAGTAGGTTTATACTTAGAATTGTCTATGGCTGAATATTTCTTGGTCCCTGAATGTGTGCTTATACACATTTATAACAAGACACTGAAATTGAAGTTTCAACTGAGGCATTAAGATATAAAAGATGCTGTTTACCAAAATGATATGAGAGAGAAAAATATGATTGGAATCATGTAGTTAGTAGCTTTCTCTGGTTTCTTTCACTTAGCAGTATTCATTTATGATTCACTCATGTCTTCTGTGTCTTGATAGCTCAATTCTTTATATCATTGAATAATATTTCCTTGTATGACTGTTCCAAAATTTGTTTATCCATTCACCTGTTGAAGAACATCTTCATTGCTTCCAGTTTTTGGCAATTATAAGTAAAGTTGCTAACAACATTTGTGTGCAGATTTTTGTATAGACATAAGTTTTCAAATCAGTTGGGTAAATACCTAAGAGTATATGATAAACTACATTTAGCTTTCTAAGAAACTGTCAGACTGTCTTCTCAATCTGGCTGTATGAGTTTGCATTCCCATCAACAATGAATGAGAGTTGTTTCTCTGCATCCTTGCCAGCAACTGGTGTTTTGGATTTTAGCCATTCTAACAGGTATATGGTAAATTCTCATTGTTTTAATTTTTAGTTTCTTAATGACAAATGATGTTGAGCATCTTTTCATATGCTTATTTGATATCCATATGTCTTCTTTGGTGAGATATCTATTCAGATATTTTTTCCATTTTTTACTTTGGTTGTTTGTTTTCTTATTGATGAGTTTTAAGGTTTTATTTATTTATTTTTTTCTATTTTGGATATGTTTTCACTAGATAAATGTTTTGCAAAGATTTTTGCCCAGTCTATAGCTTGTCTGTTCATTCTCTTAACAATGTTTTTCACAGTGCAGAAGTTTTCTAATCTTTGTAAATTCTACTTATCATCCATTTTTTTCCTTCATGGAGTTTGCTTTTGATGTTGTATTTAAAAATTCATTGTCAAACCCAATGCCACCTAGGTTTTCTACTATATTTTCTTCTAGAAATTAAATGTTTTGCATTTTATATTTAGGTCTATTCTTGAGGAGTTAATTTTTGTAAAAGGTGTAAGATCTGTGTCTTGGTTGATTTTTTTTTTTTTTGCATATGGACATCCAGTTGTTCCAGTGCCATTTGTTGAAAAGACTGTTATTTTTCCATTGGATTGCCACTCCTGTTTCAAAGATCAGTTGACTATATTTGTTTGGGTCTATTTCTGGGCTCCCTGTTCTTATCTGTTGTAATGTATATTTTTGTTCTTTCACCAAAATCATGCAGTTTTGAGTAGTGTAGTTTTTCAGATTGTTTTTTAAGGTAAAATACACAGAATCGTACCTGCCCTTAGTAATGCTTTACTCTCATGTGTGAGATTGAGTGGAGAGTGAAGTGTTGATTAATGTCCTGAGCTGGGTGCTTAATTTTTGAAATGAGACTGTATTTTTTTTACTTAAAGTAACTGTGACAGTAGTTATTACCTTATAATGAATAGAAAACTAATGAAGCCTGCTGAGTTCTTACCTAGTGCAGGGGCAAAGCTTCTTTCACTGAATAGCTTCATGGGCATTGAGAAGACAAAAATAAAGTTGAGTTTTAATGAAATCCCACTCTATGGGGTTATTCAACATATGTGTCCAACATACAAATATGTTAGAACTCAGAGAGCATTTAAATAGTTATTTTATGGATTTAAGGTAACATGGGTCAAATCATTTGCCTATAACATTATATCTAACAAGCAAATACTTGATATGTATCATAAAATATAACAGTTAAATTACAGGTATTAATTCTATTTTCTGATACCACGTTTCTGTTGTATAGTATTTTCTTAATACTATATTGATATAACCAAGATAAAATGTAAATATATTGAAATTATGTTTTGTTTTATTAAAAAGTATAAACTTTAGGTTGCCTTAATAACATCACAGTCTATTAATTGCCAGCCATTTTTCAGTGTTTGTAATTATTCCAAACTGTGGGTCTAACACAACATCAATTATGCATTATGTTATATAGCACAATTATTGTTTAAGATATTTTCTATCTCTTATCTAATTTTATGTCTGAGACAAAATTATAATGCACCTTTGCTACACTTAGAGGATGTCATCATTGGTATTCTTGTGAGGTGCTTATATAAACTCCACTGTTGCCTATAACTGCCTTTGTCCAGCAGGGACAATTTCAGCAGCTAAGAATTGACTGATACATTAAAGTAGCTCAGAAACTACTAGGCATTTTCCTGGTAATCTCTCTGATTATTTTATACCTTTTCCATGTTTGCACTTTGAAAAAGAAAGATATTGTTGGAATTCACCTCTTTGAGGAAGTAAATCTGTTTAGGTAAGAGTGACTAATTAGCCTAAATCGGGGGGGCGGGTAGGTTAACTTTTTCTATAAACATTTTAGGCTTTCTGGACCACTTAGTCTCTGTCTCAGCCACTCTGCTGTTGTAACATGAAAGCATCATGGGTAATATGTGAACTTATGAGCTGAGTCCTAATAAAACTTTATAAAAAGTGCCAGCATTTGGCCTGCAGGCTGTAGTTTTCTGATCACTGGCATAGAGAATAGAATGTGCACTTCAAACTTTTTGTTTGCAAGTAAAGTGGAATTAAATAAATGCTAGCAGGCAACTTGTAAAATCTAGCACAGAGTAGTAATTACAATGGAAGTTCTGCTGTGTGTTTGTCAGGAGTCCTTTAAGAAAATGCCTCATGTACCAGAACTTTATTTGAAAATGTTCAAGACCAAGAACTATTATCAAATGCCATCTTGTTAGTACAGAGGAAGAATAAAAAGAAGGGCAAATTCTAAAATGGTGCAGATGAGCCACTGGAATGGCCTCACCCCTTTCTTGCAGCAGTGGCCAATGCTGATGAAGGGAGCCTCTAAGGACTTGGTTATCTGGGACATTACAGAGGAATAGGAAACAGACACACATGCAGAGCTTAAAAAATGGTTCATGGACCCAACCCTATGTACTTTCCTCTTGGGAGAGACTCTAGCTTATCAGTAACAGCATATTTATTCTTAGTTTAGAATGATGACCTAATTCCCTAGCCCCAGATGGATCACAATCAACATATCAGTAAGGGAGAATAAGAAAGCTGCTGCTGGAGGCTGACAACCTGAGAGTAAGGAGAATGTAGGCTTAAAACAGATACAACAATTTGAAATCCCTAGCCTTGTAGTTATTTACTGCTGGGTTAAACATCCTTCTTTATGTACAGACTGATTTTGGCAAAGATAATTATGACATGTGGACCAGATCAATCAGAAGCATTGTGGAAATAAAGGAGTATTGGCAGATGTGTGTTTATGAGTAGATGTTACTCAAGCTCAGTGAAACTGACTGAAGTAATGGCTTAAACAAATAGGAAAAGGAGTGATTTTCTGGAGACACAGTCACCAACTGTTTAGCTGCCCAAAGTATGCAGGGAACTACTACTACATATATTTCCTGGAGACTAATGTGGAAAAAGGTCCTCTGGAATTACAAGAAAAAATGAAATTATGAGACTCCTTGATCTTGACCCCAGGTCAACATGAAAACTTTAGTCATACTCTGTCTACTGTCTTAAGAAAGGGGAGAAAAACATCCAAATGTGCAATAGCTTTCCAAAAGTGATTCCGCTACAAGTGGTTAAAATTATTAATAAAAAATCTTGGCACTTAAAGGCGTAAAATTATTTGAAACACTTCATTTCACAATGATGTTGAATAAATAAAGCATTACTCTCCTTAAGTAAAGCCAGATGTAGAAACAGATTACTTTTTCTTTGCTGAACGTTTTGGAGATTTGTACTTACATAAGATTGTTTCCATATAATACAAAGTGTAGTGGACATTTGACTGTTATTTGGTAATTGTGATCAATATTAAGTATCCAAGAATAATTTATTCCTCACATGAATTAATTTCGTGCAAATTTTAAGCTTAGATGTCTGATACCAATACGATTAACTGCTAAACATCTTTCTTTTTTCCTATGTAGATATCATTTATATTGCTAGGAGATTATTTGAAATTCTTAAGTTATCTAAGGTTTCAAAACTTGTTGCCAAGAAGAAATGACTGAACATCTTTTTCTTTTAAAAATAATTTACCTGTTACTCTGGTTTAACTCTTTTGCCTTATTACATGTTTTTAATCTCTCCTTTTTAATGTAATAAATAAAATATAGTAACAGATACAGATGAAGACCCATTTGTACCCATCCCCATTCCACTACCCTCTTTCTTACCCCAGAGATAACCTTTATCCAAATTCATGTTTTTAGTTTTTTGTATATGTACTTTAATTGCTATGTACTATTTCAGTGTATTAATAAGCCGCAACTAATTCTCCATTCATCTGTTGATAGACATTTGGGTTGTTGTACTGGTATAAATTGTAATGAAATCAACTTTGCAATTTTGTTTCCACATACATGTATCTAGAAGTAGTATTTCTGGATATGCTTATCTCTAACCTGGCTTTTATTGCAAAACCTCTCTCTTCAGTGGCTGTACCAATATACAGTCCCAACCATGTGTGAGAATTCTCATGTATCCACATATTCAACAAACTCAATATTATCCAGCTTGTAATTTTAAAATTTGCCAATCTGATAGTATTAAAACTGATGGGTTTTGTTTTAATTTTCATTTGCTTGATTGCTAGTCACATGAAACATCTTGCATATATTTTTGCTTCCTTCATGTGTTTGTTAAAGACCCTATGAAATGACGGAGCATGACAATGAGTTGGGGTGCCAAAGATTTCCATGGCTAGGAGTTGAATTCTTCAAAAAATGAGGGACATGATTACATGTTGAGGAGATGTCAGCAGGGAGGAGAGGGAGAAGGAGTCAAGAAACTCTCAGGATCAAGAACATGTAAACAATGGTTGGGAAGTGGCACTGAGAACATAACCCCTAGCAGAAGAACATGAGGCTGCTTCCACAGGGCTGAGAGAGTGGTGTCCAGAGAGTTTCCATAGGAGAAAGCAAGGTTTTAATTTAGTGCATGTGAAGAAGTAGAAGATACGGCATGAGGTATGCTGATTGGAAGGTCCAAGGACACATTTGAAGGATTTGTAAAGAAAGTAATAGGTCGGAATTAGGCATAGAGGGAGCAGCATGGAGATGAGGATCATGGGTGGGAGGCATGATGGTACTGGCCCTGACATGCTTTCAGAGGAAAGTAGAAACCTGTGTAGTGGGATGGTCTTCCCTTGATGGTAGGACAGCTGCCAGGGAGAGGGATTGTGCTTGTTGATCTTACTCACTGTGGGTCCCAAGAACCTAATTTGGTGCTTTTGTTTGAATCAACAGTTTCCTATGCTTCCTGTCCTTTAAGAGACCGAGCTAAATGCAACCAGAAATTAGAGCCAGAAACACTTGATAAACTGTTTCTTCTTTTTTAAACATCTTTATTGGAGTATAATGGCTTTACAATGTTGTGTTAGTTTCTGCTGTATAACAAAGTGAATCAGCTATACATATACATATATCCCCATATACCCTCCTTCTTACGTCTACCTCCCACCCTCCCTATCCCAGTCCTCTAGGTGGTCACAAAGCACCAAGTTGATCTCCCTGTGCTATGCGGCTGCTTCCCACTAGCTATCTATTTTATATTTGGTAGTGTATATATGTCTATGCCACTCTCTCACTTCGTCCCAGCTTACCCTTCCCCCTCCCCGTGTCCTCAAGTCCATTCTCCACCTCTGTGTCTTTATTCATGTCCTGTCCCAGTTTTTTTCTTCTTAGATTCCATATATATGTGTTAGCATATGGTATTTGTTTTTCTATTTCTGACTTACTTCACTCTTTATGACACACTCTAGGTCCATCCACCTCACTACAAATAACTCAATTTCATTTCTTTTTATGACTGAGTAATATTCCATTGTATTTATGTGCCACATCTTCTTTACCTATTCATCTGTTGATGGACATTTAAGTTGCTTCCATGTCCTGGCTATTGTAAATAGAGCTGCAATGAACATTGTGGTACATGACCCTTTTTGAATTATGGTTTTCTCAGGGTATATGCCCAGTAGTGGGACTGCTGGGTTGTATGGTAGTTCTATTTTTAGTTTTTTAAGGAACCTCCATACTGTTCTCCATAGTGGCTGTATCAATTTACATTCCCACCAACAGTGCAAGAGGGTTCCCTTTTCTCCACACCCTCTCCAGCATTTATTTTTTGTAGATTTTTTGATGATGGCCATTCTGACTGGTGTGAGGTGATACCTCATTGTAATTTTGATTTGCATTTCTCTAATGATTAGTGATGCTGAGCATCCTTTCATGTGTTTGTTGGCAGTATGAATATCTTCTTTGGCGAAATGTCTATTTAGATCTTCTGCTCATTTTTGTATTGGGTTGTTTGTTTTTTTTATATTGAGCTGCATGAGCTGCTTGTATATTTTTGAGATTAATCATTTGTCAGTTGCTTCATTTGCAAATATTTTCTACCATTCTGAGGGTGGTCTTTTCATCTTGTTTATGGTTTCTGTTGCTGTGCAAAAGGTTTTAAGTTTCATTAGGTCCCATTTGTTTATTTTTGTTTTTATTTCCATTTCTCTAGGAGGTGGGTCAAAAAGGATCTTGCTGTGATGTATGTCATAGAGTGTTCTGCCTATGTTTTCCTCTAAGAGTTTGATAGTGTCTGGCCTTACATTTAGGTCTTTAATCCATTTTGAATTTATTTTTGTCTATGGTGTTAGAAAGTGTTCTGATTTCATTCTTTTACATGTAGCTGTCCCATTTTCCCAGCACCACTTATTGAAGAGGCTGTCTTTTCTCCATTATATATTCTTGCCTCCTTTATCACAGACAAGGTGACCATATGAGTGTGGGTTTATCTCTGGGCTTTCTATACTGTTCCATTGATCTATATATCTGTTTTTGTGCCAGTATCATACTGCCTTGATTTCTGTAGCTTTGTAGTAGAGTCTGAACTCAGGGAGACTGATTCCTCCAACTCTGTTTTTCTTTCTCCAGATTGCTTTGGCTATTCGGGGTCTTTTGTGTTTCCATACAAATTGTGAAATTTTTTGTTCTAGTTCTGTGAAAAATGCCATTGGTAGGTTAATAGGGATTTCATTGAATCTGTAGATTGTTTTGGGTAGTGTAGTCATTTTCACAATGTTGATTCTTCCAATCCAAGAACATGGTATATCTCTCCATCTGTTTGTATCATCTTTAATTACTATCATCTGTGTCTTATACTTTTCTTCATACAGGTCTTTTGTCTCCTTAGGTAGGTTTATTCCTAGATATTTTATTCTTTTGGTTACAATGGTAAATGGGAGTGTTTCCTTAATTTCTCTTTCAGATTTTTCATCATTTGTGTATAGGAATGTACAAGATTTCTGTGCATTAATTTTGTATCCTGCTACTTTACCAGATTCATTGATTAGCTCTAGTAGTTTTCTGGTAGCATCATTAGGATTCTCTATGTATAGTATCATGTCATCTGCAAACAGTGACAGTTTTACTTCTTCTTTTCTGATTTGGATTCCTTTTATTTCTTTTTCTTTTCTGATTGCTGTGATGAAAATTTCCAAAACTATGTTGAAGAATAGTGGTGAGAGTGGACAAGCTTGTCCTATTCCTGATCTTAAATGGTTTCAGTTTTTCACCATTGAGAACTATGTTGGCTATGGGTTTGTTGTATATGGCCTTTAGTATGTTGAGGTAAGTTACCAGTATGCCTACTTTCTGGAGGGTTTTTATCATAAATGGATGTCGAATTTTGTTGAAAGCTTTTTCTGCATCTATTGAGATGATCATATGGTTTTTCTCCTTCAATTTGTTAATCTGTTTCATCACATTGATTGATTTGCATAAGTTGAAGAATCCTTGCATTCCTGGTATAAACCACACTTGATGATGGTGTATGATCCTTTTAATGGGCTGTTGGATTCTGTTTGCTAATATATTTTTGAGGATTTTTTTATCTATATTCATCAGTGATATTGGCCTGTAGTTTTCTTTCTTTGTGATATATTTGTCTGGTTTTAGTATCAGAGTGATTGTGGTCTCATAGAATGAGTTTGGGAGTGTTCCTCCCTCTGTTATATTTTGGAAGAGTTTGAGAAGGATAGGTGTTAGCTCTTCTCTAAATGTTTGATAGAATTTGCCTGTGAAGCCATCTGGTCCTGGGCTTTTGTTTTTGTGAAGATTTTTGAACACAGTTTCAATTTCAGTGCTTGTGATTGGTCTGTTTATATTTTCTATTTCTTCCTGGTTCAGTCTCAGAAGGTTGTGCTTTTCTAAGAATTTGTCCATTTCTTAGTGGTTGTCCATTTTATTCGCATAGTGTTGCTTGTAGTAATCTCTCATGATCCTTTGTATTTCTGCAGTGTCAGTTGTTACTTCTGCTTTTTCATTTCTAATTCTATTGATTTGAGTCTTCTCCCTGTTTTTCTTGATGAGTCTGGCTAATGGTTTATCATTTTGTTTATCTTCTCAAAGAGCCAGCTTTTAGTTTTATTGATCTTTGCCATTGTTTCCTTCATTTCTTTTTCATTTATTTCTGATCTGATCTTTATGATTTCTTTCCTTCTGCTAAGTTTGGAGGATTTTTTTTGTTTTTATGTCTCTAATTGCTTTAGGTGTAGGGTTAGGTTTTTATTTGAGATATTTCTTGTTTCTTGAGGTAGGATTCTATTGCTATAAGTTTCCTTGTTAGGCCAGCTTTTGCTGCATCCCATAGGTGTTGGGTTGTCGTGTTTTCATTGTCATTTGTTCCTAGGTATTTTTTGATTTCCTCTTTGATTTCTTCAGTAATCTCCTTGTTATTTAGTAGTGTATTGTGTAACCTCTATGTATTTGCATTTGTTACAGATTTTTTTTCCTGTAATTGATATCTAGTCTCATAGTGTTGTGGTCGGAAAAGATACTTGATATGATTTCAATTTTCTTAAATTAACCAAGGCTTGATGTGTGATCCAAGATTTGATCTATCCTGTAGAGTGTTCCATGAGCACTTGACAAGAAAGTGTATCCTGTTGTTTTTGGGTAGAATGTCCTATAAATATCAATTAAGTCCATCTTGTTTAATGTATCATTTAAAGCATGTGTTTCATTATTTTCATTTTGTACAATCTGTCCATTGGTGAAAGTGGGGTGTTAAAGTCCCCTATTATTATTGGGTTACTGTCAATTTCCCCTTTTATGGCTGTTAGCACTTGCCTTATGTATTGAGGTGCTACTATGTTGGGTGCAAAAATATTTAAAATTGTTATATCTTCTTCTTGGAATGATCCCTTGATCATTATGTAATGTCCTTCTTTGTCTCTTGTAATAGTCTTTATTTTAAAGTCTATTTTATCTGATGTGAGAATTGCTACTCCAGCTTTCTTTTAATTTGCATTTGTATGGAACATCTTTTTCCATCCCCTCACTTTCAGTCTGTATATGTCCCTTGGTCTGAAGTGGGTCTCTTGTAGACAGCATATATACAGGTTTTGTTTTTGTATCCATTCAGCCAGTCTATGTCTTTTGGTTGGAGCCTTTAGTCCATTTATATTTAAGGTAATTATCGATATATATGTTCCTATTCCCATTTTCTTAATTGTTTTGGGTTTGTTATTGTAGGTCTTTTCCTTCTCTTGTGTTTCCTTCCTAGAGAAGTTCCTTTAGCATTTGTTGTAAAGCTGGTTTGGTGGTGCTCAATTCTCTTAGCTTTTGCTTGTCTGTAAAGATTTTAATTTCTCCGTCAAATCTGAGTGAGATCCTTGATGGGTGGAATCATCTTTGTTGTAGCTTTTTCTCCTTCATCACTTTTTTTTTTTTTTTTTTGCAGTATGCGGGCCTCTCACTGTTGTGGCTTCTCCCGGTGTGGAGCACAGGCTCCAGATGCACAGGCTCAGTGGCCATGGCTCACGGGCCCAGCTGCTCCATGGCATGTGGGATCTTCCCATACTGGGACATGAACCTGTGTCCCCTGCATCGGCAGGCGGACTCTCAACCGCTGCGCCACCAGGGAAGCCCCACCTTCATCACTTTAAATATGTCCTTCCACTCCCTTCTGGCTTGCAGAGTTTCTTCTGAACGATCAGCTGGCAACCTTATGGGGATTCCCTTAAGTGTTATTTGTTGTTTTTCCCTTGCTGCTTTTAATATTTGTTCTTTGTATGTAATTTTTGATAGTTTGATTAATATGTGTCTTGGCATGATTCTCCTTGGTTTTATCCTGTATGGCTTGCTCTGTGGTTCCTGGACTTGATTGACAATTTCCTTTCCCATATTAGGGAAGTTCTCAACTATAATCTCTTCAGATATTTTTTCAGTCCCTTTCTTTTTCTCTTCTTCTTCTGGGACCCTTATAAGTTGAATGTTGGTGCGTTTAATGTTTTCCCAGAGGTCTCTGAGACTGTCCTCAATTCTTTTCATTATTTTTTCTTTATTCTGCTCTATGGTAGTTATTTCCACTATTTTATCTTCCAGGTCACTTATCCATTCTTCTGCCTCAGTTATTCTGCTATTGATTCCTTCTAGAGAGTTTTAAATTTCATTTATTGTGTTGTTCAACATGGTTTGTTTTCTCTTTAGTTCTTCTAAGTACTTGTTAAACATGTCTTGTATTTTCTCCATTCTGTTTCCAAGATTTTGGATCACCTTTACTATCATTACTCTGAATTCTTTTTCAGGTAGACTGCCTATTTCCTCTTCATATTTTTGGTCTGGTGGGTTTTAATTTGCTCCTTCATCTGCTGAATATTTCTCTCTCTTCTCATTTTGCTTAACTTACTGTGTTTGGGGTCTCCTTTTGGCAGGCTGCAGGTTCATAGTTCCCATTGTTTTTGGTGTCTGCCCCCAGTGGGTAAGGTTGGTTCAGTGGATTGTGTAGGCTTCCTGGTGGAGGGGACTGGTTGCTGTGTTCTTGTGGATGATGCTGGGTCTTGTCTTTCTGGTCGGCCAGACCATGTCCAGTGGTGTGTTTTGGGGTGTCTGTGAACTTAGTATGATTTTAGGCAGCCTCTCTGCTAATGGGTGGGGTTGTTTTCCTGTCTTGCTAGTTGTTTGGCAAAGGGTGTCCAGCACTGGAGCTTGCTGGTTGTTGAGTGGAGCTGGGTCTTAGTATTTAGACGGAGGTCTCTGTTAGAACTCTTGACAATTGATATTCTGTGGGGCTGGGAGGTCTCTGGTGCTCCAGTTTCCTAAACTAGACTCTCAGAGGCTCAAGCCTAACACCTGGTAGGATCACCAAGACGTTGTCAGCCACATGGCTCAGAAGATAAGTGAGAAAAAAAAGAAAGAAAAATAAAATAAAATAAAAGTTATTAAAATAAAAAAATATATTAAAATAAAAAAATTTAATAGTAAGAAAAAAAAGAAGAGAGCAAACAAACCAATCAATAAATCCACCAATGATAACAAGCACTAAAAACTATACTAAGATAAACATAAAGATCAGTACCTGTTCTGTCGCCTACAGCAAACCCCAAGTCTACCATTGCTCCTAAAGTCCACCATCTCAATTTTGGTATGATTCATTGTCTATACAGGTATTCCACAGACTCAGGGTACATCAGGTTGATTGTGGAGATTTAATCTGCTGCTCCTGCGGCTGCATGGAGAAATTTCCCTTTCTCTTTGTTCACACAGCTCCTGGGGTTCAGCTTTGGATTTGGCCCCACCTCTTCACGTAGGTTGCCCTCTGGTGTCTCTTCTTTGACCAGACAGGAGGGGGTTAAAGGAGCAGCTGATTAGGGAGCTCTGGCTCACTCAGGCTGGGTAGAGGGAGGGGTACGAAATGTGGGGTGAGCCTGCAGCTGCAGAGGCCGGTGTGACATTGCAACAGCCTGAGGCGTGCCGTGTGTTCTCCTATGGAGTTTGTCCTTGGCTCACGGGACCCTGGTAGTGGTGGGCTGCACAGGCTCCAGGAGGGGAGGTGTGGATAGTGACTTGTGCTTGCACACAGGCTTCTTGGTGGCTGCAGCAGTAGCCTTAGCATTTCATGCCCATCTTTGGTGTCCGCGCTGATAGCCATGGCTTGTGCCTGTCTCTGAACCTAATTTAGGCAGTGTTCTGAATCTCCTATCCTCACGCACCCTAAGAAAATGGTTTCTTGACTCTTAGGTAGTTCCAGAGTTTTTCCCAGACTCCCTCCCAGCTAGCTGTGGTGGAATAACCCCCTTCAGGCTGTGTTCACAAAGCCAACCCCAGTCCTCTCCCTGGGGCCTGACATCCGAAGCCCAAGCCTCAGCTCCCAGGCCCTGCACCCATCCCAGCAGGTGAGCAGACAAGCCTCTCAGGGTGGTGAGTGCTGGTCAGCACCGATCCTCTGTGCGGGAATCTCTCCGCTTTGACCTCTGCACCCCTGTTGCTGTGCTCTCCTCTGTGGCTCTGAAGCTTCCCCATGCCCACCCCCCATTTCCACCAGTGAAGGGGCTTCCTAGTGTGTGGAAACTTTTCCTCCTTCACAGCTCCCTCCAAGAGGTGCAGGTCTTGTGCCTATTCTTTTGTCTTTGTTTTTTCTTTTTTCTTTTGCCCTACCCAGGTACATGGGGACTTTCTTGGCTTTTGGAAAGTTTGGCATCTTCTGCCAGCGTTCAGTAGGTGTTCTGTAGGAGTTGTTCCACATGTAGATGTATTTTTGATATATTTGTGGGGAGGAAGGTGATCTCCATGTCTTACTCCTCTGCCATCTTGAAGGTCCTCCATGATAATCTCTGTTTCTAGAGTAGGTTTCTCAAATGGAATTCAGAGTTTAGAAATAAAATTCACTTAGCAGCTACCCTAAAAAGTATTTTAAAATATTTCTCCTTTATCTATATAAATACAAGTTCTTTTCAGTTTAGCCTTTATCAAAAACTTCACAGGAAAATGTTTTTATTATATAAAACATATCTTTCCATTGGGATTACATTCTATGCAAACATCAGTTCTGAATGAGTCGTGGATGGTGTGGCTTCATATACTGCATAGAATGTGTTTAATTTATGCACGTTTATCCACAATTAAAGTGATATATTTGGGGAAGATTACTAGGTGCACTCTTATTTTTTAATAATATTGAGTTTTATTTTATTTCATATTTTACGCAGTCCTCTCTCTATGGATATTTACACTATTCTCAATCTTTTGCTGTTACATATCATGTTGCAGTGAAGAACCTGTATCTGTACATACATTGCTTTCCACACATGCAAGTATATATTTTTTTAATATCTTTATTGGTGTATCATTGCTTTACAATGTTGTGTTAGTTTCTGCTGTTTTACAAAGTGAATCAGCAATACGTATAAATATATCCCCATATCCCCTCCCTCTTATGTCTCCCTCCCACCCTCCCTATCCCACCCCTCTATGTGGACACAAAGCACCAAGCTACTAGGAGTACTACTGATGTTTATAAAAATCAAATTTTATATATTTTATTAAAATTTGGTGCTAGTGAAAATATGCTTTGTCATGTTGCATCAAATTTGTAAGAGCAAAGCAATTGCAGCATTAAAAAAACACCAAAATCATAAAATCAATGTAGTACTCATAATTTCTTGGAAATTAGTGAAGACTTCAAATTTACCAAGAGTCAGCAATGAGTCTAGACAAAGGAATTAAGGCTGGAACCTACTTGGCCCAGTGTCCCACGTCACATCAAATGATGGGAAGGCACATCCTGCTCCTGGATTTTGCATATCACCATGTTGTTTCTTGTCTTGGCTGTCTGCTACCATTATCCAGATTGGGATAACACATTTCTTGTAACTACTATTTAAATACTTAAATGTGAATTTAAATATTTGTTTAAATATTCAATTTTTTGGCTTAATAAAAATCTATTGTTAGAAATGAGAGAAGCATCATTCAAGAAGAATAGGTCTTGCTCTAGTTTATCTTCAATTCTTCCCTTTAATATTCCTACATTTACACCATGAAACTGGTTTTTCAGTTCACAATGTTTAAAAGAAATGGAATTATCCATTGATGTAAGAATGAATCTGGCTCACCACTTCAGGTCATCAGCCAGTCAGTACTCAAGGCCTTGTCAGTGAGCCAGAGACAAGGTTGCATGCTTCTAGGGTGCTTCAACTCACTAACATTCATTCATTGAACAAACATTCAGTGAGTGCCTCCTATGTGCCTGCACCGTAGAAATGCTGGGGTTACAGAGAGAATAACATGTTCATGAATGCCTGTCTTCAAGCTTATATTCTGCACCAAATATACCTGAGCAGAGAACCTGCTTCCTGGTCTTCCCACAGTGTCCTAGTACCTCCAGGTCTCTTCTCTAGCCACAGGTCTGACACCAAGGAGCAAGAAATACTTTCACTTTATTTTCCCTGAGAGTCCTTGTCTTTTAAAGTATCCCTGATGAGCCAAACAAAACCTGGTCAAATTGCTGATGTCACTGGCAATTTGGCTGATGTAGCATACAGACTCAGTTGTCAGAGACAACCTCCTCCTTCTTGAAAATATGTTCCTCTTTTGACAGCTTCCCCAGTGCCATTTCTGTCTTCTAGATCTTAGTCCCTTAATACCCTGCCTCCATTTTCCAGTCCCTCTGTCCTGTCTCATACAGGCATGTCAATCCTTACCTCTACTTCAGTGCGTCTCTGGTCTGTGTGTGGAACTTTAAAAAAGGAGTACCTAACACAGTTTCTGCCTTCTAAGAACTTAGTTTTACTGAAGATTTAATACATTTGAGATGTGATCTTAAAGAAATGCATCTGAATTAGAAAAATGTTTTCAGCAATGATAACTTCATAAAAATACAAATATATGAATGTAATAATTTTTTCTTCAAAGTGACTACATTGGGTTAGATCCATAAGTTCTAATGTTTTTAAAAGTCACTTACATTGTATTTGAGAATGCAATGGATTGTAAAAATGAAGCAGGTTATTGAACTGCTGTAAGTTAATACATGAAACAAAAGATGGTATGAAGCAAGACATAATCAGGTGGTAAAGGAATGCCATGGACTACGGTAAAGGTGACATGAGTGTAGATTCCAGTCATGGGGAAAGATTCCACAGATGTTTTGAGTCCTAAATTTGGCCTTGAAGGAAGAATAGGTTCTAGATTGGGAGGAAGGTAAGAAAGAGTGGCAGGAATGTGTTATAACCCGAGTGGTGTATCCACTGATACCCTGGTTGGTTCTGTCCTGCCCCATTTTGGTGAGAGGGAAAGTCATCCCTTTACAAGGTCATTCCTAACCAAGACATCCAGGGACTGGACCTACTTTTGAGTGGGAAAGATTGGTACCTATAGAACTGGGGCCTCCAGGTTTTCTACAGACAGGGTGCTGGTGGGAGGAATGATGTCCCATTGAGAAGAGCACTGAACATTAAATGGCTGACTGGTGATGATTGGGGAAGGGAATCGTTGGTGTAGTGAGTTAACTTCCCATCAGCTATTAACACTGTTTTACAGGCAGAGCCAAGATTACAAGAAAGTAAGGGAAATCTGGAGACACCAAAAATGAGGAGGAAATTAAAATCCAGATCAGTAAACAGCTGTCTTGGGGGTAGGGTTGAAGTACTGGAGGTTGCCAGTTTCTGTACTCTTGGGATTAGTGTTTTAATATCCATGTGGGACTAGACAATGAGTCTTTGGTCTAAGCTAGGAGGGAGAGTGAGTTGGACCTGAGACTCCTGCATAAGGACAAGATATTCAAAGGTCCATACCATCAGTAAAACTATAAATTAAGAAAACAATTAATTGGTACAGAGAGGCAACAAGGGAGCCTTTCTGTCATGGGTGGAAAAAAGTTCTTAAGAAGTGTTAATGACAAGCTTGTGCTTTGTGCTGGTTTGGGGTCTGAATTTATGCTATCTGCTAAGAAATTAAGATAAAATTTGTCCTGAGCCAATACCCTGGCAAGAGGGAGTGCAAAAGCACTCTGGAGGGGCAAATCTTTAATGTAGTTTGCACAGAATTACCATCAATAAGATCCTACTAAAAATGAACTCACAATCCATATTTAGCTAACAGCATGCTGAATTCAATGTTTCTTGTGGTCTGGGAATTTTGACAGGAGCCCCAAAGGCTGAGAACAACATGTATTAGATCACCTACAAAGAACAAATGAAATTTGTGAACTTATTTTGACCTACCTTCAGAGTAGGTAAGGATAGGCTTGAATATTGATTAGGAGGAATTTCAGAGTGAGAATTTCTTCAGAGAGAGAGCAAGAGACAGTGCTGTAGATGAACTAAGTGTTCCTTCCCTCCCATTCTCCCAGTCAAATGTGGGTGGGACAGGTGGGGTCATATATAACCACTCAGACAGTTTTTTTGTATCCTTGGGATTTAGGAACTGGTTTTTTTTTTTTTTTTTTCATTTTTTTTTGATGTTTGGAAATATATAACAGCAAGAGGCTGGCCATATGCCCTGAGAAAGAGTGAGGATAGATGGCCATCATGGGAAGAAGCTACATTTCCATTGGGTGGGGGCAAAAATGAATGTTCTTGTGAACCAGATGTGGACCCGATGGATGGGAGACTCTGAGAAAAGGTTTTGCCTAGAGAGATGTGATGATTACAGCAGGAAGATTTTGCATGCAGAAGAAGCCAAGGATTTGGGGTTCTCCTGAGTGGCCCCTAGAGGAAGATTGCTCATATTGGAGATATGCAGATGCAGATTTTCAGAAGAGGGGAATCTCTGGGGAATGCCCTTGGCATTCCAGGACAGAAAAAGAGCATTCATCCATCTGTAACCACCTGAAGGCACCAATGCCATGTTACCTACTTCCCATCAAAACTTGGACCCCAGGTTCACAGAACTGGCTCACCTACAATCCTTGGCCCATGACACATTCATCATTTTCATCATTAGTCTAAGCATGGCCTGCTTGTGTATTTATTTTTTTTATTTTTTTATTTTTTTTGTTTTATTTTTACTTGTTGACAGTTTGCTTTATTTATTTATTTATGGCTGTGTTGGGTCTTCGTTTCTGTGCGAGGGCTTTCTCTAGTTGCAGTGAGCGGGGGCCACTCTTCATCGCGGTGCGCGGGCCTCTCACTATCGCGGCCTCTCTTGTTGCGGAGCACAGGCTCCAGACGCGCAGGCTCAGTAGTTGTGGCTCACGGGCCCAGTTGCTCCGTGGCATGTGGGATCTTCCCAGACCAGGGCTCGAACCCGTGTTCCCTGCATTAGCAGGCAGATTCTCAACCACTGTGCCACCAGGGAAGCCCGCGTATTTATTTTTAATAAGGTAATAAGGACCCATGAAACCACCACCCCAAACAAAAGCCAAGATCTTGGTAATAGTCTAAATCTAATGGTGTGGTTCTCCCATCCTATTCCCCTGCCTCCAACAACTCAAAGTAGTCATCATTCTGAATCCTGTGTTCAACATCTCGTGGTTTCATTTTTCTCTAAAATTATTTTTTGAGGTATAATAAACATACATAAAAAAGTGTATAACTCTTAATAATACAACTCAATAAAATCAAAGTTGCTCTTTAAAAACATTAATACAATAGACAAAATTCTGGCAAAGCTTATTAAGAAAAAATAAGAGGTAGAAAAATAAACAATAATAGGAATAAAAAGGGAATGAAACTAGAGATCCAGTGGATATTTAAAAAAATAAATATCTGTGAACAGCTTTTTGCCAATAAGTTTGAAATATGAAATAGAAAGTTGTCTGGAAAAGTGTAATATAATAAAACTGACTTAAGAAAAAAGAGAAAACATGACTAGATAAATTATAACTAAAGGAATTGAATAAGTAGTTAAAAATATAACATCCACTTTTCCCAAACAAACAACAAACAAAAATGCATGAGACCCATATGATTGCTAGCAAACGTGAAACATAAAATAACATTGTTACACACACTTTTTCTGTGATTCTGTGTTTCCATTTTAGAAGTCACTTTGCTTTGTGGACGAGGTTAAGCCATGGCCATATGAACTTAGACGTGGTAATTAAAAAATTCTCAATGCTTCAAAAAAATATCATGGATCTTAAAGAGATGTAAATGAATTTTTGGCATCTCAATAATTTTCATAAATAAGTATTTGAGCCACAGTTTTAGTAAAAATCAGTACCTCGGAGGAACATTTTTCTTGGTTTGAAAACAGCAAGTGTTCCAGATAAATGTGTCCTTTGTTAGCTAACTTTACTAATCAATTCATACCACTGGCTTCAGAAGCAAGATATTTACAAACTGTGTAGGAATTACTAGGAATCAATCTTGTGGCCTAATTGTGTCATAGTAGCTCCTTTCATGGCAGTTACAGTATTTTCAGAGACACAAGTCAGCCCAATGTAGCTAAACCTACATTTTAATGAGATCTGCTATGATAGTATTCTACAGGGTCTTCTTCAGAATTTAGATTTTGCCTAATTATTCTATTTCATTCTTTGGAATTTTTTCATTAGTTAACTTCACTACTCAAGTAATATCTCCCTAGTTAATTGGTGGTTATGGATGGTTAACTTGGTTTATGGGTCATTGCTTTCACAAAGATATTTTTTAACCCCTTGTCTGAGCTAACACGCAGAGAGTTTTGTGTGGGTTTCCTCCTCTGGCTAAGACAGAATTGATACTCTAATTCTTCACTCAGTCAGTTATTCAGGTGTCTATATATTTGTTCATCAACGATTTTTCATTTTCTCTATATCTGGCACTCTTAGGTGCTGGGGACACAAAGATGAACAAGTTTGGGCCTTTTCCTTGAATAACTCACAGTGTAGAGGGAGATGAAAATGTGCTCATAGATTTATTACAATGGAACAGGATAAATGCTATCATAGAGGTAGGAAAAGAGGGCCAGGACTCTGCAGAAGAAGGAGAAACTAATTCCACTTCACTGGGGAGGTGACTTTTAAGCTATGTTTTGAAGGACTATAAAGAAGGAGGATTAAGTAGCAGAATTAACAGAGGCAAAGATATGAATTCCTGAAAGTATCGAGGAATTTCTTAGTTGTTCAGTATGGTAGGAGTATAAAGCACAAGGGGGAATTTTGGAAGATAAAATTAGAAAGATATTATATATAAAATAGATAACCAACAAGGACTTATTGTATAGCATAGGGAACTATACTCAATATTTTGTAATAACGTAAAAGGGAAAAGAATCTGAAAAAAGATAGATATTTATGTATGTATACCTGAATCACTTTGCTATATACCTGAAACTAACACAGCATTGTAAATCAACTATACTAAATAAAAACTATAACAAAAAAAGAAAGATGTTTTGGGGACCATCTTAGGTATCTATTGGTGTGTAAAAAATTACCTCAAATCTTAGTAGCTTAAAAACAATAAATTAGCTCACAGTTTCTGTGGGTCAAGAATTGGGGAGCAGCTTAGCTTTGTGGTTCTGGCTCCGGGTCTCTCATTAAGTTGCAGTCAAGATGTCAGCTTGGGCTGTGCTCATGTGAAAGTGTGAAAGGGGCTGAAGGATCTGCTTGTAAGGTGTTCACTCACATCCTGGCAAGACTGTGCTGGGTTTTGGTAGAAGTCTTCAGTTTCTCGTCTCATGGACCATACCAGAGGGTGATTAAGTGTCCTCATGACGTGTCAGCTGCTTCCCCCAGAGCAAGTGATCAAAGAGAGTATAATATAGAAGCCAGAATGTCTTCTGTGACCTGGCATTCAAAGTCACACGTTATCATTTCTACAACGTCCTCATGGTTATACAGGTCAATAGGTTTCTCCTATTTATAAGGCTTCTGTAGTTTTTTTCCCTACTCTTTACTATAATGTAAGCAGTTTTTCATATAATTAAAAAATCAACAGATATTTTTAACAGAGTAATTAAGGAAGATAATTGAGGTCTGAGACACTTGTAACAGAGACCAATGAGGAGTCTATGAGAGATAATGAGATATTAGACAAAGCAGTGGTAGTAGAGTTAGAGATAAAACAGTTGGGAGGAACTTCTGAGCTGGAATCCACAAAATTAGGTGGCCAATTAGATGTTTGGAGTACAGAAGGGAGATATTAATTACAACACTAAAATTTCTGGAGCACCAAAAGCAATATAATTGGTGGCATGGTTTCCTGAGGTGTAGTTAAAGATCTGTTCTTGGAACTTATTGACAGAAGCACCTGTGGGCATGTGGGCACTCTGCAAGTGTCCAGTGGAGAGGAAGAAATTGAAGATCCACGAGAAAGAGGTGATAAGTGACAAAGCATGGCCTTAGAGGAGGCATGAGGGATTCAGGCACATGGTAAAGGGCTAGCTTTGGAGAGGATAACCTCCCAATGTTATTGGATATCTATCATATGCTAGGCAATGAGCATAATTATTTAATTCTTACAACAACACAGTGGGAAGGTTCTTCCTTCCTTCCTTCCTCCCTTCTTTCCTTCTTTCCTTCTTTCCTTCCTTCCATCCTTTCTCTCTCTCTCTGCTTCTCTCTCTCCCTCTCTCTTTCTTTCTCTCTCTCTCTCTTTCTTTCTTTCTTTCTTTCTTTCTTTCTTTCTTTCTTTCTTTCTTTCTTTCTTTCTTTTCTTTCTTTCTTTCTTTCCTTCTTTCTTTCTTCTCTTTCTTTCCTTTCCTTTCCTTTCTTTCTTATTTTATATATTTATTAGCCTTTGGTAATTGGTGTGGAGGTTAGGTTAGAATGATTACATAACTTTTTAAGGGTCATCCAGCTAGTAAGTAATAAACCTAGGATTCAGATTCAGTTTTTGGAGAATGTAATGAAGAGTTTGACTTCACTTTTGATGTTTGCTGACAGCTTTTAAGCTCCACTACTCCCCATTCCCATTCTGCCCACATCTGGGCAAGAAAGTCTGGGTGCTCCCTTCTTTGGTGCTGTGGGAAGTCCAAGCCCCAGCTCATGCAGGGGGGGCTTCACATCTAACTCAAGCCCTAATCACAGTAACAGTGAGGCCAGCCTCCTCTCCCTACTCTCTCAAGCCATTTTTGGACCTTCTGGGATGCTTGCCTTACTCTGCCCAGAAACTGAGTACTAAACATTTTCATACCTTTTTGATGCATATGTGGCAGCTTTAGTTTCAACATTTGAATCAAATTTTGGGTAGGAGTCTATCCCCCTCAGTGGGGGAACCATAACTGGTACAATGAACAGAACATCTAGCAGGTGACCACTACTACCACTAGTGGTCTTTCTTCTCTTCTTATTTTAGAGAAGTCTAATGTTTCTTCCTCTGGGACAGGAGTTAAGTAAGGCAAGTTGGACACAAGTGTAAGGAAGTAGTAAAGCAACAGCAGCAATCAGGTTGTGGGAAGGAAGGAGGAGAATGGCGATTTAGAAGGCTTCAGGGAGGTGGTGAGGCTTGCACATTTGCTAGGTGAAGAGGAGGCACAAAAAATTGGCTCAGAAGAAATGAGAGAACTGCTGGGCAGCACTGTGGGTCACCCACACATTGTGGTGGCTCTAATTTGCATGGATGTGTAATTTTTCTCTAGCAGGAAACTGCAGCTTGGGAGAAGAATCTGCATAGTATTTAAAGTATTAAAGACTCCCTGAAATCCATTTAGGGGATCAGGAACTGCAAGTTAATAGCCCTTCTGACTGAGAGGTCTCCATGGAGATGAAGAACAGACTTTGTTGGAAGAAGATGATGGGGGAAAGGAGTCGATTATACTTAAAGAATAGGGTTGTACATTTTGTAGGCAGAGGAGCCATCTCCAGGAATGGTCATGGGAGCAGCTGGCTGAAGTGAAGAGGTTGGGGAGGTCATTGGATGGGAGGAACCCCGGTGCCCAGTACACAAATGTTGAAGATACCCAAGCTCCTTTCCCCCAAGTTCTTTCTATTTGTAGAAATTGTATGTATATAAAACCTGAACAGGAAGTGTGATGATGGATGAAAATAACTATTTTTACCTAAGCCAGAAAGCTATTCCCAGTAGAATTACTGTTGGCAAGAAAAATGGACTGTTCTCTAGGGTTGTCACTGACATGGTTAATACATGCTGTTGGGCATCTTCTGAGACAGCACATATAGTTTCACTGGAATAAAGGGAACCGCGGTCTATCTATCAGGTTCAAGGCTAGTTGACAGAAGATTTTTCAATCTTAAATCTTTCAATCTTAAGTAACACATGAGTGAAAAACATATAATAATATAACTACAACATGGAAGCTACCACATTTGATAGAATGAGAAATGTAGCAATTGACCTTTCATTTGAAGAAACTTTTTCTTGGTGTTGTGACATCAGATCTGTTTTTATTATGATGTTCCAAACATACTGTCCTTCACCAGGGAGGGAGTCAATTATCATATGATTGTTGGATTCCAAACTGGCTGTGATCTTCAACAAATGAAGGTCAAAGAAAGTGAAACCATACCTTAAAAACCCAACCCAACCCAACCAAAACACTATATAAAAACAAATGAAATAAATGTGACACATATATACTCAGCCATAAAAAGGAATGAAACTGAGTTATTTGAGGTGAGGTGCATGGACCTAGAGACTGTCATACAGAGTGAAGTAAGTCAGAAAGAGGAAAAACAAATACCATATGCTAACACATATATATGGAATCTAAAAAAAAAAGAAGAAAATGGTCAGAAGAACTTAGGGGCAAGATGGGAATAAAGATGCAGACCTACTAGAGAATGGACTTGAGGATATGGGGAGGGGGAAGGGTAAGCTGGGACAAAGTGAGAGAGTGGCATGGACATATATACACTACCAAACATTAAATAAATATCTAGTGGGAAGCAGCCACATAGCAGAGGGATATCAGCTCGGTGCTTTGTGACCACCTAGAGGGGTGGGATAGGGAGGGTGGGAGGGAGGGAGATGCAAGAGGGAAGAGATATAGGGACATATGTATATGTATAACTGATTCACTTTGTTATAAAGCAGAAACTGACACACCATTGTGAAGCAATTATACTCTAATAAACATGTTAAAAATAAAAACAAATGAAATTGAAAATAGTGCTTGGTGATACCATTGAATGTTTGTCAGTATGAATTTGGGAAGGGTCCCAGCTCTATCAATTAACTTTCTTCTGTTCATCCAACAGTTGTACATACAACTACTAGTGAGTTAAATTTTCTTTCTTATTTTTTTTTATTTTACTCAGTACTCAAATACTGAGTTTTCCTTTTGCTGGGTGAATGAGATTCACAGAGCTGCAGTCTATTTATATTTACTAAAAAAAATTAACCTAAGGTCAGAGGGAAAACATAGGCCTTCTCTACTCCTTAGGGGCTGAATGCAGATCCCCTTGCTCTGTAGGAAGAGAAGAATAGACAGCCTCCTGAGGAAGGCTTGAGGCAACTTCAAGGGTTGAAACAGCTGGAGCTGTTTGTCCATCAAAGGAAAGTGTAACCAAAACATGAGAGGAGGTATTTTTCAAGATGGGGACGACTCTGGCTGAGAATGACCACTCATCTTCAGTTTAAACTTCTCTGGATTCCTGTTGAGGGGCAGACTTTTGAATAATAAAATAAGTGATTGAAACCATCTGTCTTAAAAACACTTTGCTTGCCTGAAGAGACTACATTATGCTCAATTAAGGTCTAAACTGTATCTGAAGCCAGATTTGTGGCTAGTTACAAATCTCTCTGAAAGCTTTAGGATTTCCCCAAGATACCCTAGCTTGGGAGGAGCTGCTTAAAATGAGCACACTATATAATATTAGGAATAACAATCATTTATTGACTGTATACTATGTGCCAGGTTCCACACAAAGTGTTTTGTTATGGTCTCTCTTTTTTCATCGCCCAATTCTTTACCTCTCAAATTAAAATTCCAGCCACCAATTTCACTTCCTTCTACCTCTCTCTTTGCGTCCACACACACTTTCCTTTTGATCTAATCCTCAGCTTCTTGAGTTCAGGGACTATGTATAAGATGCTGTCCTTGAGATACTAAGGTAGGTAATACAGACATCCTTTGTGCCCTCACAGAACTTACAGACTGACCTACAGTGTTCAGCTCCTTGTACGGCTCAATTTTGCTGAATGGAAGAATATATGTTTATACAGGTGACCCACATGTGACCGGATAGCTGCAACCTGATGTTGAGTTAATGAAACAGTTATATTTCTAGTATATCTGAATCATAGTCTTCACAGAAAAATCACTTGCTTCTCATTTCACTGTCCATAAGGGGTATCTAACAGGTTTATGAGAGCTGATCAGAGGTCTTCTGCATTTGTGGTGTATCACTGTTACTCTATTATGACTTACTTTCTAGTCCCACGATTAACTCTGGTTGTCTTCTGTGACTTCAATTCTCAGTGATTTGGGTGGTGTTCTGGAGGTTTTCTCCTCCAATTATTGCCACCAAGATGTGGAGACTAAGTCTCCTGCTTTTTGATGTTAGGGGCATTTTTACTGGTGCCACACACATCAATTCCTTGTTAGTTTCTAGGTTGTCAAGTGTGCTTTGATTTGACTTGTTCTTGGTGTATTCCAGGTCCACTTCTCACTTTCATACATGTAACTCTATTTCATGTTAATAATGCACACTTTTCTTGCTGTGGTACTCCAAGTTTTCTACTCTCAGGATGAGTTTCTTGCCAATCTGATATGGCACCCAGAATTTTTATTTTTTAAGAGGTAGCCATTATTCTTCATTATTTAGGATTTTGGATTCTGAGGACCAGATGTCAACACCAAAGCATTCAGTCATTGACTCTACCCTGAGCTCACTGGACTCCTGGGTGGAGACCTGCTTGACACCACAGTGGACGTGCACTCGTCACTGTAACATTCTCTGCACATATATACCTATACATGTTCTAAAGTCTCCAGTTATCAAATGTCTTCAGTGACAAACTAATGTTGAAACTACATCAAACAGTTGTTTGAGAATCTGAACCATCGTCCTGCCCACTACGTTGAGGAGGATCACTAAGTTATGAGTAACTACACTAAGGTTTCTAATTTCCTCACCTAATTTCCAAATCCAATGGACATTTTTTTCAATCCTTGTTCTACTTAACCCAATCCTTGTTTTACTTGGTAACATTTCACCCTTCTGACCACTTCCTTACTGAACTTTGTCCTCTCTTGGCTTTTGAGACACTGCTTTCTCCTGGCTGCTTTCATAGTGTTTTTCAATTTTTATTGACATATAGTTGATTTACAATGTTGTGTTATTTCAGGTGCACAGCAAAGTGACTCAATTATATACATATCTATTCTAAGATTCTTTTCCATTATAGGTTATTACAGATATTGAGTACAGTTTCCTTTGCTATACAGTAGGTCCTTGTTGGTTATCTGTTTTATATATAGTAGTGTGTATCTATTAATCTCAAATTCCTAATTTATCCCTCCCCCCTTTCCCTTTGGTAACCATAAGTTTGTTTTCTATGTCTGTGAGTATTTTCTGTTTTGTACGTAATTTCATTTGTATCATTTTTTAGATTTCACATGTAAGTGATACCATATGATGTTTTTCTTTCTCTGACTAGAGAAAGAGGCAATCTGGAACTCAATACCTCATACTGTTTCAATAGCAACAGCTGTGGAGAAGTTGGGACAATCTGGGATCTGGCTTCTGGTCTTGTCTGTAACCACATCTTGTGTAATGATGACACTTGGAGAAGTACTCACCTATCTGAAACCCTGTGGGGAGCAGTTATTTTAGCTGGGATTGTTTGGTGCTGAATGCTTGTAGCGTCCTAAAATGTATAAGTTGAAATTCTAATCCCCAATGCAATGGTATTAGGGGGTGGGGTTAAAATTAGGGTTACTGATTAGGTTATGAGGGTGGAGCCCTCATAAATGGGATTAGTGACCTCATAAAAGCAACCTGAGAGAGGTCACTCACCTTTTCTTCCATGTGAGGACACAGTAAGAAGACATCCATCTATGAACAAGGAAGCAGGCCCTCACCAGACACTGAATTTGCCAAAACCTTGATCTTTGGACTTCCCAGTTTTCAGAACTGTGAGAAATAAATATTCATGGTTTAAGCCACCCAACCTATGATATTCTTGTTATTGCAGCCCAAACAAAGACAGGTGTGAAGAAGCAGAATGTCACTTGGGCAAACTTAAGCACATGTGGACATAAAAATGATACACGAGTACCTTGCTGAGCCAAGGGTAAGAAGTGCAGCCACCTTTCTCTTTCCTCTCCCTCTCACAGGCTGTGTTCTCATGTCTCTGCTCCCATCTCTGCCTGCATCATTGTTCTCTGTTTTTGCAAAATGGCTCTTTCTTCTTTGCACATACTTGACCTGACTCTAGCTTTATATCACTTTATGTGCATGTCATAGTTTGACCTGACTTTGAATTGCATTTCAGGATCCTGGAAGAGAATCTGGTGCTTGGGTTAGGTGTCCAGCCTTGGGTCAACTAGATGTAGCTAAGTATGTGGGCGTGACTGTCTGGCTGCCCACTCAGGAGGATTGTTGGTGCAGATTCTCTGAGAAATGGAACATGGGAAGAGAAGGGTTTGGGAGAGATTAACTAACAGAGAAAATGATTTCAGCACCAATATACAGCAGAGATAATTTTTCCTGGCATATGCTAATTGAATGCTCCAATGTCTTAAAAGTAAGTTTGTGTAAATGGGGTCATTAGTACCTGAGTATTGAGGCACAGAAAGGTTAAAACAATTGACTGAAGTCACAGCCCCATGTGGTAGAGGCAGGATTAGAACCCAGAGCTCTGTTCCTGAGCCTGTTCTCTTAAGTGACTTGGACCAGGATGCAGGCAAGTAGAAACCAGGAGGAAGAGCTTGGACCAGAGAAAGAAACTGGAAACAGGGAAGACTTGTGGCTGCTCACTTATAACTTGCTATACACACAAGCACGTACACACGCTTGTACCCACACACGCTCTCAATCTGAGCCCTTGCTGATGTTAAGACCCTTCCCTCAAGTATTTCTGGGCATCTCCAAGGGGTGTCTTACCTGTGCCCAGGGGTCTGAGTTACAAGTTACTCTTATTTTGAACTCTGCCATACCAATCAGTACCACTGTGGCTCCACCTGGTTTTGCTTGTTCTGCATGGGCCTCTGTCCCTATTCAGGCCAAGATCCCTGCTGCTGCTTCTTCCTGTACACTAATGCCATCAACCCCCTCCCCATAGTATGGGGCAGGAAAACCCTTCCCGTTCTGTGCTGTATTTAATTGGGGCAGGATGGTCTCTGGTAGATATCTTAGCCCCGCACTGTTGCAGCGTTTGGTGTAAGCGCTCTTTCCATTCTCACATAAGGCTCCTTTCTCCCAAGGGTCACACATCCTGCCAGGACAGCTGGGTTCAGAAGGACTCAAGAAGCAGAGAAAGACAAATATCATATGATATTATTTACATGAGGAATCAAAAAATGATACAAATGTACTTATTTACAAAACAGAAACAGACTCATGGACTTAGAAAACAAATTTATGGTTACCAAAGGGGAAAGGGGTGGGGGAGGGATAAATTAGGAGTTTGGAATTAGCAGATACAAACTACTATATATAGGATAGATAAACAACAAACTCCTACCGTATAGCACAGGGGACGATATTCAATGTCTTGTAATAACCTATAAGGGAAAAGAATATGAAAAATAATATATATATAATTGAATAACTTTGCTGTACACCTGAAATTAACACAACATTGTTTTAGTGGTCTCCACTGCATCTTCACTTCTGTTCCATCATGAAGAGCTGGGATGTCTGAACCCCGGGACTGAACACTTTCAAGGTTTTATTACAACGAGGCTCCTTTTTTCTACATAAACAAGTGATTGCAAATGAATATTTGGGGGTATGTATGTGTGTGCTGTTTATTACTAACTCCACAAGATGGACTTGTACATGTCATTTGAGATCAAATACATGTAACTTGCCAGATTTTGTCTCAGGGATGAGTGTGGCTTCCAGCTTCCTTATAGGCTGTGTGCAAATCTTTCACACACACCACAGTATTTTCTTGGTGGTTGCTAGTATATCAACATCCTTTTGGAATGAAGTTTTTTTTTTTTCCTTCAAATTTATTTATTTATTTATGGCTGTGTTGGGTTTTCATTGCTGCATGTGGGCTTTCTCTAGTTGTGGCAAGCGGGGGCTACTCTTTGTTGTGGTGCATGGGCTTCTCATTGTGGTGGCTTCTCTTATTGTGGAGCACAGTCTCTAGATGTGTGGGCTTCAGTAGTTGTGGCACATGGGCTCAGTAGTTATGGCTCATGGGCTCTAGTGCACAGGCTCAGTAGTTGTGGCACACAGGCTTAGTTGCTCCGTGGGATAGAGGATCTTCCTGGACAGGGCTTGAACCCGTGTCCCCTGCATTGGCAGGTGGATTCTTAACCACTGCACCACCAGAGAAGCCCAGGCATGAAGTTCTTTACCTGAATTTGTAGACCCCAAGGGGATCCGTAAGTAAGTACCAGGAGTCTGTGATTGTTGTTCTCTAGACACTCATGCACTTAGAGTATATTTAATTGTAATATTGCTCACTAAATAAAGTTTTGGTCAGAGGTTCAGGATGTTCCTAAGTTTTTGAACACAACTTTCACTGTTATTTATCATCCTTTCATTATAGAGATGGCTGTTGTTAATAAATACAAGGTACTACCTACTTACTTTTAACTCCTTATTCTACCTTAAAGATACAAATGGGACTGCCTTTAGTGGTTATCAGGATTTATTTCCTTTTGCTAATAGGCAAAGTGATGCAGTAGACTAAGAAATCTTACACCTGACTAACTAATGGTGTAATCATGGGTCATTTAATTAGTCTGAGCCCCATTTTCCTTCATTACACAATGAGATTGGACTAGATTATCTTTAAATTTTTGAAGTTATATAATATCAGATAACTTCAGACACTTTTTATTTTGTGGGGGGAATAAATAGTACATAAATCATATCAGGGAAATTTTAAAAAGATAAATTAATTCTAATCCAGTCTTCAGTGTAGCTGTGAATCCATCGTTTATTTTCTAGAGGCTTCTTCAATATAGTGTAATCTATTCAACTAATTTGGCCTAACTATATGTTAATAGCGTCTTTTAAAAATGCACTGGATGGGGGACCTTCAAGGTGGTGGAGGAGTAAGACATGGAGATCACCTTCCTCCCCACAAATACATCAAAAATACATCCACATGTGGAACAACTGTCACAGAACACCTACTGAGCACTGGCAGAAGACCTCTGACTTCCTCAAAGGCAGAAAATCCACACGTACCTGAGTAGGGCAAAATAAAAAAGAAAAAAAACAGAGACAAAAGAATAGGGAGAGGACCTTCACCTCTGGGAGGGAGCTGTGAAGGAGGAAAAGTTTCCACACCCTAAGAAGCCTCTTCACTGGCGGAGACGGGGGTTGGGTGGGGGGGAAGCTTCGGAGCCATGGAGGAAAGTGCAGCAGTGGTGCAGAGGGCAAAGAGGAGAGATACCTGCAGAAATGATCGGTGTCAACCAGTAATCAGCAGCCCAAGAGGCTTGTCTGCTCACCCGCTGGGGCGGGTGGGGGCTGGAAGCTGAGGCTTGGGCTTCAGAGGTCAAGATCCCAGGGAAAGGACTGGGGTTGGCTGTGTGAACACAGCCTGAAGGGGCTAGTGCGCCACAGCTAGCTGAGAGGGAGTCTGGGAAAAAGTCTGGACTTGCCTATGAGGCAAGAGACCAGTGATTTGGGGTGTGTGAGGAGAGGGGATTCCTTCCCTGTCTGCCCATGGAAGACAGAGCACTGCCTAAACGAGCTCCAGAGATGGGCGCGGGCACAGCTATCAGCTTGGACCCCAGAGACGGGCATGAAATGCTAACGCTACTGCTGCAGCCACCAAGAATCCTGTGTGCAAGTGCAGGTCAATATCTACACACCCCCCGGGAACCTGTGCAACCCGCCACTGCCAGGGTCTGGTGATCTAGATACAACTTCCCCGGGAGAACGCACAGCGTTCCTCAGGCTGTTTCAACATCATGCCAGCCTCTGCCACCACAGGCTTGCCCCATATTCCAATTATGACTACTGTGCAATTCTCTCCACCCCGGCCTGAGTGAGCCAGTGTTCGCTAATCAGCCACTGATTTAACCCCATCCTGTCTGGGCAGGAACAGATGCCTGAGGCCAACCTACATGCAGAGGTGTGGCCAAATCCAAAGCTGAACCCCAGGAGCTGTGTGAACAAAGAACAGAAAGGGAAATTTCTCTGTGCAGCCTCAGGAGCAGCAGATTAAATCCCCACAATCAACTTGACATAACTTGCATATGTGGAGTACCTGAATAGACAATGAATCATCCCCAAATTGAGGTGGTAGACTTGGGGTTTGCTCTCTGTGACTGATTTGTTTCTGACTTTTATGTTTGTCTTAGTATAGTTTTCAGCACTTGTTATCATTGGTGGATTTGTTCATTGGTTTGGTTGTTCTCTTTCTTTTTTATTATTTTTAATTTTTTTATTTTAATAATTTTTTAATTTATTATTTTTATTTTTTCCTTCTTTTTTTCTCCCTTTTCTTCTGAGCCTCGAGGCTGACAGGGTCTTCGTGCTCCAGCCTGGTGTCAGGCTTGAGTCTCTGTGGTGGGAGCACTGAGTTCAGGACACTGGACCACCACAGACCTCTCGGCACCATGTAATATCAATCAGTGAGAGCTCTCCCAGAGATCTCCAACTCAACAATAAGACCCAGCTCCACTCAACGACCAGCAAGCTTCAGCCAACGACCAGCTTTCCATCCAAAAACAACAGAATACACTTTCTTCTCAAGTGCTCATGGAATATTCTCCAGGAGAGAGCATCTTTTGGGTCACAAATCAAGCCTTGGTAAACTAAAGAAAATTGAAATCATATCAAGTATATTTTGTGACCACATTGTTATGAGACTGGATATCAATTACAGGAAAAAAGTATAAAAAATTAAGACACATGAAGGATAAACAATAAACCACTAAATAACCAAGAGATCACTAAAGAAATCAAAGAGGAAATCAAAAAATACTTAGAAAAAAATGACAATGGAAACACGACAACCCAGAATCTATGGGACGTAGCAAAATCAGTTTTAAGAGGGAAGTTTATAGCAATACAATCCTACCTCAAGAAACAAGAAACTTCTCAAATAAACACCCTAATCTTACACCTAAAGCAATTAGAGAAAAAAGAACAAAAAATCCCAAAGTTAGAAGAGGAAAGAAATCATAAAAATCAGATCAGAAATAAATGAAAAAGAAATGAAAGACACAATAGCAAAGATCAATAAGGCTAAAAGCTGGTTCTTTGAGAAGATAAACAAAATTGATAAATCTTTAGCTAGACTCATCAAGAAAAAAAAGGGAGAAGACTCAAATCAACAAAATCAGAAATGAAAAAGGAGAAGTAACAACTGACACTTCAGAAACACAAAGGATCATGAGAGATTATTATAGCAACTATATACCAATAAAATGGACAACCTGGAAGAAATGGACAAATTCTTAGAAAAGCACAACCTTCCGAGACTGAACCAGGAAGAAACAGAAAATATAAACAGACCAATCACAGGCAGTGGAATTGAAACTATGATTAAAAATCTTCCAACAAACAGAAGTCAAGGACCAGAGGCCTTCACAGGCAAATTCTATCAAACACTTAGAGAGGAGTTAACACCTATCCTTCTCAAACTCTTCCAAAATATATCAGGGGCAGGAACACTCCCAAACCCATTTTACCAGGTCACCATCCCCTGATACCAAAACCAGACAAAGCTATCACAAAAAAAGAAAACTACGGGCCAATATCACTGAAGAACATAGATGAAAAGTCCTCAACAAAATACTAGCAAACAGAATCCAACAGCACATTAAAGGATCATACACCATGATCAAGGGGAATTATCCCAGGAATGCAAGGATTCTTCAATTTATTCAAATCAATCAATGTGATAAACCATATTAACAAATTGAAGGATAAAAACCATATGATCATCTCAACAGATGCAGAAAAAGCTTTTGACAAAATTCAACACCGATTTATGATAAAAACTCTCCAGAAAGTGGGCATAGAGGGAACTTATCTCAACATAATAAAGGCCATATATGACAAACACACAGCCAACATCATTCACAATGGTGAAAAACTGAAACCATTTCAACTAAGATCAGGAATAAGACAAGTTTGCCCACTCTTAGCACTGTTCTTCAACATAGTTTTGGAAGTTTTAGCCACAGCAATCAGAGAAGAAGAAGAAATAAAAGGAATCCAATATAGAAAAGAAGAAGTAAAACTGTCACTGTTTGCAGATGACATGATACTATACATAGACAATCCTAAAGATGCTACCAGAAAACTACTACAGCTAATCAATGAATTTGGTAAAGTAGCAGGATACAAAATTAATACACAGAAATCTCTTGCATTCCTATACACTAATGATGAAGAATCTGAAAGAGAAATTAAGGAAACACTCCCATTTACAACTGCAACAAAAACAATAAAATACCTAAGAATAAACCTACCTAAGGAGACAAAAGACCTGTGTGCAGAAAACTACAAGACACTGATGAAAGAAATTAAAGATGATACAAACAGATGGAGTGATATACCATGTTCTTGGATTGGAAGAATCAACATTGTGAAAATGACTCTACTACCCAAAGCAATCTACAGATTCAATGCAATCCCTGACACACTACCAATGGCATTTTTCACTGAACTAGAACCTAAAATTTCACAATTTGTGTGGAAACAGAGACCCTGAATAGCCAAAGCAATCTTGAGTAAGAAAAATGGAGATGGAGGAATCAGGCTCCCTGACTTCAGACCATACTAAAAAGCTACAGTAATGAAGACCATATGGTCCTGGCAGAAAAACAGAAATATAGATCAATGGAACAGGATAGAAAGCTGAGAGATAAACCCACGCTCATATGGTCACCTTAGTTTTGATAAAGGAGGCAGAATATACAATGGAGAAAAGGCAGCCTCTTCAATAAGCGGTGCTGGGAAAACTGGACAGCTACATGAATGAAATTAGAACACTTCCTAACACCATACACAAAAATAAACTCAAAATTGATTAAAGACCTAAATGTAAGGCCAGACATTATCAAACTCTTAGAGGAAAACATAGAACATTCTATTACATAAATCACAGCAAGATCCTTTTTACTCACCTCCTAGAGAAATAAATAAAAACAAAAATAAACAAATGGGACCTAATGAAACTTAAAACTTTTTGCACAGAAACGGAAACCATAAACAAGACCAAAAGACAACCCTCAGAATGAGAGAAAATATTTGCAAATGAAGCAACTGGCAAAGGATTAATCTCAAAAACATACAAGCAGTTCATGCAGCTCAATATCAAAAAAACAAACAACCCAATCTAAAATGGACAGAAGACCTAAATAGACATTTCTCCAAAGAAGATATACAGATTGCCAACAAACACATGAAGGGATGCTCAACATCACTAATCCTTAGAGAAAGGAAAATCAAAACTACAATGAGGTATCACCTCACACCAGTCAGAATGGCCATCATCAATAAATCTACAAACAATACATGCTGGAGAGGGTGTGGAGAAAATGGAACCCTCTTGCACTGTTGGTAGAAATGTAAGTTGATACAGCCATTGTGGAGAACAGTATGGAGGATCCTTAAAAAATTAATAATAGAACTACCATATGACCCAGCAATCCCACTACTGGGCATATACCCTGAGAAAACCATAATTCAAAAAGGGTCATGTACCACAATGTTCATTGTAACACTATTTACAGTAGCCAGGACATGGAAGCAACCTAAGTGTCCATCGACAGGTGAATGGAAAAATAAGATGTGGCACATATATACAATGGAATATTACTCAGCCATAAAAAGAAACGAAATTGAGTTATTTGTAGTGAGGTGGATGGACCTAGAGTGTGTCATGCAGAGTGAAGTAAGTCAGAAAGAGAAAAACAAATACCGTATGCTAACACACACACACACACACACACACACACACACACACACATATATAAAATCTTAAAAAAAAAAACTGGTTTTGATGAACCTAGGGGCAGGACAGGAATATAGATGCAGATATAGAGAATGGACTTGAGGACACGGGGAGGGGGATGGGTCAGCTAGGACGAAGTGAGAGAGTAGCATTGACATATATACACTATCAAATGTAAAATTGATACCTAGTGGGAAGCAGCTGCATCGCAGAGGGAGATGAGCTTGGTGCTTTGTGACCACCTAGAGCGGTGGGATTGGGAGGGTGGAAGGGAGATGCAAGAGGGAGGGGTATGGGTATATATGTATACATATAGCTGTTTCACTTTGCTATACAGTGGAAAGTAAAAACATTGTAAAGCAATTATACTCCAATAAAGATGATAAAATAAAATAATATAAATGCATTGGATACTAGTGGTTTCTTACCATATGTGTTTTCTACTAATAGAAATAGAAATTTTTAACTCTTCCTTTTTGTTCTTTTAGTGGTCTGTATAATTGGCTAAGTTACAGATCATAAGAAAAATCTTCACAGTTTATTAGTAGACTCTAAATCAATTTTGAACAAACTACGTTCTTCATACCTGTTTACTTAAGTGTAAATATAGAAAATACTTAATATCTCACTCCCTTCGTTACCGTTCTAAGCCAGAGGCGCAACCCGGTTGCCAGACTACATCTCCCATATGGACCCCCTGCGAAAGCCTGGGAGTTGGCCTTGCCTATCGCGCATGGCTCTCCGGGTTTTGTAGTCTCGTGTGGGAGGGATGGTGCGACTCCCCACCCCCCACCCCCCACAGTTCTGGGCCTGGGTTGGGGTAGGAGGGTGGGGACTGCAGTTCCCAGGCGACTAGTAGTCTGGAAGTGGCCTTGAAGAAACCCGGTTCTGAAAAAGGCAGAGTTAGAGAGCCTCCACCCATGGTTAATATGGACAGGGGCCGGGGAGGTGGGTCATTGGTGGTAGGGAGGGGAGGAAAGCCCTAGTCGTTTCTCCTTTGAGGTGAATTATGGCCGCAGCCCTCTCTCTTTCTCCCGCCCATCACAGAGAGCGGAGGGAACCCTTTTGAAAGTATTCCCAGAGAGGTGGTTTCTTTCGTGGCGGGTACTAAGGCCCCTTTCCCATCCCGCTCCCACTCTTGACTAGTTAGGCAAAGCCACCACCCACACCATGCTTCACGTTTTGCAGGCTCCACCCGGTACCTCCCTCCCTTCCAGCAGTTCTGCCTTCCTGTGACACCCTCAGGCAGACACAAGCCTCCAGCTAGGCCAGAGCCTGAACTGACTGTCTTTAATTTTTAATGAAATTCCTCTCTGAGGCTGATTTATTCATGAAACCACTACTAGGCCCAGGGCGATGGGCTCCCTGGTGGTTGGCATGCTTGCTTGTTTGGGAAGGTCCAGACACTCGCTTGACAAAACAAGCAACAGTAGTGAGGCCTGGAGCTTAGTACATAGTCTTTATTCACTTCCATCCTTGTGGACATGAGATCTAGGATTGGCGGGGCGGGAGTGTTTGCTCTGGACCACAGCGCAGCTACCCAGAGCAGAGAGCTGTTCTCAAGACAGTGTTTCCAAAAATTCCCTGATGGAAAGAATAATGGAAGGTGCTTGGAAGACAGATGTCTCCCCAGGCCACTGTCCTGCAGGGTATGGGTTGGGGTCTGGGAATCTGTATCATTAATGAGAATTTCTGATAATTTTTTTCATCAAGAAGTTTGGGAAAACATTTTGATACATGTCCTCTTTCCTCCTTTTTTTTTTTTTTTTTTTACTCCTATTACATTTTTCTAAATATCATAAAACAGCTATATGATTATTGCCATCAGTGATGCTCTTACTTTCTGAATATCTCCTGAGTCGCTGCCCCCATATCCACCATTCATTTTACACACCATCACCAGTTTATTCTTCTGGAAATTCAGTTCTGATTACTATTTTCCTGTTCAAGGAATACCTAGGTTGCTCTTTTGCCTGTAGAATTATTTCCAGATCCGTTAGCCTGGGACTTATGGAACTCCGTAATTTGTTCCCAGCCTGTCTTTACAAATTCTTTCTTACCAAGTTCCTTTATATACTTTAGGATTCAGGCAGGTGTGGCCATTTGGTTTCCGCTATACACATTCTTTAATGCCCTGGCTCTTTGCCTTGGCTTATACTGTTATCTCTGCCTGGAATACTCTTCTTATGTATGTATGTCCATATCTTATCTATCTTTCAGTGGCTCAAAAGTTACCTCTTTTCTGAGTGTGACTTCATTTCATCAGTCAAAGAATAAGAATTTACTGACAGTTGACTGTACATAAGGCATTGTGCTGAGTTCTTTATGTGTTTGTCTCATTTGATTCTCAAAATAAGCTCATGAGAGAACTTTCCCTCCTCCAGACCTCATCCCCACAGTAGAGTTGCTCCTGATCTCCTCACATTCCATATTTGCGAATTCACCTACTCACTCACATTTATTTCTAACCCCATAACCAATACTGATGGGGATTTTGAGGTCATTTTGGGACATGTGTGGAGTGGTGGAAAATTCTAATTGTTTGACATGCACTTCCCAGCTGAGGTTAAACAAGGAGATGCTCTGCCTTCTTCTTTCAGGTCATGTTTCTCACATTTTTGTTAGTAGTTCGCTCTTTAAAATGGTCCCAAGCCTAGTGCTGAAGTGCTGCTTAGCGTTCCTACATGGAAGAAGGCTGCGATGCACCTTATAAGGAAAATCTATGTGCTAGATGAGCTTTGTTCAGGCAGAGTTACAGTCTGTTGGCCATGAATTCAATGTTAATGAATCAACAATACAGTTCATCCAGAAACAGGAAGGGGAATTTCACTGATCTCTATATGAGGCCGCTCTGGAAAGTGCTAAAGTAATGGCTGCATGTGTGATGAAGTTATGGAAAAGAGAGAAAAACAGCTAAATTTATGGATTAATGAGATGATGACCCATAAGAAAAGCATAGTGGACAGAACTTTTTTGAGGCTGAAAGCCAAAGAGATTTATGATTCCCTATGGTCCCCCTAGGGTTAGGCAAACGTTAAACCCTTCTTGGCTAGTGTTGCCTTGGCTGGTTCACACATTCCAAAGGTGATATGGCATGAAAAATGTTAAACTTGCAGGAAAGGCAGGTTCTGCAGATCAAGAAGCTGCAAAATACTTCATGCTAAGTATTATACAGGAAAAGGATAAAATGGAAAAACAGATTTTCAATGCTGATGAGACTGGCTTGTTTTACAAGGAAGTTGGCAAACCTGTATAATGCAAATGGCATTTTAGTTGATGAAAATGTTGTGATCTGAGGCTCCTGGAATCTAATTCTGTATTTCTCCTGGGAGCCATAGTTTAGTATTTGCTAATTCAGTGTTCACAGTGACTTTATAGAACGTAGTTGCTGCAAATAATGAGAATTGTAGTTTGCTTTCAACTTTCTTTATAAAATTCATAACTTTCTACCTTGTATTATAGATTTTATATTCTGTACCAATTCCCCTATAGTACCATTTTATAAACTCCTCATGGGGAGGATCCAGTCCTCATTCTATCAGCAACAGTTTTGGAGTGTCCATTATGAGTTTACAAGAGGCAGTGGTTAAGATTGCACCCCTGCTCTGGGCTAGCTTGTAGTCTAGCAAGAGAGACAGACAAGTCAACAGATGGTTGTCTCTATAATTCAGAAAGGCACAGGAGGCTGGCTGTGATTCAAGGGAATACACATAATTTAAAAGTCTAAGCATTGAATGAATGGGTCTGCCATCTAAATATCTTCTTAATGTATGCTTTACCATTATTTAAGTCTTTGCCTCTAAGTTACTCATTCTATCTCTTTATCTACCTGAAGACCTATACTAACTAATGCATGTTTTTGGTAATTATCAAGGTAGTTGATTTAAATTTTTTTAACTGTCACTGACAAGTGTAACATAGCTTTTCTTAGGTTTTGGAAGAGGAGAACTGTACATGGTCTGCCTTGCAAGGTTGCCACCTCATTAAATAAGAAGACAGCACCCACGTGGGCAGAGCCTTAGGGCTGTGCCAGACAACTGCGCATCCGTGCACTCCAGATAGCAATGCCTGATGCTAAATCGACTAGCAGGGGCTTGGCCTTACAAAGCCAGGAAGGTATCAGCATCACTGGGTGAGCACTGCAGGGCCCCTCATTCCAGTGGCCTTGACCTTACACACCAGCCCTAACTAATCACTGTGGTTTGGATCGAGACTTTATAGTCAGATAACAAATGAGTCACTTCTTTCCCTTTCCTATTTTGGCATGAATTGAAAATAATTAGTGATCTATTCAGCAATTCCAAATACTTCTGCTAGTCTATTTGGATGGAGACTTTAATATACTTGCTAGAAGAACTCTGGCTGATGTCCAACGGAGGCTGTATTTTTTAAGTCATTTCTTTTAGCTCTTAAAGAAGAAAATTGGACAGAAACATCAATTTTAGGGGAGAAAAGAGGGAGAAAATGAAATGGACCCTGGGCTAGTCTTCAGGAATTTTCTTCTCAGTCTTCTCTTCCATAGACTTTAGACTCACCTACTCAGACCTTGACCTGATCCCTAGACCCTGCCAGACTCTCTCCTCCTGTGACCATGTTATTCTTCTCCCCAGGCTGCTGGGCAGCCCCTCCTTGGCCATCCTAGTCCTTGTCATCAGTGAAAAGACCACTGATTAGGCACCTGCTCTGCCCAATTGTTGTGAAGTTTGCTCCAAAGATGAATATGACCTGGCCCCTGACCTGGAGGAATTTATTGTCTAGCAGGGAAAAGCCACATAAACGAAGTGATTATAATGCTCTGTGATGAATAGAGGAATCGATAAAATATTATAAAGTCAAGGATGCGATTGCTTCATCTCGCTTGGAGGAAAATCTCAGGCTGCCCAGAAATGCCTCCCTCCCCTTGGCTTTGTGTTGTCTCTCAATAGAGTCATCCCTGGGTATCCACAGGGGATTGGTTCCAGGGCCTGCATGGATACCTAAATCTGTGGATACTCAAGTTCCTTACATAAAATGATATGTGCATATAAGCTATGCACATCCTCCCATATACTTTAAATCATCTCTAGATTACTTATAATACCTAATGAAATGTAAATGCTATGTAAATAGTTGCTGGTGGGTGGCAAATTTAAGTTTTGTTTTTTAGAAACTTCTGGAATTTTTTTTGAATATTTTCAATCCCCAGTTGGTTGAATCTGTGAATGGGGAACATGCAGATAGGGAGGCTGACTGTAATCTGTTTCTTTCTCTTCCCATTCCTCTCCAGCTATGGCTCTTGGAAGGGCTGCTTTACTTCTGCTCCATTGCTCTCTGTCCCATTGGCCTCTCTGAAGCACATTCCAAAGCCATAAGTCAAAGCTGATTCTTTCCTTTTGTGAAGCTGGCCCTTTTCTCCCATTGCTCTTGACTAGGATTGGGGTCTATTCCCACTTGGGGCCTCATTGGTTACAAATCTGTTTTCCTTGTATAATCTCAACTCCCCAAAAGGATTATAAATTCCTGAAGGCAAGATTATGCCACTTACTTCATTAATATATCTCTCATAAAATCCAACATAATTTCTGAGGCCATAGAAGTAGCTCCACAACAAGTTTTGAAATTTAGTTTTATCAGTATGGCCTCAGTATTCAAATCGCTATTCAGACATACTGAATCTGAGGAAAGCCAATAATGCACAGAGGGGTGGTCTAGGGAGATTTTTCAACCAGAAATTATTTTGTTTGTATTATTTTTCAAAAGCTGATTATTTTTTATTTGACCTTGTAAATATACCTATTGAGTTTTAGAAAATAAACCATCTAATTTCACATCCCCTGTGGTTCACACACTGTGCCCACTTTGAGCAGACCTTCAAAAATAATGTGATGTTTTATCATTTACTGACACAAAAGAAATGGAATGAAAAATCTCCCCAACAGTTGATATTCTAAACTGGGACTCTTAAAAGATGGAGGAAGTCTCAGAGTTCAAAATGTTCATCCATTTCACTTGACTTTGGCCTCTGTGGAAAAGAGGCAGTATTCACATAGTCTTTCAAATATATTTCTCTGTGTTTGGTGCCTTCTGTGTTCAAGGGTTCTCATTATCCCCTTCAAGGTTTTCTGTGACCTGTCAATTATCTAAAGGCTTTTCCCTACTTTGTAGAGATTGTCCATTTCCCTTACACTCCTTGCACCTTTGAGTGTGTGTGTGTGGTGCATGAATGTGTGTGTGTGTGCGTGAGTTCCACTCTGGCTTTTCACCTATTCATCAGCACCCTGTAAGAGTATGGACCCGTCAGATTAAAATTAGAGCTATCTGATATATTATTTTCACGGTTGTAATGAAAGGTTTGGTAAAGAAAGGGATTAAATGGTTGATTTCCATGCCATGTTCACTCTTGGTAATTTGAAAAGCATGTAAATTGTACTTTTATTCTCCCAGTAAGAGAGAAAAGTTTCTTTTGTATATAAGCCTTAATTTTTCCCTTGAATAGGATTTCTTAATAGAACATAAGACGGTTCATTATCCACATTTTGTATATTTCCCCATTGTTGGATTCTCTTCTCAACTCAACCATGATTTTTTTTCTATTTCTCTCTTTAAGTTAATTCCCTTATGTAAAAACTTCCCAGGATCTCCTAAAACATAGTATTTTCATGTGTAGTGCTTTGTCCTCCCACTGTTTTCACCTGGAGATCAAGGAGTATTCTTCTTGGAACCAAACCCAACACTTCCATGCTTTCTTTGGGCCACATCCTCCACTTTCCCCAGCAGTTATTTTAAGAGAATAAAATAAACTTTGTTACAGAGTAAGGAAGCATTTTCTAAAGTGTTCTTGTGTATTCTAGTTCAGCAAGATGCTTCACTGGAAAGATTCTGTGGTCATGTAAATCTGGACACATGTCATACTTACTTTATCCCCTTCTTGGAGATTTCTAATGCACTTATTAGAATATATTAAATATACTAAAGCCTCTGAGAAATCTTGCTTTTGACAAACTTGTTTACTCTTGTTTCCTTGTCATTTCCTGAATGTGTTTGATCACCTACTGAGCCCTTTCTATAGCACATGTTATCGTCTGGCCAAACATACTTTAGGAGATACTGGGAAAGGAATTAGGGACTACAGTTTAGTAAGCCTGGATAAAGCACAGGTATGCAATGGCTTACTCCTATAGCTGGCTTTTCAGGTCCTATCTGTTTTATCAGTGAAATGCAAACTTCATGGGGGCAAGGACTTCTATCAGTTTTTATCCATTCACTGCTGAATCTCCAGTGCTATAACAGGGCCTCCCATGTATTTGCACTCATTACCATTTGCTAGGTGGAAGGATGTGTGCATCTCTGGATTACAGACACCATGATTTTCTTAGCTCAGTCCCGGAGGCAGCTCTAGTTTTGGATTGAAATTGGACTTTTAGAGTTGTCTGAATTCTTTAACCAGTTGTTTCCTCTCCCAGTTTTAACAATCGGAACTTCCCAAATTCTTCAACTTAGTAGTTGTGTGCCACACATTTACCCTATTCATAGCTTTCCATCACCATCATATTTTGACAAGTCTTTATATTTGGGAAATTCCTTTGTTATGAGCCTTGCCTCCCAGTGTAGGAGTCAACACTCACATTTTCTGAATCTCTTCCAGGAAGATGCATGACAAACATAAGAGCAGAGTGTTGTGAGGAAAGAGGGTGTGTTGCAGAGCAGGTGGCCCAGCTGAGGTCAGCTTCTGATGCCGAACTAGGAGAATTGGAGGGGCCTTCGGGACAAAGGGCAGGTCAGCAATTGCCTGATCAGGCCAGTTCTGCAGGGTGGTCTGAGCCTTGTTCCTGGAAGCTCAGCCAAGAACCTGGTTCTCCAGGTCCCCAGAACCAAAATAATTCCATTATGCTTAAATGTCCCCACTAAAGTTTTCTTCCACTACAGTAGAAACATGACATCTGTCTAATCATTTCACAGGTCTCAAATTCATTTTAGAAGACTGTCTCATTGCTAAAGATTTCTATGCCTTATATTTGCCAACACCACTTTTCTTATTTCACTGACCTTCATTAATTAATTGCATACACACACGCACACACATTCTTCCTTTGTCTCTTTCTGCTGCCTGTTTTTCTAGGTATTGATCATGCTGTATGTGTGACTTTCCCTTTCTGAAAGCCAATGTCCATGATTTGCTTTTTATAATGGGTTGTTTGTTTTCTTTTGATAACTGAGACCCATGAAAGGATTCCTAATCCCTCTTAAATTATTTCATACTGTGCCTCTCCAGAGATTCTTCTTCATGGAAGTGATTATGCGTAGGAACTTCAGAATTCTATTTCCTCATAGTTGGAATAATCTAAGTTAAATTTCAATAATTTAGTTTAATATCCCAGTCATTATATCTGTCAAACACAGTTGGGAAGAGAATAGGGAGACAAGATCAGTATTGGCTTCCAGTAAGAATGACTCAAAGTAACTGACGAAAGACAGAGATTTTTTTTCCTCTTGAAAGACAAGAGTAGAAGTAGGCTGTTGAGGATTAATATGTTGACTTCATACTAACTGGACCCAATGTCTTTTCTGCTCCACTACCCTTAGTAAAAGGCTTCCATTTTCAGGGTAACCTCATTCTCACAACATGGTTGCAATAGCTACAGCTTTCTCATTCTCCCTACCATCTGAGTCAATCCCCATTTCAAGAAATCACACTCAATGACTTTCACTCATACCTCTTTGGTCATTCATATCTACAAGAGACACTTAGAAATGTAGTTTTATGATTGGGCAAACTGTCACACCCAATGATGCAGAGCTCTGTTCTCATACAAAGGAAAAAGAAGGGAATATATATTGAGAAAGCAATGAACAGTCTCTGCTTTAGAGATGGACTTTAAAAAATATTTGCTGTTTTCCAGAAAGATGCTATGGACTATAAATCCAATGTAACAGTGTTGTGACGATTTCTCATAAAACATATCTTTCACAGAAAAAAATTATGAGTCAATTCTTTGCATTTGGAGGACTTTCCAGGAATTTGTGTGGTCTCATGGGCCAGAAGGTGAGCACTGATTACCTGCATTAACAGCCACTGTGAACAATGTTGTCCTATGAAATCAAAGCCACACTTAGGTTGTTGCTATAACTTCTGCGATGCTTTCAAAAGAAAGCACAAGATGCAAACCATACTCCAAATGAAGCACTTTAATAATGCGGCAACAAAATTAATTCTTAAAAACAAGATTCAATATTCAAGGAATTTTGAGCTTTTAAAAAAGATTTACATCTTTTGAACACAAAACAGAGTCAGCTGTCTTTTGGGCTCATTATAAAGACCAAATCATGGTTACCTTCACAGAAAATAGTTTTGTTATTTCTTCTTGTTCCTTGGTAGATAATGGGAGGTCAGGTCAGGTTGATCTAATTCAGGGGAGGTTCTGCTCAAAATAGAGACAGCTGATGCAGAGAAGAAACAGCCTACGCTGATGTTGCCTCGGATAAGCTATGTTGGCATAAGTATTCTTTTGCCATTTTAAAGTGACCAGTTCAAATCTCAAAACCACAAACAGACCCTGGGATTTATAGCATATGGGATATTATCTCTTATGACTTAGTGAGGAAGCACTGGATTTCAATCCAGTGATTCTTTGGAACACTTCTGTGATGTAATTACTTATTTTCTTATTCTGCTTATTTTTAACCAATCAAAAGTCAGCTTAAAATTATTCATAGTACCTGGATATGCAAGATTCAGAATACCAAGCCATTTTTTTTCAGTTATTTATCTGAACTAATAATAAAGAATTCAGACTAAACTGCTGTACAGTTCTTGCCTTTTCACCTCTTTCCTCTTATATATTCCACCCTTGTAATAAACAACTGGTTCTGCTCAGCCAGTGTGATGGATCCATAACCACCCTCCCCTTCCCTTCCTTTTGTGGTTTGCTGCTGTATAAAAGGAGGACACAGTGATGACTGCCTCATAAACAATAAACACTGGCTTTTACCAAAATGGAGAAAGAATGATATCCAACAGGGGCCATGCCTCTGTGCCTCATTGTAGAGAAGAGGAAACACATCAGCATTATACCTTGGGAGGATGTAAGTTTCCAAAGAGACTGGTGATGGTGGCATGGGTGCGTGCTGGGTGGACTGAGATGTGGCTGGAGTCAATGTAGCATGGAGGAGGTTGGGTACGGCAGTGACTGGCCATCTTCCCATCACAGTCACACTACAGGGTTGTCAGCAGAAACCCTCTCGTTTCAATCAGGCAGATGTTTCATTAGCCTAGTCTTCTCTAGTACTCTTGGAGGTATTCAGAAAACATCCTGGGTGCTGGAGAAGAAAAATATTCTTTCAGCACCACTGGTGACTTTTCTTTTTTCTTCTTTTTTTTTTTTAAAAAAATATTTATTTTATTTATTTTATTTTTGGCTGCATTGTGTCTTCCTTGCTGCATGTAAGTTTTTCTCTAGTTGCGGCGAGCAGGGGCTACTCTTTGTTGCGGTGCATGGGCTTCTCATTCCGGTGGCTTCTCTTGTTTCGGAGCACAGGTTCTAGGCACGCAGGCTTCAGTAGTTGTGGCACGAGGGTTCAGTAGTTGTGGCTCACAGGCTTAGTCGCTCTGTGGCATTTGGGATCTTCCTGGACCAGGGATTGAACCCATGTCTCCTGCATTGGCAGGCGGATTCTTAACCACTGCGTCACCAGGAAAGCCCTGGTGACTTTTACATTCAAACCCAGACAAAACTCAGCTGAAGTGGAGAACTACTCACTTATCTAAGGGGTCAGACTTAGGGCTGGCTGTGAAGCTGTTTCTCTGTGTGGTTTGAACGCATCCTAGTCAGAGTAGAGTTGCAATTGCAGTGGGAACAAGATAGCAAGGAGAGAGGGTGGGGTGTTGCAGGCAGTTTGGTCACGTATACATACAGGGTGGCAGGTGTATCAGTGTAGTCATGTGCTCCTGGCCACAAAGAAGAGGAAAGAGTAGAAGGTCAGCTTCAACTCTGTGTCAGCATAAGGCAGGCTTACAGCAAAGCCATCTCTCACAGTTCTGAAAATCAGAGGAGTCCATGTGCTTTCTGAATCTGCCTTGGCAAATCCTATTTATTTTACTCCTTTACCAGTAATTTAATGTGCAAAGAAAAAGATGCAGTAAAAATATAAACAGTAGGTGCTATAAATCACTTTAAAAGGAAAGAAGCCATTCCCCAGACATTTTAATGAGGAAGATGAAAGAGCAACAAAATTTTTAGAGTATATATTTTACGCAAAAATTTTACTTGAAGTCGTCTAATGAATATGTCAAGCTAAAGCAGTGATTATTTTGTTTTGAATTAAAATTAATTTGTCTATTTATTCAAACTCTAAATTATGGGGGAGGAAACGTATGGAGCTTAAATCATCCTCTAATTTTGGAGTAACTTTTTTACTGTTTATTCATGAAGCACTTTCAGCAAGGCACTCACAGCCTTTTAAATGATTGAAAGAAAATAAAGCTCAAGATGAAGCAGAGTAGAAGCTCAGAGCTTAAGTTCTGTTTCTGGCCTCCTGTTTTTGTCTTCTTGGGTTTAGATACTGACTTAGTACACAGTCTAGTGATGGAGAAAATTGACATGAGTAGCATGATAAACATTTGGAGGACCAAGATCCTTAAACTATAAAGTATTTCAGAATGTGGAAGATCAGGAAGAAAATGGATTACAGTGGCTTGGAAGCTCTGATAAAATGATGATGATAAAGGTTTTAGAACTATATTTTTCCTTTTCAGAGCACAGATTATGAAGTTCCTAGGACCAACCATGAGATTTCTTTATCTAAAATGCTTTAGCCTAGTATTTTTTCTGGCTAAGTCATTGTTTTTCTCATAAAATTTTAATTTTTTTCTGGGCTTGATTGGCACCTTTTTCAGTAATGTTGACATGATCTTCTATTATTCTGTGTGTGTGTGTGTATAATGTATATATATATATATATATATATATATATATATATCTTTGGTATATAGAAGTTTATACACAGAAATTACATAGAAGATATATTTAGAAGCAATAAAATTTTCATTTACAAATAAGAAATCACCCTGGAATCTGGAAGACTAAAAGGACAATTGTAAAGGAGAAGTAGGAATGTCTGGCACATAGTAGGCCAGTATTGAGTAATAAATTGTTGTTGATTGAATGAATAAGGGAAACTCCTCCTTCATTAAAAGACCTTTGCGATTAGTAGTGAAAAAACATGATGGCATATAATAACCACTTCTTTCTACATAATGCTATTATTAGAATATCCTTGGGAATTGAGTAGGTCAGATGTCATTGTTATTCCTATTTGCTGATAAGGAAATTGCAGTTTGAAGTTTGAAAAGCCTTGTTCAGAACTGGTAAGTGACAAGGCTGAGGCTTGGCTTCCGTCAGATGATTCTAAATTCTCTGCATTTTGCTACTCTTGATTTCTGTCCCGTGTGTGTGTGTGTGTGTGTGTGTGTGTGTGTGTGTGTGTGTACAGTGAAGTAGCCCAGTTTTCAGTGATTGCTACTGCGAGTGTAACCGAAAGTGGGGTCCAGCTTCTCGCTGCTCAAATGCCAATAAAGAGGCAAGGTTGGTGTAAAGGAAAATTTGCTTCATTTCAGATGCCAGCAACTGGAGGGGTGGACAGACTCCTGTCCAAAGGCCGACTCCCCGCCTATCCCCCACCCTGACAACCAGGAGCATGAGCTTTTATAGACAGAGGGAAGGGGCTACATGCAGAAAGAGTCAGCTCTGACAGTCATCCTGAAGTTGGTCATCAGTGGTCTGACCAGTGTCATCTTGATTGTTTTAAGTAAAATTAATCTTCAGTTCCAGGGTTGTGTTTTTCCAGTTTCCTTGAGGTCATTTCTCAGAATTGTGGCAGCTTATGTCATGGCTACAGTCTGGTCATCATGTAGTTAACTTCTTCCACCTGATGGGGGTTTCAGTATATACAAGACAGCTCATAGGATATGGCTCAGGATATTATCTATAGCCCTTGAGAAGGAACTAAAGGTACTTGACTTTGCTTACTGACTAAACTATTATTGTTTTGTCCTGTTTTTCTTTGCTTCTGCATTGTCTCACTTCTCTTATTAAACTTATTTTTGGCTAAAGTTTTTCCACAGACAAAAGGCAGGCTGAGAACATGGGTGAGGGGGGAAGAACCATAGGGTCCTGCTCCATTTCCCCAGGATCTGAATGTTTGTGTTCTCCCCAAATTCATATGTTGAAAATCTAATGCCCAAGGTGATGGTATTGGGAGCTGTGGCATTAGGAGGTTTGGGAGGTGATTAATAGGATTAGTATCTTATAAAAGAGGCCTCAGAGAACTCCCTCACCCTTCTGCCATGTGAGGATATGAGGAGAAGTGTGTGACTTGGAAGAAAGCCCTCATCTGAACATGCTGACACTCTGATCTCGGACTTCTAGCCTCCATAAATGTGAGAAATAAATTTCTGTGTTTTGTAAGCCACCAAGTCCATGGTACATGTGTATAGCAGCCAGAACGGACTGAGAGAGCTAACCACAGTGCAAACCAGTCAACTCTTTGTTGTCAGGCCATCTGATTTACATTTGGTCACATTTTCCAGCTTCCTTTTGTTGCCCCTAATTTTGTAATGTCTATCCTGTGTCACATTTCTGGTTCTGGGAGAGTTGCTGAAAAAGGAACTTGTTGAAATGAAAAAAGGGGATAATAAAAGAGAAACGATGAGTTTTACTACAAAGCTACAGGACCAGGGTCTTTGTGTTGGAGACTTTTCTTAGGCTAGTACATCCATCTCCTGGGTCTGTCCTACACACATGCACAGTTCAGAAGGACATGAAAGCATTTAACAATAACAAACACTCAAGTGTCCACCCCTGCCTTCTGCTCAGTGATGGCTCTCAGTTCTTCATGTAGAAACGGCCATTGGAACAACAAGTAGGACAAAGATACACCAAGGAGTTTCTCGGCAGAAGCAGCAGCTCGAAGTAAAACAAATTCACACACCAGGGTTATGTTGTTCCTGGACATTGGAGAGAATAGCTGAAAAGGAGAGATATGAGTTCTACCAGCAAGAGTCTCTATCTGGTCTCTTCTGTCTGAGTGTGACCTTTCTCTGTGTCATGCAACCTATGGAGACAATAGAGCATAATCTAATTTTTCACGTGATGACTCCCCTTTTCCTTTGTTGTCACACATTTGTATGACTTAAGATCTGCAGATATATTATGCTCTTAACCTTTTCCACAATCCAGGAGTTGACCACAGGGAGAATACAGTAACATTTTGTGTTTATGTAATATATTGTGCCTGAGAACTATTTGTGCTTTGGAGATAGTTCAGCAATGTGTCAGTCTCTGCCTTCTGGTCTCCAGCAGGAAGAGCTGAAGTGCTGACTGTCTTGAGAGCTCCTGCTTCTAAGGTGAAGAACTGGAAGGAGCTGCTAAGCCCATTTCAGGAACCTGGTACACTGGACGGTTGCCTGAGCTCCTGGAGGCCCATGTGTACAGGGAGATGTGGCTTTCTTACTTGTACCAACAAGGCATAATATTATTTGAACATTGTCTGGGTAAATTAAAGGGTTTAAACCCCAAAATAACCTCTAGACATGGATACAAGTAAACAAATAAGCATAGTCATCCATTAAGATATAGAATGAAATACTAAGCATTTTAAATTAATGCAACAGGAAAAGAAGGAAAAATGAACAGAGAGGACATATAAAAAACAAATAGAAAGGTAATGGATTTTACCCAATCATATCAGTAATTACATCATATGCAAATGCAACAAATACTCAAATTGAAAAGCAAAGATGGTCAGATTGAAAAAGACCCAATTATATGTTAACAAGACATTCACTTTACATATAAAGACACTGGCAGATAGAAGCAAAAGTACAGAAAAAAAATTTATGCAAACACTAATCATAAGGAGGCTGGTTTGGCTCTATTAATATCAGACAAAGTAGGCTTCAAGATGGAGAGCTTTATTAGAAGAAAGAGGAGCATTTTATAATTATAAATAGGTCAATTAATCAAGAAGACATAACAATCTTAAATATGTATACACCTAGTAACATATAAAGGTAAAGGTGACAGAATTTAATGGAAAAAATAGAAAAATCCACAACTATATTCAGAGATTTCAACATTCCTCTTTCAGCAATTGATAAGGAAGTAGGCAAACACTCAGAAAGAATATAAAAGAGAACATAAAGGATATAAATTAAGCAACTTGACTTTTAATTAAACTTTATAGAATGCTGTATGCAAAAATTACAGAATACTCATTATTCTCAATCACATATGGAACATTCACAAATATAGACCCTATGCTGGGCTGTACAATGAGCCTCAATAAATTTAAAAAATCCTACAGGCCACAATAGAATTAAATTCAAAATTAATAACAGAAAGTTATCTGTAAAGTCCTCTTATTTATTTGGAAATTAAATAATTCATTTCTTGATAACATGTGGACAAAAGAAGAAATCATAAATAGAAAATATTTTGAACTAAATGTGAATGAAAATAGAACATATAAAACCATATAGGTATTTATCCAGCCATAAAAAAAAATAAAATAATGCCATTTGAAGCAACATGGATGGACCTAGAGATTATCATACTAAGTGAAGTAAGTCAAACAGAGAAAGAAAAATATCAGATGGGTGGGCAAGAAAGTTACTTCAGTTTTTAAGTAAAAATAAAAGACATATTTTTCACCAAGAACTTTTTTGAACAACATATTCACCGTTTTGTTCCACTACCTTCTGCTATTTTTCAGGCAACTTCACAATTCCATCTTCCCAAAACTTTTTATCTTTTTGAGCAAAGAACTGTTCCAGGTGCCTTTTACAGTCTTCCAAGCAATTGAAATTTTTTCCATTAAAAGAATTTTGTAGGAACCAAGAAGGCAGAGTAGAAGGATGTGCTCTCACTCCCCCTTGCAAGAACACCAGAATCACAACTAGCTGCTGGACAATCATCAATAATAAGACACTGGAACTCAACAAAAAAGACACCCTACATCAAAAGACAAAGGAGAAGCTACAATGAGATGGTAGGAGGGGCGAAATCACAGTAAAATCAAATCCCATAACTGCTGGTGGGTGACTCACAGACTGGAGAACACTTATACCACAGAAGTCCACCCACTGGAGGAAAGGTTCTGAGCCCCACATCGGCTTCCCAACCCGGGGGTCTGGCAATGGGAGGAGGAATTCCTGGAGAATCAGACTTTGAAGGCTAGTGGGATTTCATTGCAGGACTTTGACAGGACTAGGGGAAACAGAGATTCCACTCTTGGGGGGCACACACAAAGTAGTGTGCACATTGGGACCCAGGGGAAGGAGCAGTGACCCCAGGAGAGACTGAACCAGACCTACCTGCTAGTGCTAAAGGGTCTCCTGCAGAGGCAGGGGTTGGCTGTGGTTCACCGTGGGGAAAAGGACACGGGCAGCAGAAGTTATGGGAAGTACTTCTTGATGTGAGCCCCCCCAGAGTCCACCATTAGCCCCACCAAATAGCCTGGGTAGGCTCCAGTGTTGGGTCACCTCAGGCCAAAAACCAACAGGGAGGAAAACCAGCCCCACCCATCAGCAGTCAAGTGATTAAAGTTTTACTGAGCTCTGCCCAAGAGAGCAACAGTCAGCTCTACCCATCACCAGTCCCTCCCATCAGGAAACTTGCACGAGCCTCTTAGTTAGCCTCATCCACCAGAGGGAAGACAGCAGAGGCAAGAAGAACTACAATCCTGCAGCCTGTGGAACAAAAAACACATTCACAGAAAAATAGACAAGATGAAAAGGCAAAGGGCTATGTAGCAGATGAAGGAATAAGATAAAACCCCAGAAAAACAACTAAATGAAGTGGAGATAGGCAACCTTCCAGAAAAAGAATTCAGAATAATGATAGTGAAGATGATCCAGGACCTCGGAAAAAGAATGGAGGCAAAGATCGAGAAGATGCAAGAAATGTTTAACAAAGACCAAGAAGAATGAAAGAACAAAAAAAACAGAGATGAACAACACAATAACTGAAATGAAAAATACACTAGAAGAAATCAATAGCAGAATAACTGAGGCAGAAGAACAGATAAGTGACCTGGAAGACAGAATGGTGGAATTCACTGCTGCAGAACAGAATAAAGAAAAAAGAATGAAAAGAAATGAAGACAGCCAAGAGACCTCAGGGACAACATTAAATGCAACAACATTTGCATTATAAGGGTCCCAGAAGGAGAAGAGAGAGAGAAAGGACCAGAGAAAATACTTGAAGAGATTATAGTCGAAAACTTCCCTAACATGGGAAAGGAAATAGCCACACAAATCCAGGAAGTGCAGCAACTCCCATACAGAATAAACCAAAGGAGAAACAGGCCAAGACACATACTAATCAAATTGGCAAAGCTAAAGACAAAGAAAAATTATTGAAAGAAACAAGGGAAAAACAACAAATAACATACAAGGGAACTCCCATAAGGTTAACAGCTGATTTCTCAGCAGAAAATCTACAAGCCAGAAGGCAGTGGCATGATATACTTAAAGTGATGAAAGGGAAGAACCTACAACCAAGATTACTCTACCCAGCAAGGATCTCATTCAGATTCAATGGAGAAATCAAAAGCTTTACAGGCAAGCAAAAGCTAAGAGAATTCAGCACCCCCACACCAGCTCTACACAAATGCTAAAGGAACTTCACTAAGTCGGAAACACAAGAGAAGAAAAGGACCTACAAAAACAAACCCAAAACAATTAAGAAAATGGTCATAGGAATATACATATTGATAATTACCTTAAATGTGAATGGATTAAATGCTCGAACCAAAAGACACAGGCTTGCTGAATGGATACAAAAACAAGACCCATATATATGCTGTCTACAAGAGACACACTTCAGACTTAGGGACACATACAGACTGAAAGTGAGTGAATGGAAAAAGATATTCCATGCAAATGGAAATCAAAAGAAAGCTGGAGTAGCAATACTCATATCAGATAAAATAGACTTTAAAATAAAGAATGTTACCAGAGACAAGGAAGGACACTACACAGTGATCAAGGGATCAATCCAAGAAGAACATATAACAATTATAAATGTATATGGACCCAACATAGGAACACTTCATTACATAAGGCAACTGCTAACAGCTATAAAAGAGGAAATCAACAGTAATACAATATTAATGGGGGACTTTAACACCTCACTTACACAAATGGACAGATCATCCAAAATGAAAATAAATAAGGAAACAGAAGCTTTTTTTTTTGCAGTACGTGAGCCTCTCACTGTTGTGGTCTCTCCCACTGTGGAGCACAGGCTCCGGATGCGCAGGCTCAGTGGCCATGGCACACAGGCTTAGCCACTCCGCAGCATGTGGGATCTTCCTGGACCAGGGCATGAACCCGTGTCCCCTGCATCGGCAGGCGGACTCTCAAACACGGCACCACCAGGGAAGCCCTGAAACAGAAGCTTTAAATAACACAATAGACCAGATAGATTTAATTGATACTTATAGGACATTCCATCCAAAACAGCAGATTACACTTTCTTCTCAAGTGCACATGGAATATTCTCCAGGATAGATCACATCTTGGTTTACAAATCAAGCCTCAGTAAATTTAAGAAAATTGAATTCATATCAAGCATCCTTTCTGACCACAATACTATGAGATAAGAGATGAACTACAGGGAAAAAAGTGTAAAAAACACAAACACATGGAGGCTAAACAATAAGTTAAATAACCAAGAAATCACTGAAGAAATCAAAGAGGAAATCAAAAAATACCTAGAGACAAATGACAATGAAAACACGACGATCCAAAACTGTGGATGAAGCAAAAGCAGTTCTAAGAGGGAAGTTTATAGCTATAGAAGCCTACCTCAAGAAACAAGATCTTGGAGAGAAGATGGTGGAGGAGTAAGACATGCAGATCACCTTCCTCCCCACAGATACATCAGATATACATCTACACGTGGAACTGCTCCTATAGAACACCCACTGATCACTGGCAGAAGACCTCAGACCTCCCAAAAGGCAAGAAACTCCCCACGTACTTGCGTAGCGCAAAAGAAAAAAGAAAAAACAGAGACAAAAGAATAGGGACGGGACTTGCACCAGTGGGAGGGAGCTGTGAAGGAGGAAAGGTTTCCACACACTAGAAGCCCCTTCATGGGTGGAGACTGTGGGTGGCAGCGGGGGGAAGTTTCAGAGCCATGGAGGAGAGCACAGTAACAGGGGTGCAGAGGGCAAATCGGAGAGATTCCTGCACAGAGGATTGGTGCCGACCAGCACTCACCAGCCCGAGACGCTTGTCTGATCACCCTCTGGGACGGGTGGGGGCTGGGAGCTGAGGCTCGGGCTTCGGTTGGATCCCAGGGAGAGGACTGGGGTTGGCTGCTTGAAAACAACCTGAAGGGGTTAGTGCACCACGGCTGGCCAAAGGGAGTGCGGAAGAAGTCTGGACCTGCCAAAGAGGCAAGAGACTTTTTCTTCCCTCTTTGTTTCCTGGTGCACGAGGAGAGGGGATTAAGAGCGCTGCTTAAAGGAGCTCCCGGGACTGGCCCCAGCCGGGGCTATCAGTACGGACTCCAGAGACGGGCATGAGACACTAAGGCTGCTGCTGCCGCCACCAAGAAGCCTGTGTGCGAGCGCAGGTCACTATCCACACCTCGCCTCTCGGAGCCTGTGCTGCCCGCCCCTGCCAGGGTCCCGTGATCCAGGGACAACTTCCCAGGGAGAATGCATGGCGCACCTCAGGCTGATGCAATGTCCCACCGGCCTCTGCCGCCGCAGGCTCTCCTCGCATCCGTAACCCTCCGTCCCCCCGGCCTGAGCAAGCCAGAGCCCCCGAATCAGCTGTTCCTTTAACCCCGTCCTGTCTGAGGGAAGAACAGATGCCCTCTGGTGACCTACACACAGAGGCGGGGCCAAATGTGAAGCTGAACCCCGGGAGCTGTGAGAACAAAGAAGAGAAAGGGAAATCTGTCCCAGCAGCCTCAGAAGCATCAGATTAAAGCTCCACAATCAACTTGATGTACCCTGCATCTGTGGAATACCTGAATAGACAATGAATCATCTTAAATTGAGGAGGTGGACTTTGGGAACAAGATATATTATTTTTTGCCCTTTTCTAATTTTTTTTTTTTTTTAATTTTTATTTATTTATTTTTGCTGTGTTGGGTCTTCGTTTCTGTGCGAGGGCTTTCTCTAGTTGTGGCAAGCGGGGGCCACTCTTCATCGCGACCTTTTCTAATTTTTGTAAGTGTGTATGTGTGTGCTTCTGTGTGAGATTTTGTCTGTATAGCTTTGCTTTCACCATTTGTCCTAGGGTTCTGACAGTCCGTTTTTTTTTTTTTTACTTAAAAAATTTTTTTTTCTTAATAATTATTTTTTATTTTAATAACTTCATTTTATTTTATCCTACTATATATTCTTTTCTTTCTTTCTTTCCTTCTTTCTTTCTTTCTTTCTTTCTTTCTTTCTTTCTTTCTCTCTTTCTTTCTCTTTCTTTCTTTCTTTCTTTCTTTCTTTCTTTCTTTCTTTCTTTCTTTCTTTCTTATTTTTTCTTCCTTTTGTTCTGAGCTGTGTGGATGAAAGGCTCTTGGTGCTCCAGCCAGGAGTCAGTGCTGTGCCTCTGAAGTGGGAGAACCAACTTCAGGACACTGATCCACAAGAGACCTCCCAGCTCCACGTAATATCAAATGGCGAAAATCTCCCAGAGACCTCCATCTCAAAGTCAAGACCCTGCTTCACACAACGACCATCAAGCTACAGTGCTGGACACCCTATGCCAAATAACTAGCAAGACAGAAACACAGCCCCATCTATTAACAGAGAGGCTGTCTAAAATCATAATAAGGCTACAGACACCCCAAAACAAACAACCAGACGTGGACCTTCCCACCAGAAAGACAAGATCCAGCCTCATCCACCAGAACACAGGCACTAGTCCCCTCCACCAGGAAACCTACACAACCCACTGAACCAACCTTAGCCACTGGGGACAGACACCAAAAACAACAGGAACTATGAACTGGCAGCCTGTGAAAAGGAGACCCCAAACACAGTAAGACAAGCAAAATGAAAAGACAGAAAAACACACAAACGATGAAGGAGCAAGGTAAAAACCCACCACATCTAACAAATGAAGAGGAAATAGGAAGTCTACCTGAAAAAGAATTCAGAATAATGATAGTAAAGATGATCCAAAATCCTGGAAATAGAATAGAGAAAATGCAAGAAACATTTAACAAGGACCTAGAAGAACTAAAGAGGAAACAAGCAATGATGAACAACACAATAAATGAAATTAAAATACTCTAGAAGGGATCAATAGCAGAATAATGGAGACAGAAGAATGGATAAGTGATCTGGAAGATAAAATAGTGGAAATAACTACTGCAGAGCAGAATAAAGAAAAAAGAATGAAAAGAACAGAGGACAGTCTCAGAGACTTCTGGGACAACATTAAACACACCAACATTCGAATTATAGGGGTCCCAGAAGAAGAAGAGAAAAAGAAAGGGACTGAGAAAATATTTGAAGAGATTATAGTTGAAAATTTCCCTAATATGGGAAAAGAAATAGTTAATCAAGTCCAGAAAGCACAGAGAGTCCCATACAGGATAAATCCAAGGAGAAAAATGCCAAGACACACAATAATCAAATTACCAAAATTAAACACAAAGAAAACATATTAAAAGCAGCAAGGGAAAAACAACAAATAACACACAAGGGAATCCCCATAAGGTTAACAGCTGATCTTTCAGCAGAAACTCTGCAAGCCAGAAGGGAGTGGCAGGACATTTTTAAAGTGATGAAGGAGAAAAACCTACAACCAAGATTACTCTACCCAGCAAGGATCTCATTCAGATTTGATGGAGAAATTAAAACATTTAGAGACAAGCAAAAGCTGAGAAAGTTCAGCACCACCAAACCAGCTTTACAAAAAATATTAAAGGAACTCCTCTAGGCAGGAAACACAAGAGAAGGAAAACACCTACAATAACAAACCAAAAACAATTAAGAAAATGGTAATAGGAACATACATATTGATAATTACCTTAAACGTAAATGGATTAAATGCTCCCACCAAAAGACACAGACTGGCTGAATGGATACAAAAACAAGACCTGTATATATGCTGTCTACAAGAGACCCACTTCAGACCTTGGGACACATACAGACTGAAAGTGAGGGGATGGAAAAAGATATTCCATGCAAATGTAATCAGAAGAAAGCTGGAGTAGCAATTCTTATATCAGAAAAAATGGACTTTAAATTAAAGACTATTACAAGAGACAAAGAAGAACACTACATAATGATCAAGGGATGAATCCAAGAAGAAGATATAACAATTGTAAATATTTATGCACCCAACGTAGGAGCACCTCAATACATAAGGCAAATACTAACAGCCATAAAAGGAGAAACTGACGGTAACACAATCATTGTACGGAACTATAACACCCCAATTTCACCAATGGACAGATCATCCAAAATGAAAATAAATAAGGAAACACAAGTATTAAATGATACATTAAACAAGATGGACTTAATTGATATTTATAGGACACTCCATCCAAAAACAACAGAATACACATTTTTCTCAAGTGCCCACGGAACATTCTCCAGGATAGATCATATCTTGGGTCACAATATAGCCTTGGTACAGTTAAGAAAATTGAAATAATATCAAGTATCTTTTCCAACCACAACGCTATGAGACTAGATATCAATTACGGAAAAGATCTGTAAAAAATACAAGCACATGGAGGCTAAACAATACACTACTTAATAACAAAGTGGTCACTGAAGAAATCAAAGAGGAAATCAAAAAATACCTAGAAACAAATGACAATGGAGACACGACGGCCCTAAACCTATGCGATGCAGCAAAAGCAGTTCTAAGAGGGAAGTTTATAGCAATACAATCCTACCTTAATAAACAGGAAACATTTCAAATAAATAACCTAACATTGAACCTAAAGCAATTAGAGAAAGAAGAACAAAAAACCCCCAAATTTAGCAGAAGGAAAGAAATCATAAAAATCAGATCAGAAATAAATGAAAAAGAAATGAAGGAAACATTAGCAAAGATCAACAGAAGTAAATGCTGGTTTTTTGAGAAGATAAACAAAATTGATAAACCATTAGCCAGACTCATCAAGAAAAAAGGGAGAAGACTCAAATCAATAGAATTAGAAATGAAAAAGGAGAAGTAACAACTGACACTGCAGAAATTCAAAAGATCATGAGAGATTACTACAAGAAACTTTATGCCAATAAAATAGACAACCTAGAAGAAATGAACAAATTCTTAGAAATGCACAACCTGCCGAGATGGAACCAGGAAGAAATAGAAGATATGAACAGACCAATCACAAGCACTGAAATTGAAACTGTGATTAAAAATCTTCCAACAAACAAAAGCCCAGGACCAGATGGCTTCACAGGCGAATTCTATCAAACATTTAGAGAAGAGCTAACACCTATCCTTCTCAAACTCTTCCAAAATATAGCAGAGGGAGGAACACTCCCAAACTCATTCTATGAGGCCACCATCACCCTGATACCAAAGTCAGACAAGGATGTCACAAAGAAAAAAGACTCCAGGCCAATATCACTGATGAACATAGGTTCAAAAATCCTCAAGAAAATACTAGCAAACAGAATCCAACAGCACATTAAAAGGATCATACACCATGATCAAATGGGGTTTATTCCAGGAATGCAAGGATTCTTCAATATATGCAAATCAATCAATGTGATACACCATATTAACAAATTGAAAGAGAAAAAATATATGATCCTTTCAATAGATGCAGGGAAAGCTTTTGACAAAATTCAACACTGATTTATGATAAAAACCCTGCAGAAAGTAGGCATAGAGAGAAATTTCCTCAACATAATAAAGGCCATATATGACAAATCCACAGCCAACATTGCCCTCAATGGTGAAAAACTGAAACCATTTCCACTAAGATCAGGAACAAGACAAGGTTGCCCACTCTCACCACTCTTATTCAACATAGTTTTGGAAGTTTTAGCCACAGCAATCAGAGAAGAAAAAGAAATAAAAGTAATCCAAATCGGAAAAGAAGAAAAGTAAAGCTGTTACTGTTTGCAGATGGCATGATTGTATACATAGATAATCCTAAAGATGCTACCAGAAAACTACTAGAGCTAATCAATGAATTTGGTAAAGTAGCAGGATACAAAATTAATGCACAGAAATCTCTGGCATTCATATACACTAATGATGAAAAATCTGAAAGTGAAATCAAGAAAACACTCCCATTTACCATTGCAACAAAAAGAATAAAATATCTAGGAATAAACCTACCTAAGGAGACAAAAGACCTGTATGCAGAAAATCATAAGACACTGATGAAAGAAATTAAAGATGATACAAGTAGATGGAGAGATATACCATATTATTGTATTGGAAGAATCAACATTGTGAAAATGAATGTATTACCTAAAGCAATCTACAGATTCAATGCAATCACTATCAAGGTACCACTGGCATTTTTAACAGAACTAGAACAAAAATGTTCACAATTTGTATGGAAACACAGAAGACCCCGAATAGCCAAGGCAATGTTGAGAACGAAAAATAGAGGTGGAGGAATCAGGCTCCCTGACTTCAGACTATACTACAAAGCTACAGTAATCAAGACAGTATGGTACTGGTACAAAAACAGAAATATAGATCAATGGAACAGGACAGAAAGCCCAGAGATAAACCCACACACATATAGTCACTCTATCTTTGATAAATGAGGCAAGAATATACAGTGGAGAAAAGACAGCCTCTTCAATTAGTGGTGCTGGAGAACAGGACAGGTACATGTCAAAGTATGAAAGTAGAATACTCCCTAACACCATACACAAAAATAAACTCAAAATGGATTAAACACCTAAATGTAAGGCCAGACACTATAGAACTCTTAGAGGAAAACATCGGCAGAACACTCTGACATAAATTGCAGCAAGATCTTTTTTGACCCACCTCCAACAGTAATGAGAGTAAAAACAAAAATAAAGAAATGGGACCTAATGAAACTTAAAAGATTTTGCACAGCAAAGGAAATCATAAACAAGACCAAAAGACAACCCTCAGAATGGGAGAAAATATTTGCAAATGAAACAAGTGACAAAGGATTAATCTCCAAAATTTACAAGCAGCTCATGCAGTTCATTAACAAAAAAACAAACAACCCAATCCAAAAATGGGCAGAAGAGCTAAATAGACATTTCTCCAAAGAAGATATACAGATTGCCAACAAACACATGAAAGAATGCTCAACATCATTAATCATTAGAGAAATGCAAATCAAAACTACAATGAGATATCATCTCACACAGGTCAGAATGGCCATCATCAAAAAATCTACAAACAATAAATGCTTGGAGAGAGTGTGGAGAAAAGGGGACACTCTTGCACTGTTGGTTGGAATGTTAATTGATACAGCCAATATGGAGAACAGTATGGACATTCCTTAAAAAACTAAAAACAGAATTACCATATGACCCAGCAATCCCACTACTGCACATATACCCAGAGAAAATCATAATTGAAAAGGACGCATGCACTCCAATGTTCATTGCAGCACTATTTAGAATAGCCAGGTCATGGAAACAATGTAGATGCCCATCGACAGATGAATGGATAAAGAAAATGTGGTATATATATACAATGGAATATTACTCAGCCTTAAAAAGGAACGAAATTGGGTCATTTGTGGAGACATGGATGGATCTAGGGACTGTTATACAGAGTGAAGTAAGTCAGAAAGAGAAAAACAATATCATATATTAATGCATGTATGTGGAACCTAGATAAATGGTACAGATGAACCGGTTTGCAGGGCAGAAGTTGAGACACAGATGTAGAGAATAAACGTAATGACACCAAGGGAGGAAAGCTGCAGGGGAGGGTGGGGATGGTGGTGTGATGCATTGGGTGATTGGGATTGACATGTATACACTTATGTGTATAAAATTGATGACTAATAAGAACCTGCTGTATAAATAAATAAATTAAATTAAATTATAAAAAAAAGACTCTCTGGCCAGCAAAGCCTTAAATATCTGTAGTCTGACCTTTTACAGAATTGTTTGTGGACCCCTGTGGATGTAGACACATTAACAAATACAGATATAGATACAGAAATACAGTATATGATAATGACATTTCACACTTTTACCTGGGATGACTTATGAATAATAAATCTGAATATTGTGATTTTTTTCTATAAATAGAATAAATTTCTTAGCAAATTTTCAACCCTAAAAAAAAAGAAAAAAGAATTTTTTAAGGACCGAAATAAATGGAAATCCAAAGGTGCAATACGGCGTATGAAACAGAACTTCCTAGCCAAGCTGTACAGTTTTTGCCTGGTCATCAAAGAAACATGCAGTCTTGCATTATCCTGATGGAAGATTATGCATTTTCTGTTGACTAATTCCAGACGCTCT
>NW_006791778.1:1779389-1815994 GCF_000442215.2 Lipotes vexillifer
TCGAGCGCTGCTTTCAGTTGGTCTAATTGAGAGCAGTACTTGTTGGAATTAATTGTTTGGTTTTCCAGAAGGAGCTCATAACAGAGGACTTCCTTCCAATCCCACCATATACACAATTTTTTTGGATGAAGACTGTCCTTTGGTGTGTTTGGTGGTGGTTCATTTCTCTTGCCCTATGATCCACATTATTGTACATGACCCACTTTTCATCCCCTGTCACAATTTGTTTTAAAAAAGGAATGTTTTCATTACATTTAAGTAGAGAATTTCATGTGAAAATAAGGTCAAGAAGGTTTCTTTCACATAAGTTATGTGGAACCCAAACATCAAAGCGATTAACATAACCAAGCTGGTGCAGATGATTTTCAATGCTTGATTTGGATAATTTGAGTATGTTGGATATCTCCTGTGTGGTATAACATTGATTGTTCTCAATTAATATCTCAATTTGATCACTATCAACTTCAAGTGGCCTACAAGACCATGCAGCATCGTCCAGCGAGAAATCTGCAGCATGAAACTTCGCACACCACTTTTGACACGTTCGATCAGTCACAGCACCTTCTCCATACACTGCACAAATTGTCCTTTGTGTTTCAGTTGTGTCTTTACCTTTCTTGAAATAATAAAGCATAATATGCCGAAAGTGCTGTTTTTTTTTCAATCTTCAATACTAAAATGTCTACATACACAAAAATTCACCAATTTTGAAAAGTTTTTTTTTTAAATGCACAATGATATGACAGCTGTCACAGTACAACCTAACAAAATTGTTTCAAATGAAGTTAAAGACAACTAAACACTACTAGAGGCATCGTATGGAAAAAACCTAACGAACTTTTTTGCCAACCCAACATAATATCACTTATATGTGGAATCTTAAAAAAATGATACAAGTGAACTCATTTACAAAACAGAAACAGACTCACAGATTTTGAAAACAAACTTATGGTTACCAAAGGGGGAAGGTGGGGAGGAGGGATAAATTAGGAGTTTGGGATTAACATATTCACACTACTATATATAAAACAGATAATCAACAAGGACCTACTGTATAGCACAGTAAACTCTTCTCAATATTCTGTAATAACCTATATGGAAAAATAATCTGAAAAAGAATGGATATATGTATATGTATAACTGAATCACTTTGCTGTACACCTGAAACTAACACAACATTGTAAATCAACTGTACTCTAATATAAAGTAAAAATTAAAAAAAAAAAAAAAGCAGAGCTTAGAGAGAACCTTATAGCTTTAATACTTTTACCAGAAAAGAAGAAATATTTAAAATCAATGATGAAGTGTTCACATTAAGAAGCTAGGAAAAGAAGAGAAAATTAAATAAAAACAAAGGAAATAATAAAAGCACAAGATGTTATCAATTAAAATAGAAAATGTACAAACAATAGAAAAAAACGGTGAAGCTAAAACTTGGTTATTTGAAAAGTTTAATAAAATTGATAAACACCAGGCAGACTTATCAAGAAAAGAGACAAGATGAAAATTTTGGAATATAAGGAATTGATGAAGCAAAATTATTGCAGAGCCTAAAGACAGTCAAAGAATTAAAAGGGAATATTATGTACAAATTTTTGCTATTAAATTCAACAATATAAATAAAATGAGCAAATTTCATGAAAGGTATAAATCAACAAAACTGACACAAGAAGAAATAGAAATCTGAATAGACTTATATTTATGAAAAATATTGAACTCATAGTTTAAAATATGTCTCTAAAGAAAGTCCAGCTTGTTACATGAATGAATTCTACCAAATATTTAAGGAAGAATAATGTCAATCTTAAACAATTTATTTCAAAAAATAGATAAGGAGTTAATAATTCACAATTCATATTATGAGACCAGAATTACCTTGATACCAAAACTAATCTACAAAGCAATCCCACCCACAAATATAGAAGCACAAACCCTATTGAGTTATTAGCAAATTGAATTCAGTGACACATGAAAAGGATACTACATCATGATCAACTGGTTTTTATTTCGTAAGTGTAAGATTGATTCAAGATTTGAAAATCAGTTAATGTAACTTACCATATTAAAAAATATAAAGGACAAAAATCACATAATTGCAATAGAGAAAATTTGTCAAAACTTAACATCTGCTTATTTGAAAAAATCTCAGTGGACTGGACATAGAAACATTCTCAGTTTGATAAAGGGCATCTATAAACAACCTACAGCTTACATTATACTTAATGGTGAAATTTGAATATATGCCCGCTCTCACTCTTTCTATATGACATTGCATTGGGGGTCCTAGCCAGAGTAATAAAGCAAGTAAAAGAAATAAAAGGGGTATAGATTGTAAAAGGATGCAAAAAAAGTATCTTTGTTCAGAGACAATCTTTTGTTTACATAAACAATCCTAGAGAGTCTACTTAAAACCACTAGAACTTCTAAGAGAGTTCAGTATGGTTGTAGGACTCATAGTCAATATACAACAAGTAACTGCTTTTCTATGTACTGGCAGTAAACTGTAAAATGAATATTTTAAAACAATATCATTTAGAATAGTGTGTAAAACCATAAGACAAGATTAAATTTAACCAAAGATGTGCAAAACCTACAAAACTACAAAAATATTCCTTAGATAAATTAATGGAGAATTAAATAAATGAAGCAGTATACTATAATCATGGATTGGAGGACTCAATATTGCTAAAATAATGATTCTCCCCAAATTAATCTATACCTTCAACTCTTGAATAAGAAGTACTATAAGACTGATTTATATAGATGCAGTATGGTGTGGTTATAAAGATAGACAACTAGATAAATACAACACAATGAGTTCAGAGCAAAACTACACCTCCAGATGAAGGGACTAAAGCAATTCAATAACAAAAGGAAAGACTTTTCAACAAAAAATGCTGGAACAACTATATAGAAAAGTGACCTTCAACCTATATCTCACACTATACACAAAAATTAGTTAGATTGGGGACATAGACCTGAAGGTAAAATTGGGGCAAAAATTGGTTTTGGAAAGTGAAAAAAATGTTTAGATATCATAATAGTTTGTGGCCCTCCAAAGAACTATAGTACAAAAACAGATATACAGTATACAGTGGTATTAATATTTCATGTTGGGGGGTTGGGGTGATTAGGAAAAACTATCTAGAAAGACTCCCTTGGAAGTGTTGTGGGTTGAGTTGTGTCTCCAGAAAAGAAACATTCAAGTCATAGCACCTGGTACCTGTGAATGTGATCTTATTTGGAAATAGGGTCTTTGCAGATGTAACTAAGAAGTAAATGAAGATGAGGTCACATCAGAGTAGGGTGGGCCCTAGTTCAATATGACTCCTTGTAAGAGGAAGAGAGACATGGAGTTGGACACATAGGTGAGAAGTGTGAAGACAGACACAGTGCATGGAGGAAGCTGTTTACAAGCCAAGGAATGCCAAGGATTCCTGGCAAACCATCAGAAGCTAGTAAGAAGCAAGGAAGAATCCTGGCTCTGCTGACATCTTGATTTTGGACCTCTAGCCTCCAGAACTGTGAAAGAATAAATTTCTATTGTTTTAAGCCACTCAGTTTGTTACTTTGTTATGGTAGCTCTAGGAAATGAATACAGGGGAGATAATATAAAAAAGGTTGGGAAACACTGTTCTAGAGGAAAGTATAGGATAATACATTTGCAACTTTGGGTTAAGTAAAGGTTTCTTAGATGGCTCCAAGAGAGCACTAGTCATCATGGAAAAAATAATGAAAAATTGAACTTTATCAAATTAAACACTTCTGATCATTAAAAGATATTTAAAGATCATTGTTAAGAAAATGAATAGTGAATTAACAGACTAAGAGAAAATATTTGTCATACATATATCTGACAAAGGACATGTCCAGAATATATAAAGAATTCCTACAATTCAAAAATAAAGAGGCAATCCAATTTACAAATGAACAAAAGACTTGAATACATAGTTCACAAAGGAAGATATTTGAATAGCCAATAGCACATTAAAAATGCTTAATGTAATTAGTCATTAGAGAAATGAAAACTGAAACTATGATGTAATACTACAACACATCCACTTGTATGGTACAATTAAAAAGACTGATGACACATGATTTACAATAGTCAAGATATGGAAGCAATCTAAGTGTCCATCAACAGATGAATGGATAAAGAAGATGTGTGTGTATATACATATATATATATATATATATGTATATACACACACACACATATATATATATATGTGGTATGTGTGTATACATATATATATATATATATATATATATATATGGTATATATAATGGACTATTACTCAGCCATAAAAAAGAATGAGATTCTGCCATTTGCAACAATGTGAATGGACCTAGAGAGTATTATGCTGCGTGAAACAAGTCAGATAGAAAACAAAAAATACTCTATGTTATTTACATGTGGAATCTAAAAAATAAAAGAAACAAATATATATAACAAAACAGAAACAGACTGACAGATATAGAGAACAAACTAGTGGTTACCAGTGGAGAGAGGGAAGTGGGAAGGGCAATATAAGGGGTAGGGGATTAAGAGGTACAAACTACTAAACATAAAATAGATAAGCAAAAATTGTACAGCACAAGGAAATATAGCCATTGTTTTGTAATAACTTTAAATGTAGTGTAATCTATAAAATATTGAATCACTATGTTATACATCTGAAACTAGTGAAATATTATAAATCAAATATGCTTCAATGAAAAAACAAAGACCAATGACCCCAAATGTTGGCCAGGATGTGGAGCAAGTTAGAGTGTAACTTGTGTAACTCTTTTGAAAAAGTCTCCCATTTTCTCATAAAGTTAAGCATATACCTATCCTATGTCCTAGCAATTCCACTCCTATGTATCTACTAAAGAGAAATAAAAACATATGTATACAAAAGACCTGCACACAGATGTTAATAGCCCCAAACTGGTAATAAGCCAAGTGTCCAAGAGAAAGGATCACTACATTGTGACGCATGCTATTCACCAATAATAAGGAAGAAACGACAGACAATCTCAACCACATAGATGGATCTTGAAAACATGCTGAGTGACAGAACCACACACAGAAGTGTACATATTGTGACAGAAACACACACAGAAGTGTACATACTGTACTCTCCCATTTATACAAAACTCTGGATCAGACAGAAAAGACCCTGGAGTGAGAGTTGAGGAGGATTTACTTCAAAGGAACACAACTTTCTAAGATGATGCACTCTTTGACATGCTGATAAGGAATGTAGGTTACATGTGTGTATGCATGGTTAAAACTCATCAAACTAACAAAGCAGTTAATATCTATACATTTTACTGTATGTAAATTCTCTCTCTCTCTCTCTCCCTCCCTCCCACTCTATCAGTAGACAGACAGACAGACAGACACATGTGACTCTGTGGGAAGGTTACAGCAGCTGCCTAAGCACTATATACAATTTGTTCACAAGAGCTTTGTCACCTTACTTTTTTATTTTGGACCACAGTTTTCTCATGCAAAATGAGGAAACTGGGCTTCTTCAAGCTTTCAGAACTGTAGTACATCTGGATATGCTTTTCAACTCTAACATTTTGTGTGGTTTGCTATTTGAATTGCTTCACTTCATCAGCTCATCTGTTTGAAAACTCCTGGAACCCAGTTGCACCCTGAATGAATTAAAGTAGGGCTACTGAGGTAGAGGTAGCAGAGCCCAGCTGTTTCCTGTTCCATGGCAAAAACAAAATAAATGCATTTTCACCAATTTGGCTGTCATTGTGGAGGAGCCCAGTCAGGTGAGTGGATACCTAAGTTGAGGAAGCCTGGAAATTCCCCATTGGGACCCTGTTTGCATTTTGCAAGCTGTATGGATGCAAGGGCAACTGTAATGCCAGGACGTGGTAGCTGACGTGCAAATGTAAAGCATATGTTCTTCCCCAGCCGGACCACCTTCCTGAGAGCCTAAACTCTTTGACACTCCTGATTGATGTGCAGGTAAATCAAAGGAAGCACATTATGAACCTGTGTAAGGAAAGTCAATTCATACAGTTAAGTCTTAATAAAAGAAATATAGGAAGACCAGAGTTTAGAAACTCCTACAATTTTTCCCCCTATGGAAGTTTTGTTTTTAACATCTTTATTGGAGTGTAATTGCTTTACAATGGTGTGTTAGTTTCTGCTTTATAACAAAGTGAATCAGCTATACGTATACATATATCCTCATATCCCCTCCCTCTTGCGTCTCCCTCCCACCCTCCCTATCCCACCCCTCTAGGTGGTCACAAAGCGCCAAGCTGATCTCCCTGTGCTATGCGGCTGCTTCCCAATAGCTATCGGTTTTTTATTTATTTTAACATCTTTATTGGAGTATAATTGCTTTACAAAGGTGTGTTAGTTTCTGCTTTATAACAAAGTGAATCAGTTATACATATACATATGTTTCCAAATCTCTTCCCTCTTGCATCTCCCTCCCTCCCATCCTCCCTAACCCAACCCTGTAGGTGGTCACAAAGCACCAAGCTGATCTCCCTGTGCTATGCGGCAGCTTCCCACTAGCTATCTGTTTTACAAATAGAGACACAGACCTACTAGAGAATGGACTTGAGGATATGGGGAGGGGGAAGGGTAAGCTGGGACAAAGTGAGAGAGTGGCATGGACATATATAGCTATCGATTTTACATTTGGTAATGTATATATGTCCATGCCACTCTCTCATTTCGTCCCAGCTTACCCTTCCCTCTCCCCATGTCCTCAAGTCCATTCTCTATGTCTGTGTCTTTATTCCTGTCCTGCCTCTAGGTTCTTCAGAATCTTTTTTTTTTTCTTTTAGATTCCATATATATGTGTTAGCATACAGTGTTTGTTTTTCTCTTTCTGACTTACTTCACTCTGTATGACAGACTCTATGTCCATCCACCTCACTACAAATAACTCAATTTCGTTAGAAATTCCTACATTTTATAAGAAAGTTGACAGTATTGAAACAAACATTGTTCCACAAGGCATTCCAAAGTTTCTCTTTAAAAGCCTGCAGTTGGGGCTTCCCTGGTGGTGCAGAGGTTGAGTCCGCCTGCCCATGCAGGGGACACGGGTTCATGCCCCGGTCCGTGAAGATCCCACATGCCGTGGAGCGGCTGGGTCCGTGAGCCATGGCCGCTGAGCCTGCGCGTCCGGAGCCTGTGCTCCGCAACTGGAGAGGCCACAACAGTGAGAGGCCCGTGTACCGCAAAAAAAAAAAAAAAAGCCTGCATTTGGCATGATCACTAAATTTGTTTTCTTTCCAGTTCTTTTTCAGAATGATTTTCCTAAGGAGAGTGGCAAACTACTTTACCGTTCCTGTTTCCCTTTTATCTTTTATGGAAAGGGTACGTTACGTATATATATATATATATATATATATATATATATATGTAGCTGATTTTATACCTGATTTTAATGAATGGTGATAGCTACAGTTGTTCTCTCCAGCACGAAGACCTGGTTGGAGTGAAGCCACAGCTAGTAACTTACAGGAACACATCATTATGGCTCAAAGTTAACATTGCAGGGAAAAAACTGAGCTATGAGTTTACAATAAAATCTCACTTACTCTTTTAACCCTATTTCAGCAGCATTTCAAAAGCAATCTATTTCATTGGCAGGTGGTATGATGTTGATTATTTAACTTTTTTTCTCTTGTTATTTTGTTATTTTTTTAAACAACTTTATAAGAGTATAATTGCTTTACAATGGTGTGTTACTTTATGCTTTATAACAAAGTGAATCAGTTATACAAATACATATGTCCCCATATCCCTTCCCTCTTGCATCTCCCTCCCTCCCACCCTCCCTATCCCATCCCTCTAGGTGGTCACAAAGCACCAAACTGATCTCCCTGTGCTATGCGGCTGCTTCCCACTAGCTATCTATTTTACGTTTGGTAGTGTATATATGTCCATGCCACTCTTTCAAGTTGTCCCAGCTTACCGTTCCCCCTCCCTGTATCCTCAAGTCCATTCTCTAGTAGGCCTACATCTTTATTCCTTCCTTACCCCTAGGTTCTTATGACCATTTTTTTTTTTTTTAGATTCCATATATATGTCTTAGCATACAGTATTTGTTTTTCTCTTTCTGACTTACTTCACTCTGTATGACAGTGTCTAGGTCCATCTACCTCACTACAAGTAATTCAGTTTCGTTTCTTTTTATGGCTGAGTAATATTCCATTCTATATATGTGCCACATCTTCTTTATCCATTCCTCTGTTGATGGACACTTAGGATGCTTCCATGTCCTGGCTATTGTAAATAGAGCTGCAATGAACATTGTGGTACATGACTCTTTTTGAATTATGGTTTTCTCAGGGTATATGCCTAGTAGTGGGATTACTGGGTCATATGGTAGTTCTATATTTAGCTTTTTTAAGAAACCTCCATGCTGTTCTCCATAGTGGCTGTATCAATTTACATTCCCACCAACAGTGCAAGAGGCTTCCCTTTTCCCCACACCCTCTCCAGCACTTACTGTTTGTAGATTTTTTGGTCATTCTGACTGGTGTAAGTGATACCTCATTGTAATTTTGATTTGCATTTCTCTAATGATTCATGATGTTGAGCATCTTTTCATGTGTTTGTTGGTAATCTGTATATCTTCTTTGGAGAAATGTCTATTTAGATCTGCCCATTTTTGGATTGGGTTATTTGTTTTTTTGATATTGAACTGCATGAGCTGCTTGTATTTTTGGAGATTAATACTTTGTCAGTTGCTTCATTGGCAAATATTTTCTCCCATTCGAAGGGTTGTCTTTTTGTCTTGTTTATGGTTTCCTTTGTTGTGCAAAAGCTCCATTAGGTCCCATTTTTGTTGTTGTTTTTATTTCCATTTCTCCGGAAGGTGGGTCAAAAAGGATCTTGCTGTGATGTATGTCATAGAGTGTTCTGCCTATATTTTCCTCTAAGAGTTTGATAGTGTCTGGACTTACATTTAGGTCTTTAATCCATTTTGAGTTTATTTTTGTGTATGGTGTTAGGGAGTGTTCTAATTTCATTCTTTTACATGTAGCTGTCCAGGTTTCCCAGCACCACTTATTGAAGAGGTTGTCTTTTCTCAATTTCATATTCTTGCCTCTTTTATCAAAGATAGGGTGACCATATGTGCGTGGGTTTATCTCTGGGCTTTCTGTCCTGTTCCATTGATCTATATTTCTGTTTTTGTGCCAGTACCATACTGTCTTGATTACTTTAGCTTTGTAGTATAGTCTGAAGTCAGGCAGCCTGATTCCTCCAGCTCCATTTTTTGTTCTCAAGATTGCTTTGGCTATTCGGGGTCTTTTGTGTTTCCATACAAATTGTGAAATTTTTTGTTCTAGTTCTGTGAAAAATGCCAGTGGTAGTTTGATAGGGATTGCATTGAATCTATAGATTGCTTTGGGAAGTAGAGTCATTTTCACAATGTTGATTCTTCCAATCCAAGAACATGGTATATCTCTCCATCTGTTTGTATCATCTTTAATTTCTTTCATCAGTGTCTTATAATTTTCTGCATACAGGTCTTTTGTCTCCTTAGGTAGGTTTATTCCTAGATATTTTATTCTTTTTGTTGCAATGGTAAATGGGAGTGTTTTCTTGATTTCACTTTCAGATTTTTCATCATTAGTATATAGGAATGCCAGAGATTTCTGTGCATTAATTTTGTATCCTGCTACTTTACCAAATTCATTGATTAGCTCTAGTAGTTTTCTGGTAGCATCTTTAGGATTCTCTATGTATAGTATCATGTCATCTGCAAACAGTGACAGCTTTACTTCTTCTTTTCCAATTTGGATTCCATTTATTTCTTTTTCTTCTCTGATTGCTGTTGCTAAAACTTCCAAAACTATGTTGAATAAGAGTTGTGAGAGTGGGCAACCTTGTCTTGTTCCTGATCTTAGTGGAAATGGTTTCAGTTTTTCACCATTGAGGGTGATGTTGGCTGTGGGTTTGTCATATAAGGCCTTTATTATGTTGAGAAAAGTTCCCTCTATGCCTACTTTCTACAGGGTTTTTATCATAAAGGGGTGTTGAATTTTGTCAAAAGCTTTCTCTGCAAGTATTGAGATGATCATGTGGTTTTTCTCCTTCAATTTTTAATACAGTGTATCACATTGATTGATTTCCATATGTTGAAGAATCCTTGCATTCCTGAGATAAACCCCAGTTGATCCTAGTGTATGATCATTTTAATATGCTGTTGGATTCTGTTTGCTAGAATTTTGTTGAGAATTTTTGCATCTATGTTCATCAGTGATATTGGTCTGTAGATTTGTTTCTTTGTGACATCTTTGTGTGGTTTTGGTATCAGAGTGATTGTGGTCTCATAGAATGAGTTTGGGAGTGTTCCTCCCTCTGCTATATTTTGGAAGAGTTTGAGAAGGATAGGTGTTAGTTCTTCTCTAAATGTTTGATAGAATTCGCCTGTGAAGCCATCTGGTCCTGGGCTTTTGTTTGTTGGAAGATTTTTAATCACAGTGTCAATTTCAGTGCTTATGAGTGGTCTGTTCATATTTTCTGTTTTCTCCTGGTTCAGTCTCGGAAGTTTGTGCATTTATTCCAGGTTGTCTATTTTATCAGTATATAGTTGCTTGTAATAATCTCTCATGATCCTTTGTATTTCTGCAGTGTCAGTTATTACTTCTCCTTCATTTCTAATTTTATTGATTTGAGTCTTCTCCCTGTTTTTCTTGATAATTCTGGCTAATGGTTTACCAATTTTGTTCATCTTCTCAAAGAACCAGCATTTAGTTGTATTGATCTTTGCTATCGTGTCCTTCATTTCTTTTTCATTTATTTCCGATCTGATATTTATGAGTACTTTCCTTCTGCTAACTTTGGGGTCTTTTTGTGGTTATTTCTCTAATTGCCTTAGGTGTAAGGTTAGGTTGTTTATTTGAGATGTTTCTTGTTTCTTGATGTAGGATTCTATTGCTATAAATTTTCCTGTTAGAACTGCTTTTGCTGCATCCCATAGGTGTTGGGTGGTCGTGTTCTCATTGTCATTTGTTTCTAGGTATTTTTTGATTTCCTCTTTGATTTCTTCAGTGACCACTTTGTTATTAAGTAGTGTGTTGTTTAGCCTCCATGTGCTTGTATTTTTTACAGATCTTTTCCTGTAATTGATATCTAGTCTCATAGCATTGTGGTTGGAAAAGATACTTGATATTATTTCAATTTTCTTAACTGTACCAAGGCTACATTTGTGACCCAAGATATGATATATCCTGGAGAATGTTCCGTGGGCACTTGAGAAAAATGTGTATTCTGTTGTTTTTGGATGGAATGTCCTATAAATATCAATTAAGTCCATCTTGTTTAATGTATCATTTAAAATTTGTGTTTCCTTATTTATTTTCATTTTGGATGATCTGTCCATTGGTGAAAGTGGGGTGTTAGAGTCCCCTACTATGATTGTGTTACTGTCAATTACCCCTTTTACAGCTGTTAGTATTTGCTCCTATGTTGGGTGCATAAATTTTTACAATTGTTATATATTCTTCTTGGATTGATCCCTTGATCATTATGAAGTGTCCTTCTTTGACTCTTGTAATAGTCTTTGTTTTAGGTCTATTTTGTCTGATATGAGAATTGCTACTTCCACTTTCTTTTGATTTCCTTTTGCATGGAATATATTTTTCCAACCCCTCACTTTCAGTCTGTATGTGTCCCTAGGTCTCAAGTCGGCCTCTCGTAGACAGCATATATACAGGTCTTGTTTTTGTATCCATTTAGCCAGTTTATGTTTTTTGGTTGGAGCATTTAGTCCATTTACATTTAAGGTAATTTTCGATATGTATGTTCCCATTACAATTTTCTTAATTGTTTTGGGTTTATTATTGTAGTTCTTTTCCTTGTTTTTCCTGCCTACAAAAGTTCCTTTAGCATTTGTTGTAAAGCTGGTTTGGTGGTTCTGAATTCTCTTAGCTTTTGCTTGTCTGTAAAACTTTTAATTATCTGTCAAATCTGAATGAGATCCTTGCTGGGTAGAGTAATCTTGGTTGTAGGTTTTTCTCCTTCATCACTTTAAGAATGTCCTGTCGCTCACTTCTGGCTTAAAGAGTTTCTGCTGAAAGATCAGCTGTTAACCTTATGGGGATTCCTTTATGTGTTATTTGTTGTTTTTCCCTTGCTGTTTTTAATATTTGTTCTTTGTATGTAATTTTTGATAGTTTGATTAATATGTGTCTTGATGTGTTTCTCCTTGGGTTTATCCTGTATGGGACTTCTGTGCTTCCTGGACTTGATTAACTATTTCCTTTCCCATATTAGGGAAGTTTTCAACTATAATCTCTTCAAATATTTTCTCAGTACCTTTCTTTTTCTCTTCTTCTTCTGAGACCACTATAATTTGAATGTTGGTATGTTTAATGTTGTCCCAGAGGTGTCTGAGACTGTCCTCAAATCTTTTCATTCTTTTTTCTTTATTGTGTTCTGCAGTAGTTATTTCCACTATTTATCTTCCAGGTCACTTATCCGTTCTTCTGCCTCAGTTATTCTGCTATTGATCCCTTCTAGAGAATTTTTAATTTCATTTATTGTGTTGTTCATCACTGTTTGTTTGCTCTTTAGTTCTTCTAGGTCCTTGTTAAATGTTTCTTGTATTTTCTCCATTCTATTTCCAAGATTTTGGATGATCTTTACTATCATTATTTTGAATTCTTTTTTAGGTAGACTGCCTATTTCCTCTTCATTTGTTAGTCTGATGGGTTTTTGCCTTGCTCCTTCATCGTTTGTGTGTTTCTCTGTCTTGTCATTTTTTTTTTTTTTTTTTTTTTTTTTGTGGTATGCGGGCCTCTCACTGTTGTGACCTCTCCCGTTGCGGAGCACAGGATCCAGATGCGCAGGCTCAGTGGCCATGGCTCACGGGCCTAGCTGCTCCACGGCATGTGGGATCTTCCCAGACCGGGGCACGAATCTATGTTCCCTGCGTCGGCAGGCAGACTCCCAACCACTGTGCCACCAGGCAAGCCCTGTCTTCTCATTTTCCTTAACTTACTGTGTTTTGTGTCTCCTTTTCACAGGCTGCAGGTTCGTAGTTTCCGTTGTTTTTATTGTCTGTCCCCAGTGGCTAAGTTTGGTTCAGGGGGTTGTGTAGGCTTCCTGGTGGAGGAGAATAGTGACTGTGTTCTGGAGGATGAGGCTGGATATTATCTTTGTGGTGGGTGGCCAGGTACACGTCTGGTGTTGTGTTTTGGGGTGTCTGTGGCCTTATTATGATTTTAGACAACCTCTGTGCTAATGGATGAGGTTGTGTTCCTGTTTTGCTAGTTGTTTGGCATAGGGTGTCCTGCACTGTAGCTTGCTTGTCATTAAGTGGAGCTGGGTCTTGGCATTGAGATGGAGATCCCTGGGAGATTTTCGCCATTTGATATTACGTGGTGCAGGGAGGTCTCTTGTGTACCTTGTCGTGAACTTGGCTCTCCCATCTCAGTGGCACAGCCCTGACACCTGGCTGGAGCACCAAGATCTTGTCCTCCACATGGCTCAGAATAAAAGGGAGAAAAGAAAGAAAGAAACAAAGAAGAAGATAAAATAAAATGAAATAAAGTAAAATAAACTAAAGTTATTAAAATAAAAAATAATTATAAGAAAAAAAAATTTTAAGTAAGAAAAAAAGAAAACAATGGAAAGAACCCTAGGACAAATGGTAAAAGCAAAACTATGCAGACAAAATCACACACAGAAGCATACACATACACACTCACAAAAAGAGAAAAAGGGAAAAAAAAAAATATATATATATAGTTGCTCCCAAAATCCACCTCCTCAATTTGGGATGATTCGTTGTCTATTCAGGTATTCCACAGATGCAGTGTACATCAAGTTGATTGTGGAGCTTTAATCCGCTGCTTCTGAGGCTGCTGGGAGAGATTTCCCTTTCTCTTCTTTGTTCGCACAGATCCTGGGTTTCAGCTTTGGATTTGGACCTGCCTCTGCATGTAGGTCGCCTGAGGTCGTGTGTTCTTCGCTCAGACAGGGTTAACTACCATAATTAGAAAATGAGATATGCTGTCTAAGTACATTTTATAAATAACTGAATATTATTTTTTAAATCACTGAACCTTAAAAATTAAAAACATTTTTATAAAATATTTCTAAGACAGATTACATATTTCCTTGTCTTACCATGTAGGCTAGGAACTACAATAAAACTTATTTATTCAGTAAATACCTATTAAACATCTACTATGTGCCGAGCACTGGGAGAGGTCCCCAAGCTATGAAGAAGAGCAAGACACACATTGTCCTTGACCCCATGGAGGTACATCTTAGGCATTATTTAATGACTCATTTGTTATTATGAATATGCAATATAAAAGTGATGTTTTCAAGTGCTTTTGACTTAGGACTGAACATATTTTAATAGTTAATTTTGTTGCAGTCTAATCCCAAAACTTTTTTTTTTGTCTCATGACTTCTAATTTTGGAGTTTTGTTTTATAAGAATTTCTACAAAATTAGGTTACAAAAAGTGTTCTATATTTTCTTTTGGAATTTTAAAAATTGAGGTAAAATTGACATATCACATTATATTAGCTTCAGGTATACAACATAATGATTTGGTATTAGTATATGTACATTGCAAAATGATCACAAAATAAGTCTAGTTAACTTGGGTCATCAAACATAGTTACAAAAAAAATTTTTTTCTTGTGATGAGAACTTTTAAAATCTACACTTTTAACAACTTTCAAATATAATACAATATTAACTGCAGTCACCATGTTGTATATTACATCCCTATGACTTATTTATTTTATAACTGAAAGTCTGAGCCTTTGGACACTCCTAACCCATATCAACCACCCCCTGAGGGGTACAGTTTTGTTTTTCTTCCCTATCATCAGCCAGTTTTTCTGTTAACACTTATTTAACCATTTATCTTTTCCTGTAGATCTGTGGGGCCAACATTATCAGTTGACAGTACTCCATGGATCTATTTCTGTTTTCCATTCCTGTTCCACTGTTTGTCTCTCCTTGTGCTTCTGCAATCCTGTTTCTTATTACCCTGGTTTTGTAGGATGACCTAACCTCTAACAAGCTAACCTCCTTTCTTTTCCCTTCCTTTTCATAGTTGACTTAACTATTAATATATCTATGTTCTTCTCTATAAGTTTTAGAAAGTCAAGTTGCCCCAAGAGCCTATTGTAATTTAGATGCGAATTGCATTAAAGTTAGAAATTAATTTTGGGGAGAACTGACATCTTTACTACAACACATCAATCCTCCAGGAACATGGTGTTTTCGTTTCATTCATTTATATCTTCTTAATAATTAATTTTAGAACTTTTGTTTTTTGTAAATGTCCTATGTATTCTGTTAAGTGACATCCTAAATATTGTATGGGTTTTATTGTACTTGTAAATGATATAATATTTTCTAATTGATTATTACATGTGTATAGAAATTCTATTGAATTTTGTAAATTGATCTGTCTGGCAATAAAACTGACTTCCCACATTACCACTTTGATTTGTTGATTCTGTTGGGTTTTCTGGTTATATGATTATATTACCTTCATATAATGGGAGTTTTAGGTATTCTTTACAATCTTTATATCTCTGAGCTTTTTTCTTTGTCTCATAGCTAACTAACCAGAACTCTGAAGAACATAAACAGTAATAGTAAGCACCCTTGTTTTTTTTCTAATCTTAGTGGGAAGTTTTAAAATTCCTCTGCTAAGAATAATGTTTGTTTAGGTTTTTGGTACATGGTCTTTATTAAGTTAAGGAAATTCCCTTTTATTCCTAGTTTTCTGAGAAGTGTTCTAGAAATTGTAAGTAAGTAGTTATTAAATATTATCAAATTCATTTTTCTACATCCCTTGAGATAATCATATGATTTTTCTCCTTTAGTTCATTACTATGGTGAATTACATTAATATATTTCTTATATTGAACCAACTTGTGTTTCTGGAATAAACTGTACTTAATCATAATCTAGTATTTTTAATACACTTTTGGGTTTGCTTAGAAAATATTTTTATTTAGCATCTTGTACTAATGTTCTTGAATTGCCCTATAATTTTCTTTCTCTGACTTGCTTTTACCTGAGAATCAAGGTTATATTCGTCTCATAGAATGAGTAAAACAGTTTCCTTTTTTCCTACATTTTATAATGACATATAAAATAAGGATATGTTCTTTGAATATGTGATAAAACTTAACTATTCAATTATTGGGGATTGAAGCTTTTGTTGCATGGAGAATTTCATTATCATTTCACTTTTTATTTTTATTTTTTAAATTTAAGTATAGTTGATTTACAATGTTGTGTTAGTTTCAGGTGTACAGAAAAGTGATTCAGTTCCATTTCACTTTTAAAATTACTGTTTGTTTATTCCAGTTTTTAATTTTTTTAACAAATTTTGACACTTTATATTTTCCTTTGTGTCTACATTACCAAATTAGTTACTGTGTGATTATTATTCCCTTAATTTCTGTTGCAACTATTGTTATTCTCTTTTTCACAATGTAATACTTTGCTATATTGTATACTTTTGCAACATATACTATATAAATTGATGAATTAGAGATAGTATATGATACACACAATACTATACAAAATACTACATATAATATATGTACAATATGTGATGTATATTCCAAACAAATGTAAAAATACATTGTATCCCATATGATACTATATATTTCTATATACTAGCTCCATTACCATAAGTACAATATATAATAGAAATGTAAGTGTAATATATATATTGCATATAGTATAAATGAATGTTAGAGGTTATTATATACATTTTTCAAAGTTATTACTTTTCATTCTGTATTTATTTATCCCTGTACTAATGTTCTCTTTCTCTCTCCACGCCCTGCCTCCACACTCCCACTCTTACTAATGGTTTGTTTATATTACAGATTTTTTCGTATAACCAGTTTCAGGCACAGTTAATCTCTACTGTTCTTTTGTTCTATCTTTCACTGAGTTCTCCTTTTATCCTTGCTGTTTCCTATTTTGTTCCTTTGGGTGTGTGCTCCTTGCTCTTTTTTCCAGATTCTTGAGTACTTAGTACTTGTTTTCAATTTTTCCTGTTTGTTGGCAAATGTATTTCAAACTAGAAATTTCCCTTTAAGTATTTGTTTGTGTTCCAAAATTTTGGCATATTTCTTTGTGTCTCAGTTCTGAGTATTTTGTAATTTTCTTTATGGTATTCTTTACAATCCCAGGGTTAGTTGATAGTATGTTACTTCATTACCATGCATATGAGATTAGAAAAAATACTGTTGTTGGATTCTAATTTTACTGTATGATGAACACAAAATATAGTCTGTATGATGTTAATTTTTTGAAATTTAATACATAAAGAATTTTATGGATATTCCATATTTGCTCAAAAACAATGTTCATCTCCGTTTGGTATAAATTTCTAAACATCTATTGGTTTATGTTTATCAAGCATGTTATTTAAATCTGCTATAGTCCTTTGCTTGTTTTTACTTGATTTAAAATTTCTGAAAGGATTGTGCTAAAATCTACAATTGTTGATTTTAACTCTGTATAACAATGTTTTATATATTTATATATTTACCTTAGGCATGTATATGTTCATTATCCTTACACCTTTTGATTTATTATTCCTTTTACTAACATATACCATCTCATATAACCCATGTTTGGAGACAACAAGGAAGTGAGAAAATTCTAGATGGTATAAACATTAAGGGATTTGGTGGCCAATCATATATGAAAGAGAAGGTGGCTTCATGAATTACTCTCCAGTTTTTAGCTTGGAAATCTGGATGGATGACAATATTAATTACTGTGATAAAATACACAGAATGTTTTAAGGGCAGGAAGGGGTGAAAAAGATGAGATGAGCAAACATTTATTCATTCATTTCTTTCCTTGTTAAGTAAATATTTACTGAGTGCTTATCATATGTCAGGAATTATACTAGGCACATTTTTGCAGAAAGTTTTCAGGGAAGGTTTAAGATGAATCAGTCCTAAGGCTCCATAAAGGTTTCCTCACAAAGCAACGAAGTGTAGGGACAAATCATGATGTAGATATTCATATGCAAGAAATTGAATGTGGTGGGTTTTATATAGTGCATAATGGAAGTCAGTTCAACAAACTCTCCAATCATCTTTAGGGAAGTTTTCAGGCTAAATAGATTTAAGGCAACAGATTAGCATTCTTTACAAACTACAACTTGATTCCAAAATTTAAAAAAATTCAATTTACTCTTGTATCTGCAATAATCCCAGCTGTTAGCATAAGACTTGACCTACAATACAGTCTCTTAGAAGCAGTGGTTTTCAAACTTCAGTTAGCCTATGAATTACCTGGAGGCTCGGTAAAAATGCAGTTTCCTAGACTCCAACCTCAGGAGGTCTGGAATCAGCCAAAGAGTCTAACTACATTTAACAAGCTCTTCAGCTTTACGTGATACTAAAACTATATTTTGAGAAATGCTGCAGTAAACTTTACTATTTCAAATTATAGAGTGTTAATAAACAAAAAAAACCTCCCAAAACTTACTGCCTCCCAGGCTAGGAATAGACAACTGGAATACCTGTAGACTTATTTGGATGTGACCTTGTTTTTCAGGTGCTGCAAATTTGCTTCTTAAATACATTTAGAACAGTTTTTGCATTGTATTAATAACCTAAGGGAAATATTCTTCATAGAAAATATGAAGAACATAATTTTCTTACATTTCCAGCTGCACAGTCTCCAAGCTGGTCTAATTTCTATACTTGAGTAAAGGCTTTATTTTCTACTCAGATATTCCTTTTAAAATAATCTCAACCTCAGTGACCTCACACATTCTTTACTAGCTCATTCCATTGTGGAAGGGGGGCATCTTGTTGGTAGTTTCCTGATTTAGGGAAAAGAAAGTAGTGAACAATCTTTCTAGTTATCATCCTTAGCTGAGAAGATTAAATTTACTCATTTTGACCCTGCTAAAATCTTATTTTCCCCTTCATATGTCAGATATATGCAGCAAGGCACAGTGCCCTTTGATTTCTGTAATCATCTTGGGAGCATTTTTTTGGAAAACACCATGTCACCCCTTATCCATAAAGAGATTATTTTTTCCTCCCCCACTTAGGAAAACTCCCTTGAAATTGCTACCTGCTGACAATTGAAACAAGTTTGGAAAGCTATTCAACTTTAATAATAAGAGATTCTATGTAGATTAAGACCTGTTTAAATTCAGAACTGTTTTAGGATTAAGAGGCAGAAGTATAACTGAAAATAAGGCTAAAATTGAATCTAACTTAATATCCATGGCATTAAAGGGATAAAGTCAATCATCAGGTATTAGCAGACCTAGACCTTTGGACTAGGATAACATGATTGCCCCCAAACTGAACATTCAATAGATAATGTAATGAATAAGCATATATAATAGGCCATTGTGTTTGAACTTAGAAAATTATAAAAAATTATGGTCAAGCAATGTACAAGTGGTTTTTCATAAAATATCCTAAGCTGACAACTAGATTAAATGGAAAAACACATAGAAGATTGGAAGAGGGCCATTGTGAATGGAAAAGTACACACTGAAGCAGAAATTAGAGTCATCAGACATGAGGCTGTTGGAGGACCTGGATTTAACCCAACGACAAATGAAGAGACCCTGCTGTGGCAGAAGGAGAGTGAAGAGCCACACAAGGCTGGAAACCGAGGAGGACACAGAGGTGTTAAGGATTTGGAAGCCCAGCAGCACACAAGTATTTCCCATAATGAAAACAACTGTCATGTTTGATGACTGTATTTAGTATTTTTAGCCTACATTGTCTTTCTTATCTGCTGATCTAGTAATGCCTGATCAAAATATTAATAATCTTTGCTCAGTGTGAATTGTTGATAGAAGGCCTAGGTTGCAGCTTGTGATACTGCCAGCCTTTTCTAACTATTTATTAACCACTTGGTTGATTAATTGTTCTGGAATTTTGACAGGGACTAGTACTGACTTTCCTGTCTTCTCATTTTCATATTCCACTTGATCCTTCTCTTTGAAAAGCAGAATAACATTTGCCAGTCTTAAGTTCTGGTTATTAGAAAATGTATATTAAAAGCATAGGGAGATACCACAAACACATATTAGAATGGCTAAAATTAGAAAGATTAACAATAACAGTACTGATGAGGTTGTGCAGTAACTGAAACTCAGACACTGCTGGTGGAAATGTAAAATGAGTAAAGACCATTTTGAAAAACACTTTGGAAGCTTCTTAAAAAGTTAATGTCCACACTTACCATAGGATCCAGCCATTTCATTCTTAGGTGTTTACCCAAGATAATGGAAAGCACGTAACAGAAGACTTGTGTGCAAATGTTCATAGCAGCTGTATTTGTAACAGCTGGAAACTGGAGACAATCTCAACACCCATCAATAAGTGAATGGATAAACACATATTTTATATGGATAGATATGTTATGGTGTATCTATGCAGTGGAATAATACTTGGCAATAAAAAGGAAAACTATTGATACATGCCACAACATGAATGAATCTCAAAATTTGTGAATGAAAGAACCGGAAAATAAAATGTGCTATATTATTCCTTTTATTTGAAATGCTAGAAAAAATGAACAAATCTATTGTGACAGAAAACAGTTCAATGGTTTCTAGTGCCAGGGGTGGGTGGGGAGAGAAGGGAGAAATTACAAAGGGATGCAAGGAAACTTTTGGGCTGATGATAGATATGTTCTTGATTATGACAATGGTTTCATGGATGTACATATATGTCACCAGTCATCAACTTGGATACTTTAAATATGTGTAGTTTATCATAAGTGAAATAGGGCTCAATAAAGTTGAACAAAAAGTAAAAAAAAAAAAAGTTACCATAAGCTTTCACCATCAGTATCAGGAAAAAATAGAATGCATCTGGGTAATGTATGCATAGGTGGCCCAGCAGTACATATGGAAGCCATAGGGTTTCATGAGCTCCATTCAAATTGGTTTCACCTGTATTATTTTTAGCTAACAAATGTATATATAATTTGCTGGCAAGCAAGGTAAATTGTATGGTGACCATAAAAGCTTTGGTATGGTGATAACCACAAAAGCAAATAACTAAGTAAGTAAGATTGTCATGGTTGGTATATAAAAATAGCACCACCTGAAGTGAGGGCAGACCTGTGCTCCTGTTGGAACTTCCTCTGACACATTATTGACAAGCTGCTAGTGCTGGGCTGGGGGAGATTCTGTTTTCTGCTCTGAAATTGATGATTATGTATACAACTGCATAGAGAAATAGATGTGTGAAAACCCTCATTCTTGTGAAGCTTCCTTGCTCTAACTTCTAGCATAGGTTGTTTGCCTTTTAGACCCCGAATGTATTCCCCTTCGGTGGCTTTTAAACCTGTGGTCCTGATTTCAAATGCAGATTCTGAGGCCACTGCCAAGATATTCAGGAAGTCTGAGGTCAGAGAGGGGAATATGCATTTTATAAATAGGTGGTGTGACGCAGAAGGGCTGAACATCATGCTTTATCTGCAGCCAGATAATAAAAAGGATATCTCACCTCTATCATTTCTCCAAACTATAGATTATTAAAGCTATTACACAACTCCTCAGTACTATCCCAGCTTTTAAAATTATAGGCAAAAGTTTTTCAATGTCATATCCCTTCATGAGGAAAAAATTTTAAACCAATTTTATTGTTTCATCTACCAGAAAAGTCAGTCAAAAATATAAATATTTTTCACAGCTTTATTGCTCTATCATCAGCCTTTGAGTTTATAGATTACTGAAATAAATGCACTATCAGAGGATGGACCCCCGGTCTGCATCTCCTATAATCTAATTACTCTGCAGGTGTAACAACCTTGATAAGCTTGTGCATTAGCAATTCACTTTCTAATGTGGGTTGGTTAAGGAACTGAGTACCCTAAGTACAGATTCCAGAACATGCTAGAAATAACCACTACAAGATATTCTGGAACTGAGCTATAATATTAGTTTAATAGATATTGGCAGGCATTCTTTTATTTGATAAAACAAATAAGGCAGTGGAATTTATTGTACTATTCAGTAGGAGGAAAAATAAAAAACCTGTACAGAGAAAACAAAGAACCTCTTTTGCTTTTAATAGAGGCACTAAAATATGTGCCTAATAAAAGGGGCTGCTTCCACATCTTGACCTCAGCATCCTCATGGACCTCGTCCTCTGCCCCCTTCCCCAGCCCTCTCTTCAGCCAATCAATTGCAACGTCCTTATTGAATTGAATTGATGCATAGCATCTCTCAGGTTGTTCTTGTCTCTCCATTCTCACCTGGGTCAGGCCTTCTCGCCTCTCACCTCACCATGTACCACAGCCAAATCTAATGCAGAGTGTGTCTCAAAATGTGGTCTTCAGACCAGCAGCATCACTTGGGAACTTGTTAGAAGTGCAAATTCTCAGATCCCTCTCCAGACCTCCTGAATCAGAAATTCTGGGGTTGGAGCCCAGAGACTCTGGCTTAAAGAGTCCTCCAGGTAATTCTGATACATGCTCAGTGAGAACCATTGCTCTAACCATTCTCCCCTTTGCCAAGTTCTCCTCTCAGCCACAATTATTTTATTTACCACTGTCGGATAGTTTCAAAAGCACAGATATGATCATATCACTCTCTAGGGTAAAGACATTCAATCCCTCCTTGTGTTTATACCAGTAAAATGTATCATCTCCTGAGCCCTTCCTTTGTGCTAGGCAGTGCAGCTCCCAGGTGAGCATAATAAATATTTGAGAAATGGGTGATGAATGGATGTCTGGCCACCTGCTCTTTTGTGGTGTCAGAGTGCCGTGGGCCCATCAGTAGTTCTTAGCCCTGGTTACACATTACAATCACCTTCGGGGCTTAACAAAACCGCTCCACCCAAGGACAATTAAACAGGTCTTACGTCATATTTTTAAAAGCTCCCTGAAGTGATGTGCAAGAAACTGGGCTCGAGAGCCACCAATCTCTGTGACTCCTGCCTTCTGGACCTGTTTCTCCCACAGTGAGAGTTGCTTTGTCCCCATCGGCAGCACCTACTGCCTTGCTCCTGGCTCCGTCATCAATCTTGTTCTTAGACGAAGGAATATAAGAAATCAGGGTGCAGTGGCTGAGCTGATTCAGCATCATGTCATCCACTACCTAACGACTGTCTTGAATTTAGAAACTGCCCTGGCTTCCCTATAGTCTGCTATCTACAGAGCAGCCAGATTGAGCTCATTTAAATCTAAAATCATGGCAGTCCTCTGCTCAGAACCCTCCAGTGGGCTTCCCATCTCACTGACAGTGAATGCAAAAGTTCACTCAGTGACTTATGTATCTTCTTTTCACTCTACCCCATAAACCCATTCACACTCTGGCCTCAGCAGCTACAATTCTTCCTCGAGCCACATTGATCTCCTTGCCTTTCCTTGGGCACCTCCTGCCTCAGGACTTTTGCACATGCTTGTTCTTCTGCCTCTAGTCATTCTCCCCCACTTAGTCACATACCTTCCTCCTTTACCTCTTTCAGGTCACAGCTGTCATCTTCTCAATAAGGCCTACCCTGACCAGTCTAAAATTTCAAACATCTTCCCAGTGTTCCCTAACTTCCTTCTTTGCTTTATTGATTTATTTATTCAGTATTATGTATTTTATTTATTTTAATTTTTTAAATACATCTTTATTGGAATAAAATTGCTTCACAATACCGTGTTAGTTTCTGTTGCACAACAAAGCTAATCAGCCATATGCATACACATGTCCCCATATCCCCTCCCTCTTGAGCCTCTCTTCCATCCTGCCTATCCCACCCCTCTAGGTCATTGCAAAGCACTGAGCCAATGCTTTATTTATTTATAGTGTTTATTATGTACCTCTGAGTGCAACTCCATAAGGGAATTTTGTCTGTCTTATTCATTGCTGTATCCCCAGTACTTAGAACAGGACATGACACATAGTGAGTGGTTAATAAATATTGATAGAAAGAATGAAAGTTTAGCTCCCATGGTCAGGCTGCCAGTTTCCTAGTCCACTGTAGAGCCTGGGCTCTGTCTTGACCCCTAGGTGATCTCTCCTCCACCCTGGGCCATCTAAGACAGGATCCCAGCTCTCCTCTGGCCTGGCTTGTGGGAGATGTAGAGCTGCTCTGAACACCACCCAAGTTTGCATGCTCACAACTATTGCCACACCTCCTAGCCCTGCCTCTACCCTGCCTGTTGTATTGCTCTGTTAGCCCACATCGGCTCACCAAATTCTGTTGCCTATTTGGAGGGCTGCCTATCTCTAGGTGTCATATGTAGTCTATACTAATCTGGTGGGGGACATCTGTGGGTGGGCCTAGTGTCCATGTTTTTAGCCTGTTCCATTTATGTCTTGAGCTCCAAACTCCTTTTCTGACAGACGATCTGCTGTGTATTGGAAACATTCAACCAAGATCAATCATTATATTTATTTATCTATCTGTTGTCCATCTCCCTTGACTGTGAGCTCCAAGAGAGCAGGGATTTTCATCTATTTTTCATTCATTGTTGTTTCTCCTGTGCCTAGAACAGTGACTGACAATATTTATATACTGTAGTCACACAATATATAAATATCTGTTGAACGAATGAATAAATGAATTCCACTGTTATTGTTTAAAACCTTTGCTGCCACTGCTGAATTCTCAAGTTATGAAAATTAAATAAGAAAATCAACACAAAGCAATGATTCTGTTTGAGAGAAGTTACAAAGTAAGCTGCCATGATTTTTGATTAGTTCTTCATCATTCAAACCCTTTGTTGCTTGGTCCTGAAAAGGGAGTAAGCAAGAAATAAATCAGATGTATGGAAAGTCACTTTAGGAGTGCTAATAAAGGTATAAACAAACATTAATGGAGTTTCACAGCCATAATAAAAAATCAACAAGCATCTATTTTAAAATTTGAAAAATTGGCATCTAGAAGTTTCCAAACATCCAGATGTTAGATGAGATGTAGTACAAGCAGATATGTAATTGACACTTTTACTTTTCATGGTGAGACTCAGCCTTAAGGAAATTAGAAGAGAAGCAAGCTATTTTCTCTTATGTTGAAAAAATGGCAATTTTGGATATCTTCCTATGATGATATTTCTCAGGCCCCAACAGCCTTGGGAACAAAACCAAAACCAAAACCAAATGAAACCAAAATAAAATAAAATATCCGAAGCTTCAGATGGTTCCAGAAGTGCTGGTTCTCCCTCTTTCCTCAGATAGGAAAAAGAACAATAATGACAATGACTCTTATTTGGAGGTGCTGTGCAGGAGACTTACATACATCATCTCACTTGGTCATCCCAATTGCCTACTGAGAAAGAAGTCATCATCTCCAAGTAAAAGATAAAGCAAAATCGTAGTGACTTTCAGGGGGAATTAGTGGAGCCAGGAAGGAAAAACTCTTCCTTGCCCCTGGCTTCCATTCATCGCCCACCTCCCAGTCTCCCCCTCCTCAGCTGTTTTCGTCTCTCTGCTCATGGCAGTGGACATCCTTACCCTAACGTATAAGCATAAATTATTTAGTATGAATGTGGGACATATTTATACTAAAAAATCTTTCGTTGTTTATCTGAAATTCAAACTTAACTGGATGTCCTGTGTTTTTATTTGCTGAATCTGACAATCCTATTCCTGGTTTCTCCTTTGAAAGAATATTATTTTGTGCTGTGATATAAGAGAGTTAAAGAATAAAGAATAAGAAGGAAAACTGTAGGAAGACTTATGCATCTTCTTAATCTGCTATCTCTTTCACCTCATTTGCCTATAACACCATTTACCAAATTGGGTCTGAAGCCAACCTTATTTGTGACACTTTTCTCCCTAGTAGATAATGAGCAACTGGGGATGGAGGGTTCTTTGTATGTCCTACTGCAGCCTCTCCCCAGTGCCTGGTTCCGTGCCTTCACAAAGGGGCTCCATCTGTTGGCTCCGTCCAAACCAAACTGTGCCAACCCAGATGGGCTGGGCAGGACAGGAATGGATGCCTTGTGGGGAGGGCTGATCTGGCCCCTTGCTAACACTTATTTGTGACCTCAGATCAATACTTTCATCATCATTTGCAGACATGGCAGAGCTGTTTGAGTTACCTGACATGCATGTTCCCAGCTGAGGGGAGCTAGGCGGGGCTCCACCTTCTTGTTTCAGCTCATACTGTAAACAGCTGTCCTCTTCACAGTGTATTAAGTGCCTTTTTTTTAACATTTTTGTGGCTGATTTTGCTGTTTAAAGTGGCCTAAAACAGCAGTGCTGAAGTGTAGTGTGGTGTCCCTCAGCACACTAAGTGTGCCATATGGAGAAAATAGGTGTCTCAGATAAGCTTTGTTCAGTCATGAGTTAAGCTGTTGGCTGAGAGTTCAATGTTGATGAATCCTATATATGGCCTTTAAACAGAAACACACAGAAAACATAATATGTATCCATCTGCTGATGAAGATGTTGTGACCAGAGGCTCACACGAACCTAACCTACATTTCCCTGAGGAGCAATGATTCTGAATTTTCTAATTTAGTGTTTGTGGTGACTTGATAAACATAACTGTTGTGAATAATGAGAATCAATCTGTATATCCTAATTTTCTCATTTCTAGGGTTGTGACAGGCAATTCATTTTTCTGGCACAGACACCTTGGAGGTCAGGGAGACAGATTACTAAAACACTTTTCTCAAAAGAGGGAAAAAGCTGGCAGACTGTGATATTAAAGCCTGGAGAGGGGATGCCAATGGACTTGCTAGTTTTTCCACACGTTGAAGGTGATCCTTTTGAGAAAATACCAGTGGCAAGCCTTCCTGTTTCTGGCATTTATTTTTCCTTTACAAACTTAATTTTTATTCCTACTTTTCTGGAAGAAAGTTTCTGGGCAACGGGTGATGCTACTTTTGGGATTTTATCTTGGGATCAGATATCTTTTTGTTCTGCTCTTAGAAAATCCAAGGAGAGAAAAAACAATGGATTGCTTCAGAGCTTGACAAGCATAGGGTTAAGACGTTCCATGAGATTTTTATTAATATAGCTAGGGAGGGCCAGAAAGAGCAGTTTACCCACCTCAGTCCCCTTAACCTCATTTTGCCTGAATGACTCAGTTATCTATTGTACTGGATCTTGTTTCTTCTGGGAATTCTGAGGGGCATTAAAATTAAATCACCACCACTCAAAACATTTTATAACTGTTGCTTTTGAAAGAAAGCCTTGTCCAAATGGCCTCTCATCTCCTGAAGTGAGGTGCGGAGATCCTTGAACAAAACCACAGGTAGATTAGATGTTCTCTCTTCAAGCCCTCTTCCTCCCTCCATTCCTCTCTCCCTCCTTCCTTCCCTTCCTTCCTTCCTTCCTTCCTTCCTTCCTTCCTTCCTGCCTGCCTTCCTGCCTGCCTCCCTCCCTCCCTCCCTCCCTCCCTCCCTCTCTCTCTCTCTCTCTCTCTCTTTCCTTTCCTTCTTTCTTTCATTCCATTAAAGAGAATAAAGCACATCTCACTGAACTGGCTTGTAATGATGTCTGTTAAACATGGCAAGTTGTAGGAAATACATAGTATAGTTTTGTTGTAAGAAGAACATTTGTGCATAGAAAAAGTATACAAGGATAATACCAATCTGTTGATAATGGTAATCTTGGTGGCCATTTGAATTGGGTCTGGGGGGTTGGGGGGAGGGGAGAAGTTGAGGATGGCTTTTATTTGTATTATTTATATGTTTTACTGTTTATTTTATTACAATAAACATTTGTTACTTTTATAATGATATAAAAACTCCTGAAAGGTTTCCAAAAGTTTGATTTTTCATTCCGGGAACTTCTGTGGAGAGGCAATGACTACTTCCCTCTTGAGTGACCACACACGGCAGTGTTGGGCTGCCATCACGTGCTGCTTCCATCATCCATTTAATTGGTGCTGTATGGATTTAGATGCTCTGCACCTCATTTCTGAGTTACCTGTATATGGGTATCTGTGACACATCAACACACAGGTATGCAGAATGTGTATCCATGAAAAGAGCAGCTGGCAAGAAATGAGGTCCAGTTAAATGGTGCCTAATTGGTGTACGAAAGCTGGGAGCTCGCAGTGACCACATATTCACTGAAACTTGATGACCTTGACCAATGTGATTGTTTCTTAAGTAGCACGACTGAGAACTTGTCCTTGACAGATAGCAGGAGGGGGAAAGATGGCAATTAAAGTGCTGCACTGGCCTGAACCCAGAGTGAGAATTCCAGGAACTCTGCTTTCAACAGTTTTATCCATGATCAGTTCGAAAGATGTTTGAGGACTAGTCAGCATATTTGTTGAAATGGCATAATTAATTATGTACTTTGTAAAAAGAAATATTCTTTGAGCTTTAATTGATTCATTCAGCTATTCAACAAGAATTTACAGAGTTCCTACTATGTGCTAAGCACTGGGCACAATTTAAATATGAAAGGGATTATTCAGTTGTGCTTAGCAAAGCCCACGAGGAAATATTAAAATGTTTCAGTGCTGAGGAGTTGACTGCTGTTGAGGTATGAAGCATGTGACTGCCATAACGATAAAACACACCACCATCTGTTATAATAAGAGAAACTCTTCTTACTTAAAAATGTGAATGAAGAAACGTCCCCAAAGATATGTAAAGTCTTCATTTAATTTTAAGTTGTCATGTTATAGAACATATGATGAGTCAATATAGTAAAAATTTTCCTTTTACCAAAGGCTGCAGACAGAACCTGGGAACGGTTTTTATTTCAGATCTCAAGGAAAATGTCAAAGAAGAGTAATTAGTTTCCCTTACTGGGGGGAAAGATTCCATACAAGGATCCTTGAAGGGAAGGAAGACAGGAGAGAAGCAGCAAGACAACGTAAGGACTCACATCTGAGTAATTCAACATGAAGTAGGTCAACACAGGTATCTCATATGTGGACTGATTTTAGAGAGGCTTCTGGTACTTTCTAGGAAACATGGTGCTTGTCCTAGCTCCATTATTGGTCTCTTCTGGACTAAACCTCACAGCCTCGTAGGGGAGACAGACATACCAGCAATAAATTACGGAATCACCCTTGGTTGTCCTCTTTCCTTCATTCTCAGCATCCAGTCCTATTGTCTGTACCTTCAGAATGCATTCTCAACATGTCCACCTGTCCCCAGTTCTACTGTCTACATCTGAGTCCAAGCCCCTCTCTTCTCTCATCTGGATAAACTGGTCCTCCTGCTGCTACTCTTATTCCCTACAATCCTTTTCCCTCACACCAACCAGAAGAATCTTTAAAAGAATCCAAGTCAGGTCATGTCACTATCCTGCTAAAAACCTTCCAATTGCTTCCTTCTGAATTTGAAATAAGATTTGAATTCCTCACATGACCTGCCAGGCATCAATGGGTCTCTATCTCTTCCACTCCATCTGATATCACTTGGCTTGGTGCTCCCTGTACTGCACATGAGCCTCCTTTCTGCAGCTCATCCTCCCTCATTTGGCATTTGCTCCACTTCTGCCTGAGTAGTCTTTCTTAATCTTTGCATGACTCCTGTAGCTTCAGCACAAATGCTTCTTTTGGGGTTGTCCAAAAAGTTCCTTCAGTTTTTAAGTAAAAATAAAAGACAGGTTTTTCATTTTCACCAAGAACTTTATTGAACAACACATTCACCATGTTTTCCCACTACTTTCTGCCTTTTTCAGGCAACTTCATAATTCCATCTTCCCAAAACTTTTTATCTTTTTGAGCAAAGAACTGTTCCAGGTGCCTTTTACAGTCTTCCAGGGAATTGAAATTTTATCCATTAAGTGAATTTTGTAAAGACCGAAATAAATGGAAATCCAAAGATGCAATGCCTGATGAATACGGCAGATGAATCAGAACTTCCAAGCCAAGCTGTAATAGTTTTTGCCTGGTCACCAAAGAAACATGCAGCTTTGTGTTATCCTGATGGAAGATTATGTGTTTTCTGTTGACTAATTTGGAATGCTTTTCGTTGAGTGCTGCTTTCAGTTGGTCTAATTGGGAGCAGTACTTGTTGGAATTAATCGTTTGGTTTTCCAGAAGGGGCTCATAATAGAGGACTCCCTTCCAATCCCACCATATACACAGCATCACCTTCTTTGGATGAAGACTGGCATTTGGTGTGGTTGTTGGTGGTTCATTCCTCTTGTCCCACGATCTCTTCCATTCCACATTATTGTACAGTATCCACTTTTCACCACCCGTCACAATTTGTTTTAAAAACAGAATGTGTTCATTGTGTTTCAGTAGAGAATCACGTGTGGAAATATGGTCAAGAAGGTTTTTCTCACTTAACTTATCTGGAATCCAAACATCAAAGCAATTAACATAACCTAGCTGGTGCAAATGATTTTCAACGCTTGATTTGGATATTTTGAGTATGTTGGCTCTTTCCCGCGAGGTATAACGTTGATTGTTCTCAATTAATATCTCGATTTTAAGGAAATTCCTTTATTTTTATTATTTATTTATTTATTTTTGCCTGCATTGGTTCTTCGTCTCTGCGCAAGGGCTTTCTCTAGTTGTGGCAAGTGGGGGGCCACTCTTCATCGCGGTATGCGGACCTCTCACTGTCTTAGCCTCTCTTGTTGCGGAGCACAGGCTCCAGACACACAGGCTCAGTAGTTGTGGCCCATGGGCCTAGTCGCTCCGTGGCATGTGGGATCCTCCCAGACCAGGGCTCGAACCCATGTCCCCTGCATTGGCAGGCAGACTCTCAACCACTGTGCCACCAGGGAAGCCCTAATGTCTCAATTTGATCGCTATCAACTTCAACTGGTCTACCTGACCGTGGAGCATCGTCCAGTGACAAATCTCCAGCATGAAACTTCACAAACCACTTTTGACACATTCGATCAGTCAGAGCACCTTCTCCATACACTGAACAAATCTTTTTTTTTTGCATTTCACTTGTTTTCACCTTTCTCAAAATAATAAAGCATAATATGCCAAAAGTGTTGCTTTTTTTCTTCCATCTTCAATATTAAAGTGCTACCCCCAAATTCACCAATTTTGTTAAATTTTTTTTTAATGTATGCTAATATGACAGTTGTCACAATACAGTCTAACAAATTTTTTTCAAATGAAGTTAAAGACAAATAAGCGCTACTAGAACCATCTTATGCAAAAAAACAAATGAACTTTTTGGCCAACCCAAATACCCTCGATAGGCCTTTCCTAACCACTCTCTTTATAGTATGCCTCTTTTAATTTCTCTATATCACATTTGTCCCATTTTATTTTTCATGGTACTTATTGCAATCTGAAAACAGCTTGTTTATCTCTTTGCTGCTTGTTTGTAAGCAGGGACTGAACTGTCTGGTTCTCTCTTTATTTCCTGGGCACAGGCCAATATCAATATGTATTTGTGGAATAAAGGAATGAATATATGTCATGGGAGTATCCATGTGTATTTGCACTGTCCCCTGTACCAGCAGTGTTATTTGTAGATTAATCCTAACACTAACAGGAATAGAATCGTATGGCTGTTTACAGAGCTGTAAGAGTGAGAAAGGGTGTTGTTAGAGGTTTATAATCCTCTGTCCTTTCAGAGTGTCCGTAATCAGTGGTTTGTTCCCGTTTTATGACCTGTTTGTAGTTCTGAGTAAAGCCCTGGACTCTCTCTACAAGAAAATGTGCGTTTTCACACACACCAAAATTTCACACAATTTCAGTGAATTACTCAGGTTGACAAACTACCCGGTGAGTCCAGGTCTGCAAGGCTTTCTGCGACACAGGACTTACAGTTCTAATACCAGGACAGTCCTGGGAAAATTACAAGGGTTGGCCACCATAGATTTATATCCCCACCAGAAGCCCTTTTTGAATCCCTTACATGAATCCTTCCTGAAGGTGTTAACATATCAGAAACATTTGAAGTAATTACTGAACATCTACAAAGAGCGGAGAGAAAAGTGGAATTGATGAAGGAAGTGTTGGATATGAGCAACTGTCTATGGTAGGACTACATGCAAAATAGGAACTTAGAGAAAGCAGGTGCTCCAGATGGTCATATCACCACTCTAAGTGATGTGATGAGCAGGGGTTTATCACTTTATGATTGTGTTAGCATAGTCATACCGCCACTCTCATTGACTCATCAAAAATAACCCATAGGGGCTTCCCTGGTGGCGCAGTGGTTGAGAATCTGCCTGCCAATGCAGACGACGCGGGTTCGAGCCCTGGTCTGGGAAGATCCCACATGCCATGGAGCAACTGGGCCCGTGAGCCACAATTACTGAGCCTGCGCGTCTGGAGCCTATGCTCCGCAACAACAGAGGCCGCGATAGTGAGAGGCCTGCGCACCGCAATGAAGAGTGACCCCCACTTGCCACAACTAGAGAAAGCCCATGCACAGAAATGAAGACCCAACACAGCCATAAATAAATAAATAAATAAATAAATACATTGTGTATTATTAAAAAAAAATAAATAAATAAAAAATAACCCATAGTGCAAGTTTTCATACTACAACTTCCAAATATTGGTAGGAGGTGAGGATGCCCTCATAATGCTGGAAAAGGAACATGATAAAGAAAATTTAGACTGTCTTTTCTGTAAAGCCTTCTTTAACATGTGGGAAATTGTGGATGCCCAGTAATTATCAGATACTAGTAATTAGGAGATATGAGTGAATTGTGGAGCAGAGTCATTTGATCAACACAAGCCCTAAGGGAGGCTAACTAAGTAATTCCTTGCTCTTGGGAGTAAGTCATGTATTAACTTGGTATAATTTTTTGACAAGTTACAGCTATGTGGATTTCATGATACTTTTTATGGCCTGTCTCATTAAGAAAGAGCATTCATCTCATTGGGTTTGAAGAGAACTTCCAGGAGGTTTATTTGGGGCATGTACTGGAAAGTTGTCCAGGAAGCTCTAACAGACGCCTTACAGGAGAAAGACTTCTAAGCCATTCTTTCTGCATAAAACTTGCTAGGCTGGTACCATGTGCCTGGAGAGTAAAGCCATTTCTACTGCCTTCACCAAGTTGCCAGGTGTAGGGGCAAGTGATTCTGGTAGACTTAACTGGTGCTCCCCACATCCAACCCTCTTTCCTTCCTGGTAGAAAGCTAGTCACATGACCTCACTTTTAGAAGATGAGGCCATTTGCTAGATCTGGCCAATGAATCTGTGAGATGTAATGCCCAACACTTCCGGGCTGAAACACAGACATTTCCAGGCATTCTCTTCCCCTGCCATCGAGGATGAAGCCTCATGTCAAGTTGGTGGAGCCTCAAGATTGAAGTAGCCTGGATCCTTGAGTCTTTGTGTGAAGAAGTGCTGTCCCAGGGGGTCACCTTGACCCAGAGTGGATGCTGCATAAGTAAGAAAGGAATCTTTGTTGTGTCAAGCTCGTAGAATTTCACGAGCTTTAATTTGCTTCCACAGTGTCATCTGGTTTATTTTGACCTATCCTGCCCCAAACCACAAAGTGCAACCATGGCTGACCATGAGGGAAACTGCTGCCTCTGAAACGACTTATTTCAAAGGTTTCCTCAACAGAGGAGTCCATCTGGGATGTTAGCAACTCAATTCAACTAACACCTACTTCCTAAGGGTACCCAGGAAGGATGAATCACAGCTAGCTCAGAATTTGTATCCCTGCAGGTGACCCTGGGAACTCCATGTGCTGCTCCATGTCTCAGCCCTGGGGTGCTGGACAGAGAAGCATACAGCACCCCATATTACCCTCTAGTCTCCTGAGTCCTTGCAATAATGCTCCTCAAACTTTTCCAGCTACGTGCCGCTGGCATCAATGGAGAGAAAACAATTGAGAGCAGAGCTTGTCAGAAACTTAATTTTACCACTAATAATATTGAACATTTATTATGACACAGTCTGTTAAGCATTCCATATTTTTTTCAACTGTTTGGTGAAGCCTTCTCTGATCACCCATTTAAAATTGCAAGACCTCCTCATGCTGTGACTCCTTATTCCCCTTCTCCACTCCTTTTCCCCCATGGCTCTTGTCATCTCCTAACCTACTGCATGTTTTGCTTAGTTGCTATCTGGACTGTTTGCTCCTCCCAGGAGAACATAAGCTCCCCAAAGGCAGACAGTGTTGTCTCCTGCGTCCTCATTGTATCTCCAGCACCTAGAAGAGTTTTTAGCACATGGTAGGTGTTCGTTGACTCTATTGAGTGCTCTGTAAGCAGACAGAGAACATGTTATTCACCAGAAGTTCACTGTGTGGTCGTGTGGGGTTGGGAGAGGGTAAGGCACATAGCCAGGCAGTACTGCTCCCTCCACAAGGCAGCAGCTCGTGACAGACAAGCCTGCCATTCTTGGGTGCTGAGCATAAGCTTCAGAATGAGCTGAGAACAGGGGACAGGTGCTGAGCAAGGGGGCACAGAAGGTGGGAGACAGCAACACAGCTGAAACCCATGTTGTCTGCAGTGCAATCCCCCTCCACACCCAGGATTTCAGAAAAATCACTACATTTATGAAATGCTGACTGGTATTGACTTTCTTATGGAAAACAGTGAAACGACAGAGCTTTGAGTTTTGACTTGGGGTCCAAGTGCTCTGGAGAGAAGAGAGGCAAAAGACACGTGAGCCCCTCGCTCATCCTGCTGCCACCCCACCTGGAAGGTGAAATCTAGGTCACTTCTTACAGTGTCATAGGCAGCGTGCTAAGCACTTGAGGAAAAACAGCCAACTTTTACTGAACCCCCATTAAGCTCTGGGTCACATTTACTAACTGTTTTACGTAGTTTAAGTCACTTGATCATCATAAGGTAGGTGTTCCTGTTGTCATCCTGACTCAAAGAGGAGAGAATTGAGGCACTGAAAGGTTCACTCATTCGTCTGAGATAACAGAGCTGGGAGGCGGCACGGCCAGGATTTGAACCTGGGCACTCTGACTCCTGAGTCTACTCCTGTAATGGATGTGACAGTACCTTTTCACTTTTTACCCTTTATCTCACTTAATTCTTACACTGGACATGTGCTTTAGGGACAGTTAGACCCCGAGTTTCACAGATGAGGAGGCTAAGACTTGACAAGGTTGAGTAAACTTGTCCAAGGTCACAAAGCGTTTCAGCATTGGACTCTGGACTCAGATTAATTTAGTTCTAATTGCTGTCTTTTATATCATCCTGTAATTTCCCTTCGCTGACTTATTTGCTTACCAAGCCTATACTAAGATTGTCTAGTTGGTGGAGATAGCTGTGTTGAACAAACAAGGTGAGCTGAGCAAGATCCTAGTTTTCCCTCTGAGAGACTGAGTGACTGTTGGTTATTCTCCTTTTGCACCCCTCACCTGCCATCCATTGTTCACCCTCCTCTGCTCTTCCCTGTGCCCAGGGAGGCTGACCGAGTGGACCACCTTATCCTGGCTCACTTGTCCTTTGGCTTCCTATCAGGTTCAGCCAAGGGGAGGCACCAGCAACATTTCAGAGGTTGAGAGGAGAGAGAGGTTGGTGAATGGGGTTTTTAACCCAATGCACCTGTTACCCCATCCTTCCTTGCCTCCCTGCTGTGGCCTGAGGTCCTCAGGTGGCTCCTCTTCTATGTCTCTGGCTCTCCCTGGAGTATGATAACATGACTCCCCACTGCTACCCTCCACCCAGCCCCTTTATCCCCCTTTAAGCCTAGAGATGGTAAAAGCTTTCCATTTTTGTTACTTTCTGGATGTTTCATCATCTCTTGTAGGCAGGTGTGCTGTTTCCTGTCAGGGCTCTGACCCTTAAACAAGTCATGCAAGTTTTCAGAGTCTCAGTTTCCTTTTATGTAAAATAGGGCATGTAATGCCTACCAAAATGGTACGGTGACATTTCAATTGCTCAGTGCAGTGCCTGGCCCCAGATGAATGGCAATAGATAGTAGCTGCTTAATGATCATTACTGGTATGAATATTCTCTGCCTTGAGGACCTCAAGCACTGATCATCAGTGGTATGTGACTATTCAGGATCATCTGAAACTGCACAAATGTACTCCCCCCTTTATAGCCTCCGTGGGAATACAAATGTAGGTCTTCATGGGTTGACCAGTAAATGCTTCACTTTTCACTGAGGTTGACCATTGGAAATGACAATAAGAGTTAGCTTTTTTGAGGTCATACTTTTTTTTTAATTTACCACATACTGTGACAATTAAGTAGTCAACTAATTCTCAAAATGACCTTAAGGGGTAGTTACCTGTCATAACTCAGGCAAAGTGACTGGAATGACCCAGGTCAATCTCAGCCAGGCAGAGCTGAGACTTAACACGGGTCTAACTCATATATCGCTGTTCCAGAAGCCTGAGCTCTGCCATGCCCATAGGAGCTGGATGAAGCTGTCAACCACAGCAGCTCTCACCACTTCCTTGCAAGAGGAAGCTTGGTTTTCTTGGTGGTGCATTTCCAAGAATAAAACACTCACTTCCCTTCTTTTTCCCCAAACCTACTTATTATTCTGTCACACAGAAGGCAAACTGGGTTCCCTGGGGTGCTTAATGAGTTTAGTAAGCCAGTGAAAGGGGCAGTGCTGTGGCTCGAGGTGGGCATGTTTGAGGAAGCCATGGAGACTTCAAAGTGAGGTCAGGGGTCTGTGGAATCCATCAAAGGAAGCCTCTTGCCAGGAGCCACACAGAAGGATGGCAGAGCAGGAGGGAGTCCTGCAGAGAAGGAGGGCTGGTCTGGGCAAGGGAGAGGGGATGGGGGAAGCTGGCAGGGGGAGCACAATAAAGGCGTCAGCAGGAATGAGGCCTCTGTAACCAA
>NW_006791778.1:1816021-1840956 GCF_000442215.2 Lipotes vexillifer
CAATAACGGCGTCAGCAGGAATGAGGCCTCTGAATCCCACGTGAGTGGTGGGGTTTATATTAATGAGAAACCTGGGGAGAGAGAGGGGCCCCATCGAAACTTCGAGTCAGAAGGAACAGATCAGAGTGCCATGCCAAGAGCTCGGCTGTGAAACTCCTTAGGACAGCGAGCTCAAATTTGCCTTCTCATTAGCTGAAATATTTGGAATAAATAAACTGATTTCTCTGGAGCCCACTTTATTACATTAGGAGTCATCTTTCCTCAGGGCTGGGAGGGGAAAGACACTTGTATCTCAGAAGATTAACCATTTTGAAAATACTTGAATAGACTATTTGATCATTTATGAGAGAGAACAGATGATATACTTAAAACTTTTCCCCTTTCCCCCACCCTCAAACAAAGAAAACACTCCATGTGTATGTTAACCATTAAAAAAAGAAAAGAAAAGAAACCCCCAGCCTTTCTTGCTGACTAAGAGAGAAGGAGAGGACAGCTGATACATCAGATTCAAAGGTTGCCTCACTAGGAAGAGCTTAGCAGGGAGCTGGGAGACTTGACATAACCTTAAAATATTCAGTGAGGGGATTTTCTCCTTAGAACAGCTTCTAAAGATGGTCTTTGATAGTATCTAAATAAACCCAGCATTGAGTAAATACTTGTAGTATTTTTTACGTATACAGGTAAAAATTGGCTTCAGTCATCTGTGTGGATCTATGCGTGGGGAGGGGGGGCATGTTACATTCTTTTAGTCATCTTTAGGTCTTCCTTAGTTTATGCATCCTAGTATTAGCCTCTTAGCAGAAGGCCAAGACATAAAACTAGGCTCCTTCCTTGATTTCCACAAAAAGACCCACTTCATGGGGGATATTGTGTGTGCAGTAAAATCATCTGGGACCTTTGAGGATCAGAGTTGAATGTTAGGCATCCCATCCCTGAAAGTCCTCTGGGTACCCACCCAATGACTCCCAGGGGATTTTCCCCTGATCACTTCACATCACGAGGTGACCCAGCCACAAGTCAGCTTAGTGGCCTCCCTCTCCCAGCTTCTCACATGTTTCTGTTGTTTCTTTCTTACACCTTTTACACACACCACCACCACCACCACCACCAAGTTACTGTTCTTTCTTACAGAAGTAGTTCTTTCTCATTTAAAACAATTTAATGGTCACTTTTGCTGTTTCACATCACAAGTGTCTTTAGAGTCTCATCTTCCTCCCAAGTGCCTTATGAAGGTATTGCTATGGACTGAATATGCCCCCCCAAAATGCATATGTTGAACCCTGACCCGCAGTGTAATGGTGTTCGGAGGTGGGACCTCTGGGAGATAATTATGTCTGATTTATCATTCCTTTTAGGTTTAAGTTTATCTGTTGATCAAGTGCAGTAGTTGGAATAGATGAGTTATAAAGTCAGTTCTTGTGGTGAAATGCATGATCTGATGATTTAACCAAAAATAGCAACCTCTAGGTAATCTTTGAACAATGGCAAAACCTTACTAATAAAGACACCATAAAGGCTGAGAATGCAAATTGTTGCATCTTCTCTTGAGAGTTTATCTTTGAATCCAGAAAGATGATTCTGGGAAGTTGCTTTTCAGTTCATCTTACTTGAATTTAATGTAATATTAAAATTAGGATTGAGTATGAAGGAGGTTGATAATTTGCTCTCCTCTTCATAGCCCAATCTCAGGGCCTGTCTGTGTATTTTTGGGCAAAAATCGGAATGAAATAGTTGAGATGTCTTTTTAGTTATTCCATTATTCTGAACTTTTATTTTTTAGGGGAAGGATATTTTTCTATCCTGCATCATTTAAATTCTTTGTCATTCTCCAAGTAGTTATGGAACCCTTAATAATATCTCCTATTACTCTTGGTAACATGATCATTTATCTCAAAAATGTGTGCTTTGAATCTTCTGAGGATCTTGATAAAAATAAATTCCCTAAATCCCTTTTTAATTAAGGAGGATTCAGAAGCCCATTGTACTCTGTGCTGAAGCATACTTCCTTCTCATCATTTTTCTCCTGCTCTATGTATCCAGAGAAATGTAAAAATCCAGATAAAAACCATTTGGTTTTATCTAGGTCAGGCCTAAAAAACTCCTCATGGGAAGCATAGATTTCCTGCATTGACAGACAAAATGATTTGTAACTCCTATGAATTTGTAAAATAGAAAAAGGTTTTGGAGAGCAACAAGAGGGAACAAAAAGCCAGCTAGACAATCCCTTTTAAGAAAAAAAAAAAAGCAGGATCTTGAGTTAGAAAATGAGAGGTCTGGCCTTGGCTCTATCCCTTGGGCACAATTTCCTGCTGTTTATAGGGACATTGATAATACTTTCCTCATAGTGTTTTTCTATAGGTTAATCATGGTAGTACAGATGGTTAGATCTCTGAGAGAGCCCAACAAACAGGCCCATCTTCCTTGATTAAACTCTGAACCAAATGAGAAATAAGATGAAAAGAGTCAGTAAGCTTTTACTGACAAAAGCTAGCTTGGTAGGTGTAGCTTAGTGTAGGAGCCAAAATTAATGTGCTAATTCCTGACACCCCAATCTCAACCCTAGAACAATAGGAGTTGGGAGAGACATTTCCTTCTGACATTGCTAAATCATATTAGGTTACTTTATATGTTAGGTTTCTAAGCTGTATACTGTGTTTATTGGTGGCAGTGACACCAAAGATAGAGGCAATGTATAGAAGCTTTGAAACTGGAAAGAAAACATGAATTACACTATGTTTTCAAAGTCTCTTGTAATTATTTAGGCTATAACAAAATTTGATTCATCTGTCTTATTCCACCGCTAGTCTTTTAAATATGTCTTTAACACAGTGTATCCTTCAATTCTTCATTAAAAAATGTATGTAAGTGGATGTTTAAAAAATTTTTTTAAATTTTTTTAACTTAACGAGGTTGGGTTGAGGAGGGCCACAAGAAAGTCTCATGGCAGGGACGTTAGGGTGAGGGCCCTGACCTGCTTATGACTGGAGTGACAGGCATTTGTTGTCTCCTTGTTTTTCTGTTCAAGATTCAGGATGCAAGGAGGGAGCATCTGAATACCTTTGCTTGGGTTGCCTGGCTCTCCTTGGACGAGGGCGAGTGGAGTCCTGAGTGGGTCCCATCACGCTTCATGTAGTGCCAAAGAGTAAATCCTAAAGAAAGAAAGCAGGAAAGGGAAATAGCTCTCCAAAATTAATAAAGATCCAATGCAGTCACTATCATATTATAAATTTGTAACTGAGCAGGACCCTATGGGACCTTCCCAGACAGATCCTTCTCCCATATCTTCTGCTTTAGCTCCTCTCTGAAATACCTAGATAATAGTATCTGATGGACGTTTCTTGAGTTGCTCTACAGAGGCTAAATCTTTCACCAAATGGAAGAAATTAACACATCCCCTCTGGAGTCTGGCTGGAACCAGGAAATATTTGCAATTTCTTATTGTCTTTTTATTTTACTGCCCATCAACCAATCAGAGAATTGTGCATAAGGTGATCACATACCCTGGGACTCTCCTCCCTTATCTTGCCTTTAAAAATTCTTTGCTGAAACCCATTGAGTTTGAGCTTTTTGAACATTAGCTGTCCCAGACTCTTTGCATGGCACCTTACAATAAACCCTGCACTTTCCTTCATCACAACCTGGTGTCAGTAGATTGGCTTTACTGAGCATGGGCAAGCAGACCCAAAATTTGGTCTGGTAACAAATTTACCTTGCCTATGGATCTAGTCTGGGGTTTGTATACAAGGACTTTTAGATTTTTTTCCTGAGCCAGAATTTCTAAATTTCTAGGCTTATCTTTCACTTTCTTGCTCTTTCTACTCTGATCATTTCTTGTATGCACCATGTCCTTTCATGCTTCTGTACCCTGGTTTTCATCTGCCTCTCTCACTCTCTACCTTCTATCCTTATACCTGGAAAACTCCTACTCCTTCAAAGCCCAACTCCTATGTTAGTTTTTACCTTCCTGATAGTGCAAAGCAGAATTAAACCACCCACTTTTCCCATTTTTCTGTGCTACCATGCATTTGTAAATGTCTCTACCATTATACTGTAACCATGTTGTATTATAATTATTTATTTATGCATTTGTCATCACAACAAGGGCAGGGACTATGTAAGTCTTACACTTTGGTGCCTTGTACACAGTAGTAATTCGGTATATTTGGTTTTTGTTTTTTCCTGAAATCTGCGTGTTAAGACTGTTGATGTAATGAGTACTAGACTGGAAGTCAGAGAACTAACCCTGTCCTGACCCTCCATATTTATGGCTACATAATCATAAGTTCTCAGTTTCCTTATCTGCATAAGAAGGAGGTTGTACCATATCAGTGCTTTATTAAAAAATGAGTGTCTTAAACAAGATAGAATTTACTTTCTCTCCATTATGTAGGAAATCCTGAGATAAGCAGTCCAGGTCTGCTATGGCGGTACCAAAAAGTTACCAGGGACATAAATTTATTCCAACTGATGCTCCACCCTACTTAAGAGCTGCCTTATAGTCCAAGATGGTTGCTTGAATCAACCCAGGCTCTCTTAATACAGGAAGTAGAAGGGAGGAAGGGGTGAAGGAAGGCCCACCCCATCTCTTTAAGGAAATTTCTAGAAGTTTCACATCACACTTTTTACATCCAATTGGCCAAAATTTAGTCACATGGCAAAATCTGTTGCAAGGAGGAATGGGAAATATAGTTTCTTAGCTGGGAAAAAACACACTCAGCTAAACATGTGTTCTCTCTGCCAAAGACAAAGGGGAGAACAAATAATGAGAGGTAATTAGCAGTCTCAACCATAGTGATTACTTTGGTAAAAGTGATTGGAGAAGACTTCTCAGAGATTAAAACTAAGCTTAAACTTGAAAAATGAGAAGAATTCAGTTATGCAAAAAGCTATGGAAAGAATATGCTATGAAAAAACTAGCCAATGCAATTGCCCTGAATTAGTATGCAGAGATCATGTTATATGTTCATCGATTGTTTGCCATCTCCTATGTCATTTTTCTTTTCCTGGACATTCTGGAAGACTATGTATCCCAGCCTTTCTTGTAATTCAATTGAGGTCTTGTGACTGAGTTCTGACCTATGCCTTTTGTTCCATATCCAGGGCTGGTCAACTCCTCCCTCCCTTCCTTTTTCATGGCAATTGTGAATCCATGTGTTGAAGATATGATATCCCAAAATGGAAGTAGCCTGGATCTCTGAGTCACTTCTCAGAGTAGAGTATATCAGACTCTGAGTGATAAATAATTTTATTAAACCACTGCTATTTTGGGGTTGTTTGTATCCTTAGCATATCCTATCTTATTTTGGCTAATATAGTTATGTTTAGAGAATAAATAAAAAGCAAATATGACTTGATAACAGGAAGTGAGGTATAGAGTGGGAGTTGTATAAGGTGAAATTTGAGAAAGAGGCAAGAGTGGAAGCAAGGAGACTAGGAAGTGAGGTTATGACAATAATCTTGTACAGAGGTGATGATGTTTGGATTAGAGTGATGGCAATTGAGATGGAAAGAAGCAAATGGACTTCAGATATATTCTGGAGCAAGAAACATTCCTTTTATTCAAAAGAAGAAATAGAAGAGGAGATATTTTCATTAAAGAAGAGGTGGGATTTAGATTCATACCAATTTAGTCTCCCCTTTGCCCTCAAGGTTTATCTATACAACTCTAAGATTCATGGAGACACAGTCTGAAAATCAATGGACTAGATGATGTTGAAAATCTTTCCAGATCTAACATTCTGTAACTTTATTGACTTCTTACTTACAAGATATATAGCTTGGCCTTTTTTCAGTTTGGATCTTTTGTAAATTAAATGTTAATTTGCAGAGCCAGATTTTAAAAAAAAATTACTGAATTAAATCTTTGGAAACTATTGAGCAGAGTGCCAAAAAATTTAGATGCCTGATAAGAACACATTTTTTAAAATATATGCTTTTTTCTAATTAAATAACTAATGCATGCTTTTTATGTGAAATCTAAAAAAAAACATGGAGAGAGAGAGAGATCATAAAAGTCACGTATAGTCCTACAACTTCACCTCATCAAGGTGAAGATTGGAGTCTTGGAGGATGGCCATGCAGTGATCTGTCTGTGGAAGGGAATGGGTGTGATAGAGCAGGCCTTGAAATCAGAAAGAAAAACATATAGGGTGTAGGAATCTACTTGTACCTTTAGGCACTCTGAGCTAGATTCTAAGTCCAGCCACACATAGCACTGTGACTCCTCCTCTCAGGCTCCAAAGACTCCTACTAGGTGAAGAATCTGGGTAGAGAATCATGGTTTTCCAGACAAAATTGTAAAATTAGAACCAGAAGGACTTGAAATAAGCAGTGATTCAGTTCAACCCCCTTGGTTTACAGATGTGGGTGGCCCAGTGAGTCACAATTCCTTTGTCTGGCAGGGAAAGCACTGTGTGACTTCCTTGAGACATGCAGTAGGTCATGAGAGGCAGAATAGGATGGTAGTTTAGAGGACAGACTCTGAAAACAGACTGCCTGGGTTAAATCCCAGCTCTGTAACTTATTAGCTAAGTGATGTGAGGCAAGGGTACATAAGCTTTCTGTGCCTCAGTTTTCTTCTCTTTAAAATGGGGATAGTAATGATTCCTACCTCATATAGATTCTGGGAGAGTAAATGAGTCATAATAGGTAAGACACTTCAAACAGTGCCTGGCATACAGTAACCTGTTAGTAAATGACCATTATTATTATTTAGTAGGGGAGTTGAGACTTGATAACAGGCCTCCTGACTCCCTGAATTTGATGTTCATCACCAGGCTTTTCTTCTTAACCTTCTTTTTTTTTTTTGTGGTACACGGGCCTCTCACTGTTGTGGCCTCTCCCATTGCGGAGCAACAGGCTCTGGTCACGCAGGCTCAGCAGCCATGGCTCACAGGCCCAGCCGCTCCGCGACATGTGGGATCTTCCCGGACCGGCGCACGAACCTGTGTCCCCTGCATCGGCAGGTGGACTCTCAACCACTGCACCACCAGGGAAGCCCTCCTCTTAACCTTCTTGTACTGAACAGACCTGCATTACAGTCTCTATGTGGCTAGTATAGTCAAGTTTAAAAACATAAGTCTGATCACGTGACTTTCCTAGTTGAAGCCTTCAGTGGCTTCTCATTGACCTGGGATTAAGTTTTCATTGTGACCCTGGATTGCTTGGGTCTCCTCTGCCTGGTATTTCCTACTTCTTCCTGCACGCCTCTCTCCCTGGGCTCCAGTCATTCCATTCTACTTGATTTCCTTGTAAGGCTCCATGTTTCTTCAGTCTTGGAACTTTTGCTTGTACTGTTCTCTTCAGAACATTCCTCCCTCCCTCCACCCCTTTTTATCTTGCTAGCTTCTACTCACCCTGCAGAATTCAGCTTAAGTGTTACCCTCAAGTGTAGGTAGACAGTAGCCTTTATGGGGGCTTTCTTGGATCCCCCATTATTTTAGCTGCCCCTCCCCACATGACATGCTCCTGTGATTCTATATGTATTATACTGTCTATGCAGAAATGTGTATTCTACATAATGTATATACATGCATGCATCCATCAACAAGAGGCTGGAAATGATGAAACCAAGGTCAAAACATAATTTAATTGGGATTATTTCTGAGTTCTGGGACCCTGAGTGACTTTGGTAATTTCTCTTTGTCTCTCTCTTTCTCTTGTTTCTCTCATAAAGAGTTCTGTAAAACCATGAAACCCTTTTCTTTCCCTTTCCCTCTCCTAACAATTTGAATAGTTTCTTCCCTACTAGTTTGTAAGAGCCATGAATATATCATTAATATTATTATCATAATTATTCTATCATTGTATTTCTTTGTACCTAGAATAATGTACATAGTGGTACTGAACAGATATTTGTGGAATAAATGAATTAAAAAATGAATAATAATACATTTACTGATATAGCATCTATATGTGTACAAGGGGTGACACTTAAGCAGAGTACTTCTTGATTACCTGTTGCCTTTGAAAACGTACACTTGTAGATTTTTTAAAGTATTATTTTAATTCATTGAAATACAACAGGATGGTTGTTAAACAAAATTGCAGTTAGTATGAAATATCTCCTATATTTTTTCCCTCTGCCCCAGGCCAGTTTACATAATAAAAGCATATTCCTGCCACTCTCCAAAAAGCATAAAGTGCTTTTCTGGAGCCTCACAATTTTTATAGATCCTTACTTTCTGTACAGGAAAAAGTATTTTCCATCTTTTCTCCAGATTACAGCATGCATTAGTTTCCTATTTTTCCTGCAGCGAATTACTACAAATTTAGTGACTTAAAATGACATAAGTATATTATCTTACATTTCTGGATGTGAGAGATCCAAAATGTGTCTCATCAGGCTAAAATCAAGATATCAGTAGCTCTGCACTCCTTCTGGAGGTCAAGGGGAAAATTGTTCCTTGTCTTTTCCAACATCTAGAGGTTGCCAGCGTCCCTTGGCTCGTGGACATATCACTCCAAACTCTGCTTCTGTTGATTTCTCTCCTTCTCTGACTCTTCTCCTGCCTCCCTCTTTATAAGGATCCTCCTGATTACATTGACCCACCCAGATAATCCAGGATCATCTCCCCATTTCAAGATCCTTAATCACCTTCATAAAGTCTCTTTTGTGAAGTAAGGTAATATATTCACAGGTTTCAGGGATTAGGAAGTGGGTATCTTTGGTGGGGAGGCAATATACCACCTAGTACACTGCACTCTTCAGACAGGGAGCACATCTAAAACTGTTCTTTAATCAAATAGATAGAGACAGAGACTTAGAAATAATACAGTTCAATTCTTTCCTCTTATAAATGAGAAGACAGACTTGTTCAGGGAAGATGCAACTTGTCTTTGTCCTTGTTCACAGGGAGAGTGGGTGATTACCGAGGTCTCTGACTCCAAGCCAGGGCTTTCTCACTGCACAATGTTGTCCTAAGAGTGAAAGAGTGCAGAGGGGTGAGTTCACTTGCAAGTACCAGCAGGCATCTCAGTGGGTTTGCATTTCATAAGGTAATATGAGCAGCAGACTTTTCCAATTAGAAGTATTAGTTGCTGGAATCAGAAGGAAGAGTTCAGAGTCGTTCATATCCTGGGCTATTGAAATGAAATATCAATAAATTTTACCCCAGGAGTCGCTCCATATTTATGCCTTGTTCTAAGCAAGTTTTTTAGCAATTTGATTAGAATCTTACTCATATTTGAATTTGCTCCATTTGAGACATGGCCTTTTATGGCATGCCCTGAGTTTTGAGTTGGTTGCTTGCCATCTGTAACAGAGCATCTCTAATAGGCTGCCCTTGGCATAAGCCTATGATCTTGGGCCCAATCAGTTAAGACTAACAGAGTAGAATTGCTGGGGTTGTAAGCATGTTGCTTTGCAAATTCCAAAGAGATGTAAGAGGAGACTGTTCTTGTCTAGGCCAGTAGGGAAGCACGGTCATAGCCAAGCACCCTGAGGCCTCATGGGCCATCTAGAACAGTATAATTCTATGAAATACAGGGCAGAGAAGGGGACTAGCCAGGCTCCCCAGTTTACTTGCATGCTTGCTTAACACCTAACTTAGTTGATTTTTTTGGACTATCTTTTGATAAATTGCAAGAGTTTATGTCCATTAGTGTACATAAGATGTTAGGTTGACTTCCAATTATAGTCTTAATAGAGGCTCTTTTCACAAGTGGCATGAAAAGAATGGGGGGCCACTATAAAAAGCCTTTTAGTGTTCTTTCTTTTTGAAATAATCTTTTGTAAACTTTAGTGAGGAATAATTGACACTGCAACTATATATTTACAGTGTACAATGTGATGATTTAATATGCATATTCATTGTGGAATGATTACCAAGACCAAGATGCTTAACACATCTACCACCTCACATAGTTAACTTTTGATTTTTTGTGTAGTGAGAATGCTTCAGAGCTACTCTCAGTGAATTTCAAGCATAAAATATCATATTATTAACTATAGTCATCATATTGTACATTGGTTCCTCATAACTTATTCTGCTTATAACTGAAAATTTCTATTTTTGACCTACATCACCCCAATTCCCCCTTTCTCAACCCCTGACAACCACCATTCTAGTCTTTGTTTCTATGAACTTGGCTTTTTTTTTGGATTCCACATATAAGTGATACTACACATGTTTTGTCTTTTTCTGTCTGGCTTATTTCACTTAGCACAATGCCCTCTAGTTTCATTCATGTTGTTGCAAACATCAAGATTTCCTTCTTTTTAATGGTTGAATAATATCCCATTGTAAATATATACCATATTTTATTTATACATTCATCTACTGTAGGTTATGTAGGTTGTTTCTATATTTTGGCTATTGTGCTTCAATAAACATGGGTATGCAGATATGTCTTTGAAATACTGATTTCAATATACACCCAAGCCTGGGATTTCTGATCAAAATGGTAGTTCAATTTTTAAGTTTTTGAGGAACTGCCATACTGTTTTCTATAATAGCTGTACGAATTTACATTCCTATCAACACTGTACAAGGGTTCCCTTTTCTCCACATCCTTGCCAGCATTTGTTATCACTTGTCTTTTTGATAATAGCCATCCTGACAGGTGTGAGGTGATATTTCACTGTGGCTTTGATCTTCATTTCCCTACTCATTAACGATGAGCACTTTTTCATGTACTTATTGGCCATTTGTTTGTCTTCTTTGTAACAATGTATGTTTGGGTCCTTTGACATTTAAAAATTTTGAAACCAGAGTTCAAAAGAGGTATTAGTTGGGTGGGATGCTTTTAGAATTACTAAATATAGACCACTGAGATAAGCAAACCCAGTAAGGATGTTTTTTTAGGTGCTCAGAAGGTAAGATGTTATCTTCAGCCATTTGGAAACATAAATAGGCATGTTTAAGTTAGAAAGAAGCTTTTTTTTGATTAAAGGGAAGTTCGTCTATATTAGCATTCCAATACTTTTAACATAGTGGTCTTCTATGAACTCAAGCCGTGGTTGGTAGAGTCAAACAATGTTGAAATTTCCCAGATTCCATGAAAAAAAAGAAGCTAATGTGTGGACTAATACATTTTTTCTCCCATGTATGTCTTTATGTCTGATGCTACTTGTTTAATATCATGTAAGCACATACCTATTTAATTTTTTAAAACCCCTTATTATGGGTAGGCTTAATTTTTGCTATTTGATGGTGTTCCACAAAGAGTATCATGACTTTCAGCCCCTTTATTACTTGAATAGATTTTAGAATATAATTTAAGTGTCCTATTCAAGGTCTTTCTTTTGATCTATAGGCCTAACTCCCCATCTACCTAACTGACATGGTCAGTTAAATATCTCTGAGGCCCCTCAAACATGATTCTAAAGTGGAAAGCTTTCTTTCAACCTGTGAGCCACCTTGTTTCCTCACCATCCATCCAGTTTCCCAAGCTTGAGACTGAGAGGCACCCTTGATTCCTTTTTCCCCTAATATGTAAAGGGTTGCCAAGTTCTGTCTAATATACCTCTTCAATGTCTCTGTAATTCACCTCATTACATTGCTGATTTTATGACTTTGATTCCAGTTTCTTGCTTGAAAATGAGATACTAAAGCAATTCCCCAATCTTTTCCTACACTCTTGCCCCATACATCTTTTCTCTGTACCACAACCCAGAGGGATCTTTCAAAAACACAAATGTGATCATTGTACCATCCTGCTGGAAAATAATTTGTTGGCCTCAGGAAAAAAGCCTGAACTCCTAGCATGGTCTGCAATACCATCTGTGAATAGTGAACACTCTCTGCACCCTTTGAAGTTAATAACACATATGAATTATCTCATTTAACCCTTACTATGAAATAGGTATCATTATAACTACCATTCATTTCTATAGAAAATGAAGCTAAAACCTAGAGTAGTCAAATAACTTGCCTAAGACAACACAAATAGTAAGTGACTGAGCTATGGCTTTATTCCAGGTCTATTAACCCCCCCCTTTTCTATGCTTTTAACTACTATGTATTGAAAATTAAGAAGACAGGTGTTTAAGAATGCCTCTGCTTGCAATTGCATATAGTTCCTTAAGAAACTGCTTCATACTTACAAAATATTAAAGTAAAATCATGAAAATTAAAAAGAATATTGAATTATATTATAAAATGAAAGGAATTATTCCAGATAAACATGATAGCATAAACACATGTATTTTTTGTTTACATCTTTATGGAGTATAATTGCTTTACAATAGTGTGTTAGTTTCTGCTTTATAGCAAAGTGAATCAGTTATACATATACATATGTTCCCATATCTCTTCCCTCTTGAGTCTCCCTCCCACCCTCCCTATCCCACCGCTCTAGGTGGTCACAAAGCACCGAGCTGTCTCCCTGTGCTATGCAGCTGCTTCCCACTAGCTATCTATTTTACGTTTGGTAGTATATATATGTCCATACCACTCTCTCACTTTGTCACAGCTTACCCTTCCTCCTCCCCAAGGGCTACTTTTAATTAAAAAGCTTAACACATGTTCATCCCAGGAACTTCCAATAAAAAAGAGGATATGGGGAAGGCCCCATATCCTCAAGTCCATTCTCTAGTAGGTCTGTGTCTTTATTCCCGTCTTACCCCTAGATTCTTCATGACATTTTTTATTTCTTAGATTCCATATATATGTGTTAGCGTATGGTATTTGTCTTTCTCTTTCTGACTTACTTCACTCTGTATGACAGACTCTAGGTCCATCCACCTCACTACAAATAACTCAATTTCGTTTCTTTTTATGGCTGAGTAATATTCCATTGTATATATGTGCCACATCTTCTTTATCCATTCATCTGATGATGGACACTTAGGTTGCTTCCATCTCCTGGCTATAAATAGAGATGCAATGAACATTTTGGTACATAACTCTGTTTGAATTATGGTTTTCTCAGGGTATATGCCCAGTAGTGGGATTGCTGGGTCATATGGTAGTTCTATTTTTAGTTTTTTAAGGAACCTCCATACTGTTCTCCATAGTGGCTGAACCAATTCACATTCCCACCAGCAGTGCAAGAGTGTTCCCTTTTCTCCACACCCTCTCCAGCATTTATTGTTTCTAGATTTTTTGATGATGGCCATTCTGACTGGTGTGAGATGATATCTCATTGTAGTTTTGATTTGCGTTTCTCTAATGATTAATGATGTTGAGCATTCTTTCATGTGTTTGTTGGCAATCTGTATATCTTCTTTGGAGAAATGTCTATTTAGGTCTTCTGCCCATTTTTGGATTGGGTTGTTTGTTTTTTTGTTATTGAGCTGCATGAGCTGCTTGTAAATTTTGGAGATTAATCCTTTGTCAGTTGCTTCATTTGCAAATATTTTCTCTCATTCTGAGGGTTGTCTTTTGGTCTTGTTTATGGTTTCCTTTGCTGTGCAAAATCTTTTAAGTTTCATTAGGTCCCATTTGTTTATTTTTGTTTTAATTTCCATTTCTCTAGGAGGTGGGTCAAAAAGGATCTTGCTGTGATTTATGTCATAGAATGTTCTGCCTATGTTTTCCTCTAAGAGTTTGATAGTGTCTGGCCTTACATTTAGGTCTTTAATCCATTTTGAGCTTATTTTTGTGTATGGTGTTAGGGAGTGTTCTAATCTCATACTTTTACATGTATCTGTAAACACATGTATTTACCTCCACTTTTTCCCTGTCTCACTAGAATGATATTAAAAGGGAGTTTTAAAAAGGCATATACTGGGTTTCCCTGGTGGCACAGTGGTTAAGAATCCACCTGCTAATGCAGGGAACATGGGTTCGAAGCCTGGTCCGGGAAGATCCCACATGCCGCAGAGCAGCTAAGCCCATGAGCCACAAGTACTGAAGCCCACGCGCCTAGGTCCTGTACTCCATAACAAGAGAAGCCACCGCAATGAGAAGCCCCCATGTCGCAACAGAGTAGTCCCCGCTCCACACAACTAAAGAAAGCCCGCGTTCAGCAACAAAGACCCAAAGCAACCAAAAATAAATAAATTTATTTTTAAAAAAGTTTAAAAAAAGGCATATACTTACAAGGCCATAAAAACATGAATTGGATAATTCATTTCAAAATATTTGGAAGCAGGAATTTGGAGGAACCAGAAATAACTGACTTAACTGACTTAAAAATCTGAAATAGAAGCCTGTGATGTAGAAATCCAGTAAAAAGCAAACTGATTCATGCTACAGAACTTGAGAGGCTCAGGAATTTGGGATCATGGTTACCTGGAAAATAGGAGGTGCAGGGCAGGGATAAAAACTGTTGGATTTGTGGAGTCTTTATTTACATTAACAGTTAGGACCCCATATTTTCCTCCTCAGAGCAAATTCCCCTCCCTACTCTGGCCAATGGATTGAGGTTTACTGTTTAGAGAGGATGAAACACAGGAGCTCCAAATTGGAGAGGCTACACATGGCTGAGAGTATGAAAGGGGAACTTTACTGAAAACAGGATGTTAGGTGGAGATCTGCATTCTAGAAGTAAGACCTCCAACATCCACCCCCATTCAGCCTCTCAAATACTAATAATGAAGCTTGTAATTATCTCCCTAATCCTAAACCATGGGACTGTAAGATTTTTTTTAACATCTTTATTGCAGTATAATTGCTTTACAATAGTGTGTTAGTTTCTGCTGTATAACAAAGTGAATCAGCTATCCGTATACTTATATCCCCCTAACCCCTCCCTCTTGAGTCTCCCTCCCACCCTCCCTATCCCACCCGTCTAGGTGGTCACAGAGCATCGATCTGATCTCCCTGTGCTATGCGGCTGCTTCCCACTAGCTATCTATTTTACACTTGGTAGTATATATATGTCCATGTTACTCTCTCACTTCGTCCCAGCTTACCCTTCCCCCTCCCTGTGTCCTCAAGTCCATTCTCTATGTCTGCATGTTTATTCCTGACCTGCCCTTATGTTCTTCAGAACCTTTTTTTTTCTTTTAGACTCCATATATATGTGTTAGCATACAAAGATTTTTATTTGGCAAATATAACTTGCCCAAGAGTGAAGTGCTGCAGAGACTATTTTTGCAAATCTTTAAAAATACAATTGTGTCCCTGGATCATCTTGCACTGAAGCCCAACAAGTCCCACACTGAGGCATTTCATTTCTAATAAGACACCTACAAGTCAACAAGTGTTTGAGGAAAGACTCTTAACAATGAACTGAACAAGCAGAAACAAAGTGAGACTTTTAATATTTTTAGAAATATGAGAGAAGAAAATGTATCTGTGAAAAAGAGTAGACTGCTTTAAAAAGAAAGACCTTGGATATATATATATATATATATATTTTTTTTTTTTGCGGTACGCGGGCCTCTCACTCTTGTGGCCTCTCCCATTGTGGAGCACAAGCTCCAGACGCGCAGGCTCAGCGGCCATGGCTCACGGGCCCAGCTGCTCCGCGGCATGTGGGATCTTCCCGGACCAGGGCACGAACCTGTGTTCCCTGCATCGGCAGGTGGACTCTCAACCACTGCGCCACCAGGGAAGCCCAGACCTTGGATATTAAAACGTGATAGCAGGAATTAAAAATTCAGTGGAAGACTTGGAAAATAAATTGAGAAAATATTTCAAAATATATCTCCCTAAAGTGTTGAGAAAAGACAAGAAAATTAAAGGATAAGTTGAGGAGTTCCAAAAGACATGAGTAATAGAAATTCCAAAAAGAGACACCAGACAAAATATAGAAAAAACTTATTAAAGACCTATTCTAAAAATATTTCCCAGACTATAGGAATTAAGTTTCAAAGAAAAGTTCAAATGATTGGCCAGCAAAATGTGTGACAAAGAATAAAAACTAAAACCAAAACAGACAAGGCATATCATCAAAAAAGATTTGGAGCACTAAAGATAAAAAGAGAATTCTAAAAGCCTCCAGAGAAGGGGGAAAATAGGTTACATACAAATGGTTGGGAATCAGAAGAAGGTTAGGTTCCTGATAACAATATGCTAGAAAACTATTGCTGGAGGCAATGAAGTTACAAAACAGAATTCTATATCCAGCTGAACTAACAACCAAGCATCAAGGTGGAAGGAAGATATTTTTGGACCTCCAAAGTTCTTAAAATTTATTTTTGGCTTCAAGCACCCTTTTCAGGCAGCTCCTGAAAGATGTGCTTCCCTAAAGATAGAACATCATCCAAGAGAGAAGCAAGGTGTCCTAGAAACAAGGCTTATAACAGAGGAACGGTGTGAAGGCAATTCTGAGGATGACCCAGAAGTCTTAGGACAACTGATGTGTGGTAGACCTCTGGAGTCCAGTTCAGAGCAGGTCAGAGAGATCCAGCAGTGGTGTTTGCAAGGAACAACAACAACAAAAAAAGCAAATCTGATGGATTTCCTGCTGTGCTGGAATCCAGCTCTGTCAGAGTTGAGGAATGAATTTGTGGCAGTTATATAGCAAATGAAACAATTGGACTAAATGAGGAAATTATTAATTCCAGGGAGGACAATATTATAGAAGATAGGAAATGAAACTGTAATACACTATATGGATCTACTCTGCATTATTTTTACATAAAATGTAAACAATAAATGTTGATTAAACTGAAAAGGGTGATATAGATAATTTAGAAGACTAGGAAAAGATGAAGATTATATATTTGTGTGTGAGAGGACGAGGGAGGTGGCTATGAGTTAAAATCTCATCTCACATAGTAGGAATCAATAGATATCATTTAAATTAAACAAATCATAAAAGAGCAGTGTAAAGAAGCTATTTAAAAATATGGAAGTAAACACCAGAATAAACAGTCAAAAATATTGAAAGTGGTTTTTTCTGGGGAATTGGAATTGGGAAAGAAGATGGATGGGCCAGGTATCTGCTATTTTGTGCATTATTTTCATTAATAAGAATTAAAAATTAAATTAAAAAGGAAAAAGCACTGTCCTAAAAATCTAACATTTTGACAAACATCTTGTTATTTATTTCTTATGGAATCATAAACATCCTGACTTTTTAGCCAAACATCTAAATGGTGAGGTAACTGAAAAAAATTCCAAAGTAATAAAGTAGAAAAGCTACAAAGTTTCCTATTCCTATATTACAAATTATTTGAAAAAACATGTAGTCTGTTTGAAAGTATTTCAATAGTATCTAAATATATTTAGAAAGACATTCAAAAATATTTTTGAGCAAAAAATTGAGCATGAGAAGTAAATGTTCCAACTTTTAAAAATAATGAAGCCATATTTTTTTCAACTATAAAAATTATAGTTCTGTATTTAAGTTCAGTGCTACTTAACACAGGGTCTAATCATATGTATGGGAGATGCTTGCTAAGTGTTTGGATGGAACTGAAATTTTTGAGTCCCTTGGAGACCTGATGGAGCCAAGAATTAAGGGAGGAGGTGCTCTTGGTTGACTTGATACAATTTGATTTCTCACTTTTATTTTGGAAAGAAAATTAAATTTACAAATTCCTAGGGGCTTTTACTAGGAGTGAAATTCCAAGCTTTTATGATCCTTGTCTGTAAAGGAACTTACTGGACTCCATGCCTTAGATTACTGACCTACATCTGGATTCTAGATGGATTCACGGTTTTCCTCATAGTCTATAAATCACACATCCAAAATGAAACTTCTTTTAATCTATTCCAGCCACAGCCACTTGTCAGTATTTTGTTAGCAAGTGAAGAATGGATTGAATAAAAGGTCTTTGAATTTAGGGAACATTTTTTTCTCTTTCCTTCTTATTTTATATTTGAATTAATTTTGTTCTCCTGCAGTTAAAATCTTCCTTTTCATCTATTAATTAGTAATTCTGATGATAACACTTTCTCCTTTTAAGTAGTCTTTTCACAGTTACTTTTAAGGTAAATATTTAATCAATACATATTCATTGCTTATTGGAAAATGTGGTAGAAAACACCTTGCAAATATTGTAACAGCTTGTAGAATGTTCACCACGTGAGAGGTATTGTTCTAAACATTTTACTCATAAAAACTCACTTCATCCTCTTGTATTATTTTTCTGTTGTTGCTATAACAAATTACCACAAATTTGGTGAATGAAAACAACACAAATTTATTTTACAGTTCTGGAGTTCAAAATTCCAATATAACACAACTGGGCTAAAGTCAGCAGGGCTGCATTTTTTTCCCCTGGAGTCTCTAGGAAAGAATGCTTCCTTCTCTTTTCCAGCTTCTGGAAGCTGCCCACATTCCTTGGCTCAAAGTCCCTTCCTCCATCGTCAAAGCCAGCAACACAGCATCTCTCTGACACTGCTTATGTTGTCACTTTTCTTTCTCTGACTCTCTTCTTCTACCTCCCTCTTCCACTTGTAAGGACCCTTGTGATTATCTTGGGTCCAGATAGATAGCCCTCCATGATCTCCCTATTTTAAGGTCAACGGATTAGCAACTTTGGTTTCATATGCAACTTAATTCCCCTTTGCTACATAAGGTAGCACACAGTTTCTAGAGTTTAGAACATGGATATTATGGGCATATTATCCTGCTACCATACCTCTCAACAACACTATAGTACTTATGGAACTACTATTATTATTACCCCCAATTTACAGATAAGGCACAGAGAAGCTATATGAATTCCCTAAGGTCACAAAACTGATATTTGAACCCAGGCGGTCTGGGTTTGGAGCCTTGCTCATAAAAAACTACATTTATACCAAGATAACTCACCATCAACATATTGTTGTACTTTTAATTTTAATGTCTTTTTTTGGGTGCTTTTTTAACATAATTGTTAGCTTATAGGCATAATTTTGTAGCCTTTTTTCCTTATACTATTTCTATTTAACATTACTACATGAACTTCCCCCACATCTTTAAAATGTCTATATGGCATCCAATTTCAGCCTCAGGGCCTTTGCACCTGCTATTTCCCCTGAATGCAGTGCCTGTCCTTATATCCATGTGGCTTACTCCCTCTTCACTATGCAAAGGTCATCTGATCAAGGAAGCCTTTTTTGACCACTGTTTCTAAATGAGCATGTTATCACTCTCAATCTGCCCAATTCTCTTTATTTGTTTCATATCATTTGTCACTAACTGATTTCATGTAATATATTTATAATTTGTCTCCCTTACTAGAATGTAAACTCCATGAAGACAGGGACTCTATTTTGCTTATTGATGTAAACGTTCAATAATTATTTCTTGAATGAATGAATGAACAGTGGAAATTTTAAAAGTAAGGAAAGCCATTCACAACACCAGTATGTTAACAAGGAACAGCTGTCCTCATGTTGTATTCATTGCCTGTCTGCAAATATAATTTTATGTAATTATAGCATAGAGGCAATTTTATACATGTGTGTGTTTAACTAAATTTCAAATCTTACACATTTTCCTTTTTGCTCCATGGTTTTCATAACTATTAGTCTTAATGGCTGTATGGAAAACATTAAATTGATGTACATAATTAATTAAGCATTATTCCATTCACTGTCACTTAGGTTATACTTTGCTCTTATTAACCATGTGTTTAATCTTTCACAGGTAACATAATCTCTTTGAGCTCATTTCCTCATTAGGAAAAGAATATCTAGATTATTACTGTTAAACATAACTTAGGTAAAGTACCCAGATAATGCCTGACAAATAATTGTTACTCAGTAAATTATAGTTTCCTTTATTTTGGTTTCATTTCTAATATATTCCTATTGCAAAATAGTGCTTCATTGAGCATTTGCTGCTGTTGAAAAGTTTGTATTCTTTACTTTAGAATAGATATCCAGGAGTGGTATTACTATGTTGGAGTGGTTAAAAATATTTGCTAAATTAATAAAACTGAATCAATTTAGAGTATTCATATCTTGGATTTTAAGTATGAATTTCCCTAAAGGCAGATAAGTGATATTATTCTTAATATTATATTTTATTTAGAGTAAAAAGTTTTTATTATTTCAGAAATATTTTTTCTATTCCCAGTAATACGTTAATTCTTTCAAGGTATAACTCTCCTTTATGCCTTAAAACATTCAGAATTTTGTTTAAAGTTGCAAAATGATGATCTCACCTCTTTCTGGGCTGAGTGGATTGCTCATTTACTCTAGTTCTGAATCTCCTTTGAATTTCTTAGAATTGGTGCCTAAGTTATTTCCTTCTATGTTTTTTTCTTTTAATTTGACAAATCTTTTTAATTTAACAGTTGCTCTTAAAAATAGATTCATCATCAGTTTGTTGCTATAGTTGTCTGCATCTTTCCTGGTCTCAATTTAGTCACAGCATCTGTGCAAAATGGTATAAAGTTATTTATTACTCTACGATCCAAAGGGAATGCTTGATTTCGGACATTTATATTCCCTTGAACATAAAAGCCAGATAAAAAGAAAATCAGACTTCATGCTCTGGGGACTGAACAGATTCCTCACCATGGTTAGGAGGGACTGTCCTCCCCTGCCTCCTTTTCCTGAATTATAAATACATTTTCAAGGCTTGTGTCCCCAAGTGACCAGATATTTTCCTTCTAAATCACATTTGAACTGGGGGGGAAAACCTATTGGGCTGGTTGCTGAATGGTTAAGAAAATAGTCTTCGGAGGCCTGTGGACCTGAGTGGGTCCTCAGCACCTCTGTGACCGGAGCCAGTGCTCTGCCACTGCTCATTAGATTCCTGAGCTGTCAGTGTGATGATAATCACTAGCTCATAGTTTGTGTAAGGAGTGGATGAATGCAAAGTGTATGCAAGACAATGGAGTAATTTTATATGTTTGATGTAGTAAATTTTATATCCAGACAAACCATTATTTAAGTAGTAGGATGTAATAAAGATATCCTCAGGCATATATGACCGCAGAAGGTTTACTACACAAAGATCTTATAAATCCAGAAGAAAATGGTAAGCTATGTGGGATAAAAAAATAAGCATTATAGATTGAATGTGTCATCCCAAATTTCATCTGTTAAAATCTTACTCCCTCCCCAAAGTGATGGTATTAGGAAGTGGGGCTTGAGGGAGGTAATTAGGATTAGATGAGGTTATGGGGGTGAAGCTCTTATGAATGCAGTTAGTATCCTTATAACAGTCACAAGAGAGCTTGCTTCCTTTCTCTTTCCTTTATGTGAGAATACAAGGAGAGGGAAGTAGTCCGCATCCCAGAAGAGGCTTCTCAGCAGAACTTGTCCATGCTGACACCATGATCTCTGAATTCTAGCCTCTGGGATTGTGAGAAATAAATGTTTGTTGTTTAAATAACTCATGTTTGGGAATTCCCTGGTGGTCCAGTGGTTAAGACTCCATGCTCCCAATGCAGGGGACCCAGGTTCAATCCCTGGTGGGGGAACTAAATCCTGCATGCCACAACTAAGTGTTTGCATGCCTCAGTGAAGATCCCATGTGCTGCAACTAAGACCTGGCACAACCAAATAAATAAATAAATATTAAAAATAAATAAATTACTCATGTTTGGTAATTTGCTATAGCAGACCAAACTGACTGAGGCAGTTAGTAACTTAGTAATGTTCACTGTTGTTTCAAAAGAAAGGACCAAAAAAAGTATATTCATAATGATCTGGAACAAAACTATGGTTGTTTAAAAACATAGCTGGGAGAAAGAAAGGTGTAGAGACCAGAGGTGAAGAGATGTAAAGTACTTGTTTTATGTATGAAGTGTATATTGACATTACTAATTTAAGAAAGTAAATGATAAATATAAATAAAACTTGGTTTTAATAAATTTGGCATACCATCAAATAATAAGCATAGAATATGTAAACTTCAAATGAGAAGATGAGAACCCAATTTATCTTTTGAAGGGCAGCAAAAGAGAAAAAGAAGCAGAATAAAAACGTCGTAAATTGAAAAGATGAAAAGGGTGGTGGAAAGGCATTCTCATATAAAAATAATACTAAATGCAAATGGACTTAACTTACTGGACAAAAGACAGAGTTTCAGAGATATATTTTAAAAGTATGTCCCACTAATAGAGATTTTAGAAGAGGCACATTTAAAACTGAAAGATAAAGAAAATTTGAAATTACATGTATGGCGAAATATAAGCTGGACAAAGTTGTGATAGCAATTTTGATATTAAGAGAAGAATTCAAGGTGAAAACATAAGGGTAATAGTGTAGCATAAAAGAACAATAGATTAAGAAACTAATGAGAAACATATATGTACCTTACAAGACAGCTAAAAGAAAAGCCACAGGGGCTTCCCTGGTGGTGCAGTGGTCGAGAGTCTGCCTGCCGATGCAGGGGACACGGGTTCGTGCCCCGGTCCTGGAGGATCCCGCATGCGGCAGAGCGGCTAGGCCCGTGAGCCATGGCCGCTGAGCCTGCGCGTCCGGAACCTGTGCTCCGCAACGGGAGAAGCCACAACAGTGAGAGGCCCCCGTACCGCAAAAAAAAAAAAAAAGCCACAAACAGAATTATGGGAGAAAATGAAGTAACACATTTAAACATACTCCTTTCAGAAACTGCTAAATCAAGCAACATGTAAATCCATTACTAAAAACTTTGGTGAAAGAGAAAAATTATAAGAAAAATTGCAAAATACTTAAAATTGAACAAATGAAAACACTACAAGCTAAAGTTGTGGACCCAGCTACAGTAGTATGGAGAGTGAAATTTATAGCTCTAAAAATGTTTATCACAAAACCACACAGATGAAAACAAATGAGCTAAAGATCGACAGTTGTAGAAATTGGGAAAAAGTGACAGAGCAAATTAAAACAACCAAAGAGAAAAGATGTGTTAGATATAAGGGAAAAAAATCAATGAATTAGAGAATAACAATAACTAATGACTGCCCACTAAGAGGTGAAACAAAATTGAAAAATCAGAAAAGGAGAAACTAAATAAAAGGACTGGGAGTAGATATCAACTCTACTTAAATATGGAACTGAGACTAAGTAATTGTGAGAATCACAAGTACAGAAGAGAATGCAAATACTGTAAACCATCACTTGTTGGAACAATAATAAAATAATTGTGTTAGGCTGAATAATGCCCCCTAAAAGTTAGCTATGTCCTAATCCCCAGAACCTGTGAATTTTACCTTAAATGGAAAATAGAACTTCATATATGTGACTAAGTTAAGATGGGGAGATCATTGTGCATTATTTGGATCAGCCCTTAATACAGTCACATGTGTTCTTTTAAGACAGAGACAGAGGGAGATATGACAGAAGAGGAGAAGACCATGTGACCACAGAGGCAGAGATTGGAATGACACAACCACAGGCCAAGGAATGCTGGAAGCCACCCAAAGTGGGAAGAAACAAGGCAAGGATTCTCTCCTAAAGCCTTCAGAGAGAGCGTGGCCCTGCTGACACCTTGATTCTAGCCCAGTGAAATTGACTTTGGACCCCTAGCTTCCAGAACAGTAAGAATGTAAATTTCTGTTGTTTCAGGCACCAAGTCTGTGGTGACTTGTTATAGCATCACAGGAAAATAATATAATAACCAAGGAAAATTTGAGGTGGGGAGAGGGGAAAGAGGGAAAGGAAGTGCAATATAGTAATTTCCTCATCTCTAGCAGAGAGTTAATAACTATTGTCTAAAGCTAAATAAAAAGAACTTTAATGACCCTACCCCTTAATGTTTTCATACTTTTAAAGAAAATTTTTTGGTATTACCTCTGACAGTTATGCAGATTTACTTCAGTTTCTTTTTAATCCTGTTAAAATCAAGCAGAAATTTATTATATCTATTTTTTCAAGACCATATACAAAGCATGATTTTTTTCATAAAATATATTCATCTATATTGCTCTATACTTATTCTTCCCTTTCTGTGGGACATAGAAAAATGTCTGGAATAAGGTGATCAAATATTAATGATGGTTGTTTTAGGTAGTGAAATTTTGGATGAATTTTAAACATTTTTCTTTGTACTTTTCTGTATTTAGTTGACTTTTAAAAAAATGACAAGCACACTATCTATCTACATCTATCTATCTATCTATAATTTTTACAAATACAGAGTCACTATTCTTTTTTGGGGGGTATCTAAGTGAATGTTTATTTACTTATTTAAAAAAATTTTTTTTAATTTTATTGGAGTATAGTTGATTTACAATGTTGTGTTAGTTTCAGGTGTACAGCAAAGTGAATCAGTTATACATATACATATATCCACCCATTTTAAAGATTCTTTTCCCAAATAGGCCATTACAGAGTATTGAGTAGAGTTCCCTGTGATATACAGTAGGTTCTTATTAGTTATCTATTTTATATATAGTAGTGTGTATATGTCAATCCCAATCTCCCAATTTATCCCTCTCCCCCTTTTCCCCTGGTAACCATAGGTTTGTTTTCTACATCTGTGACTCTACTTCTGTTTTGTAACTAATAAACTTGGTTACAAAACAGAAGACTATTCTTTTAAAATTATTTTAAGAAATCTGAAGTCTCTTTTTTGTGTGTTCTTTGCAGACTAATCATTTAGAATTTCCTCAGTCATTTCTCTTATAACCCACTTTTCAGACCCCTCAGTTCACATGCTGGATTTTCCATGCCCTTCTTAAAATGAAATGAATACAAAACAATACACTGTGAATGGTTTGACCCTGTCCAAGATCAACAAGACTTTTTCTGTATATTATCCTGAAATGCTTGAGATACTGCTCCCTGAAACTCCCTAGAAACTGTGAAAGAAAATACTAGATATGTGGAGAAGAAATCAGGGGATAAGGCTGTCTGAAATGTCCCAAATTTAATATTACTGTGGATTTTGTCTCTGGGGAGATGCTATGACTCAAATATTTGTGTCCTCTCAAAATTACTGTGTTGAAGCCTTAATGCCCAATGTGCCTTTGAGAAGCAGTTGGGTCATAAAGATGGAACCCTCATGAATGCAATTTGTGCTTTGTAAAACAGACCCCAGAGAACATGCTTGCTTCCCTTTCACTGTGTGAGGATACAGTGAGAAGGTACTGTCCATGACTAGAAAGTAGGCCAAACAACGAATCTGCTGGCACTGTGATCTTGGCCTTCCCAGCCTCCAGAGCTGTGAGAAATATATTTCTGTTGTTTCTAAGCTTCTAAATCTGTGATATTTTATTATAGCAG
>NW_006791778.1:1841061-1853941 GCF_000442215.2 Lipotes vexillifer
AATAGACTAAGACAGGAAATTTATTGAGGATAGAAATCGTATAGTTAAAGAGCCCATTAGCATCCCTTCAATAGTTTGCATCCTGGTCAGTGAAGATGGGGGTGAGCAGTGATATTCTTCCTGGCACACTGGCTGTCCTGCAGCTGAGTAAGCATAGTGACTCCGTGAAGTTTCCAAAATAAAGCAAATGACACTTTGTGCTCCCTCACAATGACCATATTCATTCAGGTTTTTAGCTGGTATACATCCTGCTTGCAGAAAGCACTTTTGAGTGGCAGACACTTTGCTTCTGTTGGTGCCCAAGAGGGCTTGGCATCGACTGTGCACTTATCACGGTAAGCCGTGTTCCTGTCAATCTCTGGGTGATGGGGCTGCCTCTCTAGGCTCCTCTGATTGCCTGAAGATCAGAGAGTGTTGTTGTATGCAGCTACCCTTTTGATACCTTTCTTTTCTTTCGTTGTTCTGGCAACTGAGACCCCTGGCATAATAAGACTGCCAAGCCAGGTAAGGAAATGGCTGGTGACGTGAAATGACCCTGGAGTGGGAATCAGGAGATTTGGGATTTATTTCTGTTCTGCCACTAATTTGTTATGTGCCTCCTGAAAAATTATTTATTTCCTTGTCCCTTTTTTCTCAGCCGTATATGAGGTGGTTGGACTGGAGCAAAGTTCTTTACAGTTTTATCATTCTGTCACCTTCACACTTAATATTTAATCAGCAGCAATGATAAGGATGTTTCTATCCATATATGTGTTTTTAATTTAGTGTCATTATCATAAATAATAGTGGTCAGGAATGATCCTTCTGGAATATTGGAGCTGAAGCTCCTCTGAGTGCTTTTGTGAAAACATTATCTCAAAGTAAATGACATTTATCTCTCAGTTAGGTAGTAAAGGACAGGAATGGAATTTACATTCTACTGATTTATGCCCTTATTTTATTGACTTCATTAAACTTTGCATTTAAACACTGTATATGTGTGTAATTTATTAGAAAATTAAATGGCAGTGACATTTGATACAGGCAGATGAAATGGAAAGGTTACATTTGCATGAGTCCATGCTTTAGTTTTTAGTTTTAACTTCTGAATTATAGCAGAGTCTTTTCTCTAGTTATTAACCCATTTTGCAATATATTGATTAAACTATCATCTGCTTGGAACTAGGAACTGTTTTTCATGGCTTTCAGTAAGCATTCCATAAATCATTGAAAGAAGGAGTGCCAGAGGCAATCATGCAACTGTGTGGATGGACACTGGTTCCATCCATGATCTAATCTGAGTGAAGCCAGCCCTCTGTTGGTGGTAAATTCTTTAGGTGCTTTTGGTCACTTTCCCCCATTTCCCTTAGATATTTTCCCAAACTTTCATCATTAACCATAAGCCACTTATACAACTCTTGTTGCCTTCATTTTCAGCAAATGACTCCCACACCTCCTTCCCTAAGAAAACTGAGGTCATCTCAGGGCAATGATGCTGCAACTCACTGACTTTGATGCTCTACAGACAGTAACACCTTGTTTAATGCTATTAAGTGGTCGGGAGTTCTGGGGTCTGGGAACACAGCACCCATCACATTATATCTGATTGTGTTATTGCTGGGTGTGTTACAGTTGAGTACGCCAATCAAGTATTGCACTCTTTCTCACAGACCTGAACTCCTCCAATTCTTATCATTCTTTCATTACAAACCAGAAATACGTCTATACACCTACCCATTCTTTCCTCCCTTCCAGCAGAATTCTTCCTTTTCAAAGTCCACCTTCCACCACTGCATTTGATCTCTTCATCCCCCGCCTTCTCCAAGACCATGCTTTTTCTCTTGTGTCTTCGATTTCTCTCTCTCTGCTGCTTATTTTCTGTCAATCTAATTCACTTTTGCATTCATTCATTCAGATCAGATTGAATTATTGATCCTAATTCTTCCCTCCCCTTTAATAGGATTATACATCCACCCCTTTGCCATATAACTTGGCAGTGTTCTCTCGCTCTCATTTCTCTGGGTCTGTTTCCTCATGTGCAAAAGGAAGTAGTTGAATGAGATCATATTTTTTATATAGTTTAATATCCTGTGACACACTCAATATTTAATCAGCAGCAATGATATGTGTTTCGAGTTGAGTGTCATAATTCTGAATAATAGTGGACAGAATATACTTTCCCACTTCTTTGGTGTTGGACTTGATCCTGTGATTTGCTGTGACCAGTGGAAGGTTCACAGAAGTAACAGTGTGGCAATCACAGCCTAGGCTTCAAGAAGCATGACATGATTTTGCCTGTCTTCTTGTTTTCCAGTGATCTGCTGAGAGAAGAACATGCCCCAGGCAGCCTCTAACCCAAAAAGAATGAAGAAACACATGGTGTGGAGCTGAACACAACCCACAGCCTGGAGCCAGGCTCAGCAGAGCTCATCTGAGATCAGCTGAACTCAAGCTGACCCATAGATTCATGGGCATGAAAGGAATGCTTGTTATTTTCAGACATTGAGTTATAGGAGGATTTGTTATTTAGCATTACTGCAGGAAAACTAACTCATACACTACCCAATCTATTTTTCCACTCGACAATTATTTATTCGTAACTAATAAATGCCAGACACTTATTGTAGGCTTCAGGGATACTATGGTGAATAAAACAAAGCAGGCAAAAATATATGAACAAAGTGATTTCACATTCTGACAAATGCCATGAATGAAACAGATTGGGGTGAAAAACAGGGATGGGGGCCATGGAAGAGTGTAATTTTGGTTTGGGTGGTCAGGGAAAGCCTCTGCAAACCCATTTGAATAAGACATAAATGACAAGAAGGAGGCAACCAGAGGATGATTCAGCTATAACACATTCCTGCAAAAGAAGAGCAAAGTCCTGCAGTGGAAAGTCCTTGGCCTTGGAACAGACTTGTGTCTCTCAAATAAGCAAAAACTGTAAAATTAACATTAAACATAATTCAAACCAGTAGAAACTGGGCTGATATCTAGAAAAAAAAACCAAGCCTCAGGCAACAGCTAAGCCAGAATCGAAAACCAGGGTGGCTGCAAAGAGGGGCCGATTCTGGACTTGCCTTTTGGCTGCTCGTCATGGACATCTAGGGTGGGTCATGCTTAGTGTGCAGCTGACAGATAGCTGTTGTTGCACTGAATTGGATACAGTTTCTCTTCATTGTCTGCATCTTGTTTAGTATTTCTTGGGCCAAAGCTTTTTCATCTCAGCTTGAGATGCATTACATAATTTTCACCGGATGCAAATGATTTCACAATTTTCTATGGGAAAACTCTGTTGTTTTTCTTTTGTTGTTTTCTTTTCCCCCCATTCTTTTAATCAAAGTTACATGCATACATGGTTTGAAGAGTCAAAGAAGTCTATAAAGTTTCTTATAAGAAACAACCATCCTCCATGAGCAGCTTCCTCACACTCACATCCACCTATCCCAGAAGCACTTGAACCTCTTTTACTTGATTATTTGGCCTTTTGCCTTCTTGTCTTTAAATAACAGACATTGCTACTTCTTGATTTGCCATTTTTGGATATTTTATATTGATTCCTCACAACTGATTATGAGAATTTAATTTTCTTTCTTTCCTCCTCTCCCATGAAATACATATATCTATTCTATCACCTTTTCCTCTCAGTATAATGCTATGGTAATTCTACTTACATCAGCGTTCAGTATTTACATTATCATTTATAGAAATGCTTTTAACAGGTGAATCATACAATAAAAAGTAATTACTTTTCTTTTCTGCCTCTAAGATGGTCCCCAATGATCCCTGCCTACTAGTATTCAAGGCTTTATATATTCCCCTCCCTTGAGTGAGAGCTGGGCTTATATTTGCTGCTTCTAACAAATAGAAGATGGCAGAAGCAATGAGATGTCACTTATGAGATGAGGTGACATAAAGACAGCTTCCATTTGGGGCACTCTCTTTTGTTCACCACTCTAAGTGTGATACAGATCTAAAGATGTCCCCTCAAATTCCCATTCCCTAGTTATTCAATCAAACACTAATATTAGTACTGCTGTGAAGGGATTTTACAGATGGAATTAAGGTTCCTAATTAGCTAACCCTTAAATAGGAAGTATTATGAACTAAGTGTTTGTGTTCCCTCAGATTCATATGTTGAAATCCTAATACCCAATGTGATTGTATTAAGAGGTAGGCCTTTGGGAAGTAATTAGGTCTTGAGGGTGAAACCCTCATGAATGGGATTAGTAGTGTTATGAAAGGGACCCCAGACAGTTTTCTCAACCCTTCTGTCATGTGAGCACCCAGTGAGAAGACTGCTGTCTATGAAGAAGGAAGCAGGTTCTCCTCACATACAGAATCTCTCAATGTCTTGATCTTGAACTTCCTAGCCTCCAGAAATGTGAGAAATAAATGTCTGTCATTCAAGCCACCCAGTCTACGGGAGTTTTGTTATAGCAGCCCAAACAGATTGCGACAGGGAAATTATTCTGGGTCATCCAAATAGGCCACTGTAATCACATGAACCCTTGAAGGCAGAAGAGCAAGGTGGAGATGAGACAAAAGAAACAGGAGATATGTGACAGAAGGGGAAACCAAAGAGATTCAAAATGTTAGAAGGACTCAGTTCCCCATCACTGGCTCTGAAGATGAAGGGGGTCATGAGCCAGGGAATGTGGGCTTTAGAAGCTGAGTGTGACTCCTGGTCAACAGCCAAAAAGGAAATGACAGCCCAGTCCTACTACCACATGGGACTGAATTGTGCCAACCACAGGAAGAGTCTGGAAGTGGATTCTCCCCCAGAGCTCCAGACAAGACCCTGGCCTGGCTGACAGATTTTATTCAGCTTTTGAGACTCATATCAGAGTCTCTGAGCCTACCTGGACTTCTGACCCACAGAGCCTGAGATAATAAGTGGGTGTTTTTTTTTGTTTTTTTTTTGCTGTACGCGGGCCTCTCACTGTTGTGGCCTCTCCCATTGCGGAGCAACAGGCTCCAGACGCGCAGGCTTAGTGGCCATGGCTCATGGGCCCAGCCGCTCCACGGCATGTGGGATCTTCCCGGACCTGGGCACGAACCCGTGTCCCCTGCATTGGCAGGCGGACTCTCGACCACTGCACCACCAGGGAAGCCCTAAGTGGATGTTTTTTAAGCTGCTAAATTTGCAGTAATTGTTACAGCATCAATAGAAAACAAAAACACGGCAGAAACCACTGGTCAAGTTGTGAGCATACAAAGGGAATTGGGGAAGTGATAGTGTCAAGGATCCATCATGATAAGGCTACTTTATTAAATAAAATTTTCTCAAAAGATTACTTGAGAGAGATCATGCATTTACTCAACAAATGCTTATTGAGTGCATGCTGGCAACACTACCATGAATAAGACAATGGTTCTGTTTTTGTGACATTCACAATTCTAATCAGAAAAGAGGGTGTGTGGTTATTGATTACTTTTGTGTTCTGTTCTTCCAAGTCTACTCATAACCAGGGGAGAATTTATCATACTTATTTTGATACTTTTTAGGAAAATCTAAAATTATTTGACAAACATTTAATAAACACTGACTAAACCCTCAGATTGTTCCAGGTCCCATGTGGTAAAAAATGATTCCTGGCCTCACAACTCTTATGTAAGGGGAAGGCAGATGTGGAAGTGTATTGCTACTGCACAGTGCGATGCTTTCAAGAGGAGAAGGGAAGGGGGCCCAAGGAGGAGCAAGGTTAGGTTTCTAGAGCACTGATCGAGATGCACACTAATTAGATATTTTTAATTTAACAAGAACTGTCTTTTTCACTTTGTCTTTCAGAATAACAAGGAAGACAGTATTTCCTTCTCATCCTCTTATTTCTGATTCTAGTACAGATCCCAGAGAAAGGTAAGAATGCATTGCCCTTGAGCATTGCTTAAATTTTTACTTCTGCTCATAAAAAGTAGGGGTCTATTAGATATTTGGCCTTGAGCTAGACAGATGTGTTTGTGCAATAGCAGATTAGGATTTCCTGAAAGGCTTGGTTGCTTGTTTCATGCTCATGAGCACTACAATGTTTTGACATGTGCTTTTCCCAGAGTAATCTCATTACCATTACTCATTTACTAATTTAGTGAGAGACTGTTTGATTGGGGGAGCCCTGTGTGTATTTTAAAAATAGTTACACTTTCAGGTTTCCTTGATCTTGTAAAAAGAACAAAAAGAATCTGTTGGTTTTTCACACAGAAATAACTGATTTAAAATCAATCTGTTTTCTTCTATATACAAACATGGGCACAGATGTGTGTAACCTGCACTGAAAGAGTTTTATATAAGTTTGCATATATAGGTCTCTGTGTTCTTTTTATTGAATATTGCTCTGTTTGGCTTTCTCATTAAGAACCAAAGAGATCAGAGGCACAGCTTTACATTTGTAACTCTCCTCTATTGTTTACTAATTCCACCAATAATTACCTGCTATGTGCCTAGCACTGTGATAGGTCTTAGGGATATAAACATGAGCAGGAAAGAGTCCCAGGCTTTAAGTAACTCAGTTTGATTGAGGAGCTGATGTCTAAATTAATTTATGGAGAAGAAGAATAAGTAAGAAATGCTCTCCCCTTGAGAAAAGTTGGACCAGTGACAAGATGATACACCAACCTTGGTGACAAAAATAATTCAAGGTAAGAGAAAAGCTTTCTGCCTAGGAGAGTCCCTCCCTAGGAGATAGAATTGTGGGAAATAGAATTCCATTAGAATGAATCAGGTAGGAATTAGAAGTGAAAATTTGATGGGGAGCCCTATTTAAAAAAAACTGTATTAGTTAAGACAATGTTAACTATTACTAAAAAAAGTAAAAGCAAAATGTGTAATTGTTTAAATAGGATAAAAACATATTTTCCAATCATGTAAAGTCCAAAATAAACATGCCTAATTGGTGAAAACTTTCCTCCATGTAGTGACTCAGGGATCAAGGCTCCCTCCATCTTGTGGCTTTACTACATTGAGCACTGGTTTCCAAGGTCACTGCAATCTGCACCAAGTTCAAAGATAGTGAAAGAGTACAGATGCATGGGGAGGTTGTTTATGGGCCAGGCTTCGAAGAGGCACACAGAGTTCCTTGCTATTGGCTAGAATTTAGTCATGTGAACTCACCCAACCAGAAGAAAAGTTGAGAAATAATAGTTTAGCTATGTAGCTAGAGGGAAGAAAGAGGCAAACAGTTAATTTCTGTCACAAAAGCCTTAAGCTGAATCATAATACTTTAGGGTTGGAAAGTACTAGAGGGTTTTGCATCTATTTATTCTCTTCTTCCCTGGCTGGAGAACCCTTCAACTATTTCTTAAATGATGTATGTTCTAGGCTACTTTACATTTTTTGTCACCTGAATCTGAACTCTCTGTAATTTGTCAACAACCAACTTTAAATAGTGGTGTCCAGAAAGATCATATTATTCCAGATATGGTTAGCCAGAAAGAAGCTTAGTGGGGCAACATTTTTCCTCATCAACTTGAAAACTGATGAAGAAAAATGTTGCCCAAGACAACCAAATAGCCCAAGATTACATAACCAGAGAGTTCTTCTTACTTTTTATCATATAATTTATTCACTTAATTTGTAGGTGTCATGGATTAGAAACGTATTAACCACATTTTGGTGAAGCCATTTGGCTTGGGTAAATGTTACTCTTTCTTGTTCACTATTGTGTTCCCATGTCTAGCATAATACCTGGTCACAATAAATGGCTTGGGTAAATGTTACTCTTTCTTGTTCACTATTGTGTTCCCATGTCTAGCATAATACCTGGTACATAGTAAGTATTTAACAAATATTTAATGAATGAAAAGAGTTTACCAGCATCTTACAAGTTTCCTTGAATTTAATAGACAAATTTCACATTTTCCATTTCTTATCTTTCTGGGCTGCATTCCAGGTGATTTCTGCATATCAGTTTTCTAATTTAGTCCTTATTCTCTTTAACTGTGTGCTGTTGAGTGGGTCATCAGTTGAACCACTTTTTTTTTTTTTTTAATTTCAGTGTCTGTACTTTTAATTTCTAGAATTAATTTTGCTCAGTTTGCTTTTTGGATCTTGTCCCTTCCTTTATCTCTCTGACTATTTAAACATCTTTATCTTAAAGTCTCTTTTAGTATGCTCCAAGTTTGTAAGGTTCTGGCATTTGGAAGTTCTTATCTTGATCATCCTCACTGCGCATGAGCACCATCTCTGGCTGACACTGCTGACCACAGGCACCTCAGGTACACCAAGCCGGGGACAACAGTGGGGTGTATCTGGATGTGCCTCGGTTGAGGCTCTGTCCATAAAGTGACTTTTAGATCAATTTTTATATTAATATCTCATTTTAGGGTTCTTTCATCTTGATGATAGTACAGATTTCGGCCACACACTCCAGACAGGAGTTCGCAGTTCTTGTTTCTGGTGGATGACTGGGAATGGAGCCCAAAGCCTTCATTTCCTCCTCGCTGGGCTTAAAACCATATTCCCCTAGGGCATATATCTGGTTCTTATGCTTTGCCTGTCAGTTCCTTCTTCACTTTTGGCACTGTTTCTTGCTGTTTTATGCTTGACCACGTATTAAAAACATTAAAAGAATACATTCTCTGCAGCATTTCTATGGGCTTGGAGCAGGCACTGGGGTTTCCCACTGCGGTGGACACTGTGATACAAGGCCCAGAAACCCCCTCTCTGAAGGATTTGTTGACCCAGCTGCTGGCAGTGCTGTCCGTGGAGAGTCTTCAGCTGTCAGCCCCTTCAGGGATTGCCTCAGCTGTGGAGAGTCGCCTTGTCCAAGTTCACGTCCTTTTCCCTGGGCAGCCCACATCCAGTGATGGATTCATGTGGGAGCATAAGGCTGGACCATCTTGGCCCAACTTGGCACTCTTCAAAGAGCCATTCTAGTTTTAAAGCTCCCCATAAGTTTTGTCAAGGCAGTTACTGGACCTGCCTCAGGTCAGCTGTTCCCTTTGCTAACTCCTGCTCCCTTCCTTGCCCCTCCACAGGTTTGATCACAAGGTCACTGCTGGTACACAACCTGTCCTCTAAATGCCACTTCACTGTCTGCTTCCCGGGAGCCAACCTGTGACACCACATCCGGCCACTCTATATGGACCACAAGTCTCACATTTGAAGGCATTTAGAGAATGTTGTTGTGATGGTATTGATAATAAACAGCTGCCAAGCCAGTGGCCTCTTCTCCCATACTAGGTAATAGGATCTCACCCATTTTTCTAAGATTTAAAATTCTCTTTAAAGATTTATACCTTATGTTTCAAGCCATCAAGATTCTTTAAAATTTTGATTTCTTTTTTTCGCCATTTGATTTCTTCTCTTTTGCAGCTTTATAACATTTTGTAGTGTGATATGCATACCCCTTATATCTTCATCTGAATAACTGATAAAAATACTTAATAAGAAGGATTAAGAACCTTTCCTGATAATTCCTCCTAGGAGCACAGATCACTATTCAGACTCTAATTTCAAATAGCTGCAAATCTACACTACAATCTGTCTTTCATCATCTTTCCTAGAAGAACATCTAGAGAGGCTCGACTAAATAAATGAATTCATGAAATCCAGGTTTACTCTGTCTACTGAGTACCCCTCATCTAATAACTTTATAAAACATATAATCTGACATGTGTTATTCTCAGTGAATATATATTGGCTGTTGCTGATGCCTTGTTTTTTCCTAAATGTTCACAAGTGCTGAAAATGTTAGCTGCGATTACTATGATTATGGAATTTAAAAAATTTGATCATGTCTCCTATTCTAAAAACTGAACATATATACAACTGTAGTGATTAGGAGTTTTATTGGTCCATTTATTAGTTCTATATGTGCTTTAAAAATCTGTAAGAGCTGACAATGTTTTATATCTTTATTTCTGGCAAAACATAAGCATGTAGACTTAATTCATAATATAAAGTTTAAATTATGCATAAATAAGAGTGTTTAAACACCGGAAAGAGCTGCTACTTGAGGTGTTGAAATGTCTTTCACTGGAGGCCTTTAAATATCTTTAACTGAAGGTCTTTAAAAAAAAGTTTAGATATCTGTTCTTGACCTAATTTTTATAAAACTAGGAGTAACATTTTAATTCCTGAACACACAAAGGACATCTTTCTAAAGACAATAGCCAGCATCATTCTCAAGATTGAAACACTAGAAAAAATTCCAGTTAAAATAAAGAACAAGACCTACCCAATGTATCTCACCATTGATGACATTTTTCTATTCTTTTTGTTTTTTTACAATGCAGTAGAACACAAAGCAGAAACAAAAGCAATCAAATGGGGAAACATACATATGATTATTTGCAGATGGTTTAACTGCAAACCTATGAAATGGGAAGATAACTGACTATAGTTTTCTTAAAATTAATAAAAAATTTAGTAGAGTGGTTGATTACAATTTAAAAACACAAATTCCTATATTTAATTTAAAACTCAATAGCCAGTTTTAAGACACAAAAGAAAAAAATATTGCATTCATAGTAGCAATAATAGAAATATCAATTAAACAAATCATAAAATTTATTGAATTGAAGCCAATAATAATTGTGTAGAATATAATGAGGATGACTATTATTAAACTTTATTTGTATCCAAAAATAGTTGGATAAAAGGAGAGGCACCATATTCTAGATGGTAACATGTATATTGGAGAAAAGGAAATTCTCTCCAAATTGAAGGTCCAGGACTATTCCAATAAAAATCCTAATTAGGAATTTTATAAGAAATTTAAAGTTAGTCTAGAAAAAGAAACAGATTAGAACAGCTTAAAGCTTTTTTTAAAAAAAAAAAAGAGGAGAGAAATAACTGGGGTCCTTCTTCTGCCAGATATTTGACTGAGTTCAACTTGATAAGGTATAGGTAGAAAATAAACTTGTTCTTCCTCACTGTTGACCCTTGACCCCTGGCTTTGTGGACTATTTCTTTCTCATCCCTCAGATGAAAACATGGGAGACTTTTGTAAGTTTCCAGTTACTTGAATGATAAGAACACTCTCATTTCAGTGATTATAATGTCCAGTCTAGGTTAAAACTCTAAATTTCATTTAAAATTATATCTTCTCGGCCATAGGATTCATGACTGTTAAGGATACTGCTCATCTGCTCTTTGATTTACTGCAGGCTCTGGCTCTTCCAGTGGTGAAGAGAGATGGAGGAGAGATGAGGGACCGAAAATGTCTTGCTGGCTGGCACAGGGATGATTACCCATCATGATGCCATCTAGATGTGCTGATTCTTTGTCTCTACTGCTGATTGTTTCTTTCAGGGGGCTCTCAGATGGTAAGTTCTTAACATGCACTGTAGTTTTCCTCTATGAACCACTTCTAATTCTTCCATCAGCTCCCAGGCATCTGGCCACGCCCCCCGCCCACCTTCCACTGCCTGCACCACCTCTCCAAGTGAGCATCTTTGGCAGGAGTCAGGACATCTTCCAGTGGTCCCATCTGATTGGTGAGATTCACTGTCCCTCCCAATAGGGGGTAGTGTGGTCAAGCTGAGGGTGTTCCCCTCTCTTCTGTCTCCTCAGGCAGCTTGTAGGCTCAGCTTCTCATAACCTGTGCCCCAAATTTCAGGGGACAGAGTTAAACTCTCTGAGTGGTGTTCATGGAACCCTCACTCTCACTTGGTTAAAAGTGAGAAAACTTTTTCTGTCCCCATCCCTCCACAGGGGTGGTGGGATGGGGAGAACAAAGTGTCTTGACAACTCTCTAAAAAGAAATCCTCCTTCTGGGCTTTTAAAATTTCAGTACTTTTATACCCTTGAGTCAGGTAAGACTAAAGTGTCATAGTCACTTTGAGCTGGTTGTGACAGACAGACTTGGAGGTGGACCCAGGACCCCTGCTTCCTGGTGTCCATGCCTTTGTGTAGTCCTCTCCTGCATAGGAAAAAAAATCAGTGAAGACCATCAATTCACAAAAGAATAAGTGTAAATGACCACTAAATGTAAAAAAATATATATAAGATCAAAATAAGATGTTAATTTCCAACAACAAATTATACTTAAAAAAATAAAATGTCAACAAAAATGACAATACACTATATTAATTAAGATGCAGTGTGACAGATATTGCCATAACCTACTATGGAAATGTAAATTATTACCAATGTTTGTGAAAGAACTTTGATAATAACTATTAAGAAATTTAATGGAATTCATACCTTTTGGTTAAATAACTCGGCTTTTAGGAATTTAGCTTAAAGAAATCTGAAAAATGAGCAAAGCATTATGTAAAAGCATTTCCTAACAGCATTGTTTAGCTAAAAATTAGGAAGGAATTAAATCCTTAATAATGGTAGACTAGATAAAAATAGACAAATGATTTAATAATACATATATGTGATGAAATAGTAATCAAACATTAAAACATTTTTAACAATGTGAAAATACTCATATGAAATATTCATTGAAAAACTGGATATAAAATGGAATATGCTCATCCACTCATTAAAATTCTTTATTAAGTGTAAATGTCTACTATTTTTTAGGCATTGTGTTAAATCCTGAGTATGCAGTGATCCCAATTTTGTTATATATCTCTATAGAAATAAATATCATCATAGTTACCATTGTTTTGAGTCATGGAATTTTTTTTTTATTAATTGTCTAATATTTCTCTTTATTTTCCAAAATTTCTCCATGTAGATGGAAAGCAATAAATGAAAATCTTTAAAATGTCATTTCTTGTAGTACTTTCACAGAGGCTCTACCCAAAGACTAGGCTGCCTCAAGCCCTCAGTGAGGCAGGAAATTTGGTAACACAAATCTTCTCCTGGTTTATCACTGGTTAATGGGGTGTGGGAATGGTGGGTAGTTAAAAACAAACAAACAAGAGAAGCTTACATTTCTGGATACAGTAGAAGATAGCAAGGCTTGCATAAGGAGAGCTTTTAAAAGAGGACAGTGGCTTCCTGCTG
>NW_006791778.1:1853964-1869050 GCF_000442215.2 Lipotes vexillifer
TCCTGCTGAGATTCTGCAAAGCTTCATGAGTGTTTGAGCTCCCTGAGAGCCTGGCTGCCTAGCAACCACCACATAAAGTCATCTTTCTCTACTTTACAAAAAATTCCAGGCTATGCATGACTTATATGAAGATGTTCTAATTCACTGGAGCTTGGAGAGCAATTACTTGTAGCTGTCTTTGGCATTTGTGCCAGGCACATCAGAAAATAAAATGAAGATGCTGTGCACGCCCTGTGTCTTCATCTCCAGCATGCAGAAAGGGGTGAAATGAAAGGGCCAGCTGTTCTCCCGAGGCCTTATTTCTTCTCTCCTGCAGACTGAAACTCTCAGAAAGTGCAGAGCCACAGTTTTAGACCCAGTGGGCCTGGCAAACTTTGCGTTCTAAAGGCAAAGAGTGGGGGGAGGGTGGGGGCAGAGTGGGGGGCACTTGGGTTTACTAAGAGAACCTTCAGCTCCAGGCTCATTTTTCTGCCTTCTTCAAGGGCAATAACCTAGAGACACTTTCTAAGAGCGAGATTAAATAAGGCATTCTTTTCCCTGAAGTCACTCCATCCCTCTTATCCATGCCCTATAGAAACTTAACATGGCCCTAGAGCCTTCCCCATTCAAGTTTTGCCCTGCTGTCCACACACCCACACATGTTATGTTTTAAAACTCTTCACTGGACATTCCTGGATGATCCTGATCAACACCTTCTCCAAAGTGACTGATGCACTTCTTCCCATGTCACTCAGGTCTCCAAGGCCCCTTCATTTGCCGACTCCACTCTTGCTTCTGGGTTGTCTTCAGAATAGCACCTCAGTTATGAAGCCATCTTTCCTGTTACCAAAGTAGTTTATGCAATAGGGTGTTCAAAAACATCAACAGTGATGGCAAGGAGGGACAGATGAGGGCGAGGAATGGCTTCTGCGACAAATTGGCTCTCCTCTTTTCTTTGTGAAGGTAACAAGTATTAATGACTTCATATGCCTGCACTGCCTCTCTATGTAAAATTAAAATTAATTTTAATTAGTGACTGTCTATTATTTGTAAGGGGTAGTTAAAAAGAATTACGATATCCTGCTCTCCAAATTGCTTACAGGCCAATGGGAAAGACATACTAGTAAACAAATAATACAAAGGACAAAGAAAGAAGGGATGGAGGGGATAGTGTTTAATGCAAGCTGTGGCCTGGGGAGAACCACCTCTGTATCTCAGGCAGGGAGGCTGATAACATGGCACAGAGGGGTTCCGGTGGAACAGCTAAATGAAATGTTCCCCCTGGAGCTGGGGGCCGAGGAACAGGCCACACGGAGGGCTGAGAAGCTGAAGACCAGAAGAAAGATTCTTCAGGGATCAGAAATGGATGGTACTAAACATAATGGTAGGAAATCTAACATGTGAAGCCTGAGAACCGACAGGAGGGCAAGGATACTGCAGAGTGGAGGAAACTTGAGGGATCAAAAAAGCAGAAGACTTAACTAGAAGAACCTAAAGGACCAGCCTGTGGAGCAGGGAGGAGAGAAATGGACCACACTGAGAGGCCAACTAGGATGCGGGCCCTAGAAACAACAGACCCTGCTGCTGCTTGCAGGAGGGCGACCTATGTGAGGAAACCAACATTTACTCAGCAACCTCTGTATACCAGCCACTGTGCTGTTGTCAAGAATTGTGAAAGGTCTGAGATTTTACCCTGACAAGTTAACCTGCCAGTTTCAGGGATGCTGGTAGAAGACATGGAACTCCTGGGTTAGAGAAGACACAGCCTGTGGCCTGAGCACCTGCATATTTGCATCAGTTCCCTGCTCAAGTTCCATGAGAGTCATGCAGATGGGACCAAATGGCCACCTGTGCATGTAATAGGTTTCATTACAGGGGAGGAACCTGGAGCTAAGGGGCCATATCTTTTTTTTTCTTTTCAATAATATAAGTGCTTTAAAGATACAGCATATGAATTACAAAAAATTGCAAAATGCAGGCTCAGAAAAAAGCCCCCTCTCCTTGTGTTATGACTCTTTCATGCCCTTACTCCACTGGGGTCATGTGGAGCTCTAACGGTTCTTCTGAAGAGTTTTTCTCAACTAACCTCTAGAGGATTTTTTTTTGAGGTATAATTGACATAAACATCATGTTAGTTTCAGGTGTACAACATAATTATTAGGTATTTGTATATATTGCAAAATGATCATCAAATAAATCTAGTTAATATTTGTCACCATACATAGGTAGAAAAATGTATACTTTTAAATGAACAGTATCTTTTTTAATGAGCAGTTTGCTCTTTTCTCTGGAGGGAGACATTTTTCCAAGGCTGTTTGCTGTACACATACCCTTTAAAATATAGTCTGAAAGAAAGGATAGTCAATGCTTCTGCCTGCAAGGTGTTCAGACATGCCACAGACTCCGGAGAATTGTCTCCTAATAGCTGTGTGCTTAATAGCTGTACCTGTACTAGCATTTAAAACGGTATGAAAGAGGTTACTAAGCATACTTTCAAGATGGAAGTTGAGAATTTTAAAAAAGGAAATTTATAAAATTTCTAGAATGTTTATAATTTTCCTCATGTTTCTTAATTTTGTACATCATGTCTTTTTTTTTTTTTTCCCTAGGAGATGGACAGTGATAGTTAGATAAAAGGATTCAGCAAGGAAGGAGAGAAATAGAAAGATAGTTGAGATCTTCTAGCATCCTACATGAAACAGACTGGGGTAATCAGCCTTCCAGCAGGGCATCTGTTTGCCTATTTCTCCAGTGCCTTCATGATGGGCTCACCTCCTCGGGCTCTGCACCACTGGGCAGCCTCTGTTTCATTTCAGGTCCTGCCTCCCACCAGTATTGAGAAAGAGCGCAAATAATTGTACCCAGAAATCCAGCCTCAGGCTATAGCTGCATGTGGATACTGTCTGGACAGGCAGTTTCCTGGATATTATACAACAATGCATTTAAGAAAGAATTAATCTAGGCAGCAATGACAGTGTTCATTTTAGGCTCTTTAACATTGATCATAACTCTCACACTCAAGGATTTCTAGAAAGATTCATTTGATCTATAAGATTCAGTCTTAACCCTTTCAGAAGAGCTGAGGCTTCTGTGGATTTCCAAAGCGTTGCACTCCAATATTCAATTCCTGTTGTTTTGTGCCAGTCAATTATCACATTGTTCTGCTTTGCTAAGATTCCAGTTCCTTTTTTTCCATCTCTTTTTTTAAATGGCCTGCTTAAGACATTTTATTATCCATCAGCTTCTAGACCAGAATTAATTTCATTAAGGAAAGTGACAGGATAGGAAGTTGTAGACTTCTTGATTGCTAGTAGTTGGCTCTTAGCAAAGAAAAATTGGTTGGAGGAAACGGAAAACACCTGACGTCACCTATGATTTCTCACTTCTCTATACAAAGTTAACTGATTCTCTGTCTAAATTCTAGAATTTATCACATCCAGAGAAATAATTAATCAATGATGAAAATAATGCTATACGATAGCAGTTAAGTTTAATCAACATTGTCTACTTATAATGCTGAGGGGGAAAAAACACTACAGAAAGTTTTCTTAAGGCTTTCCTTAGATGACAACTGGAAATTCATCTGGAACTTCTTATTTGGTATGGGATCAAGCAAGAATGTAATATTGAAACTCACCACATTAAAATTTATGATGCCCTTCAGAGAGACAACATTGATTCATTGTTTTTCTGCAGAATCTTCGTTCAAATTTCTTGAATATTTTTCAGAATTAATCAATAATGGCTTTAGACTAGCATATATCCTTGATAATGGGGTTTGATAATTCTTTTAGAAGATATAGTTCTTAGGGTTAGACAAGCTGGTGACCCATACTGAAGAAACTTTAGAATCTGAGTTAACGTATAACTCAGGTTTATGGGGTAGGATTACATTCATCCTAATAAATGAACATGGACCATGAATCAGAATGGAGCTCAGGCTAAGAAGTATAAATGTCTTGGCCATAGGCCATACTTGCTATTAAATAATTATACTGAAAGTATAGGTCTTTGGAGGGTGGGTCTATACAGCATATACTTCATATGCACAGGACATTGTGTCCTGTGAACCTATATTTTTTCCTGTTACTGGGGAGGGTTTAGCACAATGAACAGGAGCTTAAGCTTTGGAGTCAGAGAGGCAGAGACAGAGACAGAGAAGCAGAGAGAGAGAGAGAGAAACTCAATGGTTTATTCACTTGCTAGCCAGTAATTTAACATGTTGTCTCTTAAGATTAAGAAGGAGAATATAAGAGCACCTATCTTCTAGAACTTATGAAGAATAAAATAAAATAATACATGTAAGGTGGTTAGCATAGTGTCTGGCACACAGTGTCTGGTACTAGCATTCATTAAATGCTAGCTCTTATAGTTAGCACCATGGGATTTATACGCAGCAGTCCTAAAACAAATTAGTAGTGTCAACCACTAAACACACTCAGCAGCAGTTTAAGACTGGGAAACCCAGAGTGAAGAGATTGGTCTTGCTCATGAATCTACCAGGGAAATGCTAAACACTGTAGTTCAGAATAGTTGATCTACTAAATTAGAAAATTATTTTCTGATACACATGAAATTAGAGGGAGATTATAAAAACAAAATCAACTTAACAAAATTCAACAATCCATTAATTTTTTCATTTAATAGATAGTTTTTGAAGACGTAGTGCCTACATGAAAGAGATATATGCTTCATCCTTGCCCTCCACTTCAGGTATTGTTAAGGGCAAAAGGACAGAATTATTTGTTTATTTAAAATCAATGACAATTTATCTATGTAAACTTCAATCTACTTTTACATTTTTTCCCCATAAGTACAGTAAATAGAATTCTTGGCAAACAGAAATAGTTTTCAAAATTTCAAATGTTAGATTTCACTTCCCTCAGTTCTTTTTCTAGTAAGTCTATTTAACCTCCAAGAGTGTGACCTATTTAGTTTTCTATTTGCTTCTAGGCTAAATATTCTGACAGCTTGGTCTCAAGGATAACCTCCACCAAAGACAATGCCAGTCTTTCAGTCTTTCTTGTCAGAAAGATATGAATTTATCAGAAATTTTAACTTTTCCTAATCTAGGACAGAAAATAAAATGCCAAGTTCTTTTTCCCAACAAAGTTCACTTTATGTTTAGTTGCCCAGAAAACCTTCTCCCAGGCAACACCCACCAAAATCTGCACTCACACTTTCAGGCAATGACTCCAGAACACCATATAGCATTTCCTAAGGTAAAGTTTCATGGCTATCAGTAGGCCCCAGGGCACTCATGACTGTCACAGGGTGACCTCAAGTTGCCAGGGCTCTGTTGGTCACAACAAACTGCAGGTAGCTCGTGGAATATTCTGTCCATACCACAAGCCAGCACTAGACAATCTTGGTGGAACAGTCAGAGATGGGGCAGGGATGACAAAGCAGGGCTTCTCTACCTTCTGCCTATCTTGGCACACCTAGAATTTAGGGAAATAGGTGAGGTTGTTAAATACCCTGAGGTGACTGGCTTTCCCTAGTGTTCACAAGATCTAAACAGTCCATATTTTCTCATATCTGTGACCCTTCAGAATTTCTGACCATGAAGAAGGTCCACTAAAGTGTTCACCTGCCACATCCTGGGCTAAGGCGCCTTCTGCCCCATATTGAACCTCTTCTACTGTAGCCCTAGAGATGTCATCCTGCCTTCAAGTGTCCCAGAAATCTCCCTTCCCTTGGAAGCCCCCACCCCAGTTTATTTTTGGTCAGTATGAAAGTATGTGTGCATGTGTGTCTGTCTACCTCTGTGTGTGTGAGTGTGTATGTGTGTGTGTTGGAGGATGAAGAGCTGGATTTGGATCTATGTCTCCCTGACTTAGGACCTGTTCTGAAAAATGAGTCATGGAGCAATCAGTGTAAAAGCAAGAGTAAGAGCCAAGAAAAGTTGGGCCAAACATAACTCTAGAGAAATGAGGTGTTGGTATGGATTGGAGCAATCAGAAGAGGCTCCATGAAGGATCTGGGACTTGCTCTAGTCCTGAAACAATGACTAGAACTTGGATAAGTAGAAGATCACTGGGTTAGATGTCAGTGTGTGCTTTAGTTCTGTGTCTTCTACTTGAATAGCCATGTGACTTTGGATAAATTTCTTCACTTCGTTTAATTTTCTTCCTTTACAAATGAAGATGCTTGCTCCAGGGTCTAAGGTCACTTTTAGTTCCTAACATATATATTTGATAATCATAAAAGTATTTGAAAAGCAGTTAAATGCTATATCAATGTAATGGCAAACAAAAAGATGTATTTTTGTGTTGTCTTACATCAGAGTTTGTTATGGAGAAAATGCTTGTTAAAATGTGAATTTATTTGATGATAACCTATTCAATTATTTGTTCAATTCAATAGGCACTTATTGAGTACGTGCTGTGTGCTAGGATCTGTGCTAGGTGCTGGAATCATGATGCTAGGTGCTACAGAGATGAACCAGACATAGTCTATAAAAGAAGTCAGTGGTTAGGAAAGTGAAATACCACTATAAGTTCAATAACATAATTATTTTCAGAATATAGAGGAGGACATGATCTAAGTATTGGATAGAGAAGGCCAGGGAAGCCTACTCAGAGGTCATGCTTCTGATCTGAGGTTTGAAGAATTACAGGGAACTCCCAAAGTAAATAAGAGAGCATAAGAACATTCTAGGCAAAGGAGAAGGTATAGAAACAGACATAAGGTAATGAATCTTCTTGTGAGTGCGGAGAGTGAAACGTGAAGTGGGAAAGTAGGGAGGGCTGCTGGGGTGGGAAGTAGGGAAGGGCTGTGAAAGATGAAGCTCAGGGAAGTGATTAGGTATAAAATGTTGATGGTTTTTGCATAAGGATGTATAGTAAAAATGCTAATCTAGGAGGCATTATGAGTCTAAGATCAGTAAACTATTACAGTGAATGATTAAGTTTCCTAAGGCTGCCATAATGAAATATCACGGACTGGGTGACTTAAAGAAGAAAAATGTATTTCCTTACAGGTCTGGAGACTAGAAGTCCAATATCAAGGTTTCACAGGGTTAATTTCTTCTGATGCCTCTTTCCTTGGTTGTAGATGACCTTCTTTGTTACGAGTCCAAGCTTGTACTGCTCGCCACACGAAAGACCAATACAGTTGTTGGGGCAAGGAATAGTGACTTTATTTGGAAGACCAGCAGACCCCAAAGATGGTGAACTAGTGTCCCAAATAACCATCTTACCTGAGTTAATATTCAGCCTTCTTTTATACTGAAAGGGGGGTATGGCTAGTTGTTGCAAACTTCTTCATGCTGGAATCCTTTGTTCTTGCAGCTGTCCGCATAGGTCAGGTCAAAATGTTCCTGCAAACCTCCAACAAGACAAATGTTATTCTCTGTTCTGTAACTTTTTATCTCTATGTGAATGGAAAAGTGTTACACCTTTAAAGGTCAGAGCCTTGAGAATGGGCTATCCTGTATATTTCAGGCTATAGGCAACATTCTTTTACAAAAGGTTTAGAACCAGTATGACTAAGCACAGGAAACAGATCACAAATGTTAGAGCTAAAGAATAGATCCAATATGGAGTCAGGTTTGTTCTCTGTTACATCTTCTCTACTATGTCTTCACGTGGTCTGTATCCTAATCTCCTCTTCTTATAAGGACACCAGTCAGACTGGATTGGGGCCTACCGATATGACCTCATTTTACTTTAATTACATCTTGAAAGACTCTGTCTCTGAATACAGTCACATTCTAAGGTACTGAGGGTTAGGGCTTCAACATATGAATTTGAGAGGGACACAGTTCTACATGTAACAGGAAAAGCCATTCACTCAGATTGACTGGAACCTGAATTTTTGTGACCAGCGCCCACAGTCAGGAGGCTTGTAAACTGTCTTGTCCGGTAAGAGGAGTGTGCCTTTTACCTTCTTTCAAAGATTCCTTCACATATCCTCTGTTGAAAAACCTTCCCTGATTAAGTGAAAGCAAAGTGGCTATTTCCCCAAAATTCTAATTTCTGGACCCAAAGCACAAACATTATAGCCAGCATGGGATTTAAAGAATGTCCAAATCTCCCTGTCTTTTGAGGCTCAACTCAAATACTGCTTCTTTTGTAAACCTACCCAGATCTCACCTGGGTGGAGGACCGTTTTTCTGTCTCTGAACTCCTATGACACTTCATCTGTGCCTCTCACGGAGTTTATCTCATTTAGGTTTCTGTGCCTCGCAGCTCTGAAATAAGCTCAAAAACACCCCCGCCTTGTTTCTTTCACTCCCTTGAGGCCAGAGTTTTTAATTTTTGCCTCCCATTACCTGACACATGGTATGTGGTAAAATAATGAATGTGGTTTATTGCTAAGTTCTTTACAGAACTTTGGGATCTGGTTGACCTAAGATTCTCTTCCAAGCCTCATTACTATGTTTCTTCTTGTGTTAAGTCCAGATAACTCTGGTCCTTCCTGAAATCCCAAAGGAGAAACTACAGTACTAGATACTAAGTATGGAGCCACAGACCTTAAAACAAGATTACCCAATGATAAAATAAATGATAAAAGAGACCTTCAAAGTTTCCTACCCTTTGAGGAGATATTTCAAACAGGAGGAAGGCAGACGAAAGCACAATGTGACAGGACTTTCACCAAATCCCAATAGTTTTCTACAGATATCACAGTGAATTCTGTTCTTTGACAAAACAAAAAACAAACCTAAAAGAAACACAAAGCACTGCACCCTTGCTGTTTCTTCTGAGTCACGGTGATTTTCAATCTGTGAGTGGAGGACTCCTGTTGGGGATGGAGTGTGGGAAAGAAAATTCTTGCAAAGGCCTCCATGATCAAAATGCTTTCTGAGAAATTGTTGGCAACACCTCAGACTGAACAGAAGAGAGATGCTTTATATGTATATATATTGTCATTTTCAATGGTCAGATAAATATACTGTTATAATTAATAGGATTAAAATTCCTCTAAAAACTCTTACTGAATTACTATTATTCTCAACTGCCTGATATTGACACTGAGTATTCTGGAGAGTTCTTGAAAGTATTGGAAGCTAAAAAGGGGATCCTATTAAATGAAAAGTTTGAGAGTCAAATACTCTTGATATAAATGCTTGTCTTTCCAAAATGCAAAAATCAAAATTTCTGCTCCAAGAAGTGAAGTTAGCAGCTACTGAGATCTTTAAGGTTTTGTTTCCATCTTTTTGGTTCATTTTGATGACACTTTGTTTTCAGTGTAATTCCCTAGGACAGCTCGAGGGTAGGGCTGGGAGCCAGCGGTTTGTTTATCTTTCAGCCAGCAGGGAGAAACTCCGGGATTCCTCTACAGGACACAGGAGGACTAGTGCAGAGTGCAGACAAAACAGGATATTACTTTCTGATTTAGTTACATGCGAGAATTTCCCAAAGGGCTCTCGTGTTGCTTCTCCTAAATAATCTGCATGGCAAAGTGGCCCCAGACCTGCCCTGTGACCCCTTTGCATATTAGTGTGAATGAGTGTTGCCAAAGAAGTGATTCACAAAGAAGGATTTAACAGAAAATAGAGAAAATGCTAGAAGGAGCAGTGATGAAAGCATATATTTATGAAAGGTATTTTAAGCATGGCTTTGAGTGGAGAGAGGTATGTTCGTAGACATTTACAAAGACTCAAACATCTGTTCTGATGGGGGAGGAGTATGATCAACTCAAGAGAGAGGGAGATGAATCACACTGGGTTTCAAATGCACTGTCAGTATGTTTGGCACCAGCTTCACTTTCCTTATCATTTTGGGCTTGGACTAATATACATGGAACTTTGAATTCCCTGAACATATTCTATAGGAGAGTTGGGTGAGGGGTGGTGGGGACAAGACTAGGCTAATTTACACCAGCATTCTTTCACAAAGGTCCAGACAGAATAGTGGCTCCATCCCTCTGCCCCTTTTCCTTTTCAGGATCCTTGATCCATTACCTCTATCTAAGCCTGCCCTCAGGAAGGGCCATAGAGGAGCTGGTTAAAATTTGGATGCCTTCTCACTGGTTGTAAGATAGAGTTCAGGTTCCCTCTAGTCCCAGACTAAGTTTATAGCCCCTTCTCTTATCCTATGCAGTTTTCCTTTGTTCACTGAACCTGCTAGGCTTGTTCACAATCCTTTGAATATTCAATTTTGTCTGAAATACCTTTCTCTACCTGACAATTTTCTTATTCTTGAAGGGAAACCTTCCTGCAAAGCCATTCCTGATTCCTCAACCAGGCAAAATGCTTGGCATATAGTAAGCACTCAGTAGATGATAGCTGATATTATTGTTAGGTAATTAGTCTTTCCCACCTCTGGATTCCTGTAGCTCTTTGTCTATGTCTGTTAGAGCTCCTGGGTTCCATTGTCATTGTTTGTGTATCTCACTAGTCTGTTTTGTACATCTGTTGTCCAGCACAGCACCTGGCACAAGATATGTTAAATGAATCAGGTTCCAACTCAGGTCCCTGGAAGAGTCATTGAGTGCCACATTAAGAAGATGAGTTATAACTACAGGGAAGGGTGGAGGCTAGGGAGAGAGCTTCTAGCCTAGAGGGCCTGCATCTACTCCACCCTGGGCAATTGCTGCTATGCAGAAATATTCAGATTAAAAAAAAAGAAAAGAAACTGTAAACCCGAATTTTGATGTGTACTCTATGAATTTTTAAATCTTGGCAACTAATATAATTTTTCAAAACCACTGTGTGGGCCAAGTGAAACATGTTTGAGGGCTGCAGGTTTCCATGGTTTAGAGACTGGAGGAGGCAAATGAGTGTTGACTGGTCTCCAGATGATGCTCCATTTTCCCCAGAGCAGGATGGCCCCTGAAGGTCTTTGTGCCAACATCAGAAATAGGAGTGCTTCCTTTTCCACTCCTCAGAGCACACCACAGTTTTCCATTTCCAGGGTCTTTCTGGGTTTTCACACTACTGACAAGCTGCCTGCCACAGAACTTCCTGCCTGTGTTAATGATTGGGCATCAATGCAGTTCAAAATCTGGCTTGGAATCCTTGAATGGGCATGTCAGTCTGAGTCTGGACAGCACCACCTCTGAGTAGGAAGTGAAGACAGGGGGACCCTGATTAGAAAGGAAGGGTCGACCCCATCTTCAGATGGGGAAAGAAGACATGGTTGGTAATCAGGGGACTTAGATTTCAGTTCTGATAGTTCTTAGAATTGTCTGAGTGGTTGTAAGCCCTTTATTTGTGTTTTTCATAGTTATTCTTCAAACAACCTTGCAAGGCAGGTATTTTTATCTTTATTCCATTGATAAGGATACAGAGCTCAGAGAGAAAATTCACCCAATGTCTCACAAGTAGAAAGTACAAGGCTGAGAACTGAACCTTGTCTATATGCCTTCAAACTCTTTGATCTTGTGTACTTTTTTATGGTGTCCCCGACAGCACAAGTGGGGTTTAGCCTGGGAGGAGAGATGGAGAAATGTGTCTCTCTCACTTTTTTCTTCTATCTGCAAGGGTCAGGTAACTCTGCAGAGAGTGGGCAATTCCTCTGCGCCTGGTTACCTGATTTCATAGTCCCAACAGCTCTAACAGGAGAGAAAGAGAGGGACAGGTTTCTGATAATAAATAGGCTCAAGTTTTATGAAAACCACAGTTAATGATGTAGAAATGTTGCCATGAAGAGAATGTTCAAGAAAGCACCTCGCTTATGAGAAAGCTTGTCAACTCCAGGAGTGTCTATGGACAGAAGGCCAGGAAGGGAGAGGCTAGGAAACATTTCTCTCTGCAGGAATTTTAAACAGAATAGTTTCCCCTTGGCAAGGCTCAGGTGTGGTTGTTTCTAGAGTCAGAGGATAGATTTGATTATCTCAAAATCCTTAGAGATCACCTAATTTAGCCATAATTTAAAAAAACACATTTGAAAAATGAGGACCAGAGAAGTAAAGGGACCACACAAATTTGCAAGCAGATTGATTGCACAGCTGAGCCCTGTAGCCTCATCTTAGAAACTTGTTTTCTGCTATAATGCCCTCTCCCTATAAATCTTCTGAACAGATACAAATGACCAGTGATTGCAACAGACTTCTTGCTGCAGCCAAGCAAACATGAGATGTGTGATGACCACAAATGGTCGGCCCAGCTGGGGAGCATGCCTAATAAGAAGATTCACCCAAAATAAACAAAATACTACGGGATTTGGGATTCCTAAATGTCACTGCAAGGCAAATTCCAACTTCTTGTAACTTTATGAGATGTCATAATTAAAAATAAATATGCAAGCCTGGGAACCCACCCCTAGGTAAAGATTTCCCAGTCTCTTGTGCTGTGACAGGCCATTAGTTAGGGTAACTAGGCTGTGTGTGCATCTCTCCTTGCATTGCCTTCTCACTGCGGGCAGGGTGGTGGTTGGAAGTGGCTCTGGGGACTCTAAGCCCTGAGATGTGCTCATGCTGGGAGGGGAGGGTGGGGCGCCCCCTGGCACTAATGAGAGAGGGTCCCTGGACCGTCTCCAAGTGCTTCAGGCTGCAGTCAGCAAGGCTCATTAGTTAGCTCTGACAGGTGATGAGTCATCCTTCCAACTTGAATGAGGCTCATTATTCACAACGAGGTGCCACAGTGCCAGTTGGCATGGCTGAAAATAAATATATCCGAGTGTTGTCAGCAATGTCATCTCAACTCCTACTCTGAAAACTTTCAGATGCGTCCCACCTCCCTGTTGTTGGTGCACACTGTGTAGCATAAAGTAGAAGGCTTGGCTCAGCTCTTTGAGAAAAGAAGTAGAGGTGGTGTTGTCTGCATTCTGTGGGCTGAGAGGTCTGGAAAAGTTGTATAAAGGAAAGCACTCAGCAGAGTGACCGCCCAGCCCAGCCATGCAGAGGAGAGCCGCAGTTTACTCTGAAACAATAACCTCAGGTCTCTGAAGCTTAGATGGGCTTGGGTTTGAATCGGGGTTCTCTCACTGTATGGATTTGGACAACTTACTCGAACTTCACTTTCCTCTTCTGCAAATGAGCAGAGTAATAATATCTTACTATCCACCTTGAAGAACTGTTGAGAACATCAAAGACCATGAGGTGCCCAGTACAGTGTCTGTACATCACAGAGCATCAAATACCGATGATTGCTCATCTAAATACTACTCAGATATAATCAGAATTCCCTTTCATAATCTAGATAACACTGTTTGCCTGATCCTTCCTTCTGCCCCACCTTGAATGTTTCCTCAAGTTAAGTCTATGTACCTCTGCTTGTATGAAAAAGAAGAATACATATAGATAATACCTGCTGAGTACTTAGTATGTACCACATTCTATTCTAATATAATGCAAATTTGTCTGATCTTGACAACCACCCTATGGGGTTTTACAGATGACACAGCTGAGGCACAGAGGAGTGTAATGATCTCCTGATCATGTCACATGTCCAGTGAGTGGCTGTGCTAGTATTTACACCCAGGCAGCTTTCCCCAGGAGCTATTCTCCATTATGCCTCTACCTCTTACAAGACCCAGATACCTTTCCTTTTCTCTCCCTCAATTCACTGCAGGAGATTTCATAGACAGGTATCTTGTAACCATAAATGTAACCTTTTGAATAGACCTTATGAAATAGTTGACGGACTTCTGTGCTTTTAGATTTGTATGCTGGCTCCATTTTGTGGATGGGACAACTGAAGACCAGAGAGAAAGGCTCCTGGACTTTGGTTTAGCTCCAGTTGCTCAATCTCAGTGCTGTTTCTGTGATGCTGAGCACTTGAAACTCCCTTTCCCAAGCAGTTTAGTCCATTTTTTCCAGCTTATGTGTCTTGGGCCTGAATATCTGTGTGATCAAACTACTCCTTAATTTATTTTTACTTGGAGGTGTTTTAAAAATGATTCTGCTTCCAGGCAGCTAAAACTGAAAAACAAAGTGTCCCACATATAGCCATATAATTAATTCCCTTCCTCTAATTGGAATTAAATTAGATGTAAAAAATAAGCTTTTTACTAATAAAACACAAGTAGTGCAATCATGATAAAGTAGTTAGAACTGCTGTCGTTTCAGCTAAGGATCCCTGCTTGTTGCTCTCCTGAACTGGAGTGTGACAATAAATAAAGGATCTGTTACCGAATACAAGTTCATGTGCCTAACCCACAGTGAGGTCAAACAGTACCAAAACATTGGAGTTTGGAGTAGAGAAAGGTTTATTGCAGGGTCATTCAAGGAGAATGGGTGGCTCACACTCAGAAAACCCCTGAACTCCTTGAAGATTTTCAGTGAAGCATTTTCAACGGTCAGGTGAGGGAGGGGCATCCCAGGATATGTGATCAGCTCATGAACAATTGTCTGGTTGATGGAGATCAATCCTTAGGTGCCAGAAGATCTGGGAGCTATGTGTTCATGATCATCAAGTAGTTAATTTCTTCCATTTGGTGGTGGTTTTTATCATCTGAAAAACTCAGGAAATATGCATAAAATACTATTATCTATGTACTTCAGAGAGGAGCTACAGCAGAGGATATGGAGGAGGGGTCTGTCCCGGGAAGGCCCCATAGGGTCCTGCTTGTTACAGATCCATGCTGAATAGGCTAGTAGTGACAGTTCTGAAGTCTGTCTTATACATTGTGTTGATGGGTCCTCTGAGAAAAATCATTTACTAGAGACACATCTGGGAGCCAAGTAGTCTCATCCCACACTGTTGATACCATCCTGAACTCTCTCTCTCACTCTTTTGAGAGGTCACTTATTTCTTCCAAATTGCTGTAGCTGGCAGGGACACTACCATAAGCAGTCACAAGATTTGGGGGCCACAAAATTCAAGGAAATATTTTAATTTGCTTTGAAAATTAACATGTGATAAATCACAAACTTATTCAAAACCTTTGTCCAATCCAACTTGGAGTACTATCCATCTGGAGCCTTTTAGTTAGTGTTCCTTCCTTATTAGACCAATATTTTCTGAGACTTATCTCCAACCTCGGAGCTAGAACACCAAACATGACAAACATCTTCCTAGAAAACCATATATCTAAGATATTCTGCAATATACAGTTCCAAATATATATGTAATTACTTAGTGGGACTTCTTAATTTGAATGATGGTGGTTTCTAGAAGGATTATTCAGCCTCCTTTTTTTTTTGAAGTACGCGGGCCTCTCACTGTTGTGGCCTCTGCCATTGCGGAGCACAGGCTCCAGACACGCAGGTTCAGC
>NW_006791778.1:1869138-1871723 GCF_000442215.2 Lipotes vexillifer
GCAGCCATGTCTCATGGGCCTAGCCGCGGATGTGGGATCTTCCTGGACCAGGACACGAACCCGTGTCTGCTGCATCGGCAGGTGGACTCTCAACTACTACGCCACCAGGGAAGCCCCAGCCTCCTTTTTTTTGAAATGTTTCCTTTTGAAAATCTACTTCATCTCAACTTGCTGGTAAGAAGAAGGTAAAACTGTGGGCCTCACATGCAGGCAGTCTAGGGTATGGTGTCCTAGAGAGAAGGCAGGAGTTCAAGTTCCTCTGTGCTGTAAACCAGCTGCATAACCTTAAACAAGAATTTGGTTTTCTGAGTTTCCGTATACTGCTCTGTAAAAAGAAATTGGGATAATAACACAGACTCAGAGTGCTCACCATGAGTATGAAATGAAACAAAAGAAGAAAGCAGTTTGTAACTTCACAATGCTAACCAATTGTTCAAAATTTGAGGAAAATTTGACTGGATCTTCTCTTGCCTCCAGATGATCTCCCTTCCCTGCTGCCACAGCTTCCTGGCATCCGCAACACTGATGCCTTGGGGTTAAAGTGGGAATACTGTGCAGATGTATAATGTATGTTTCTAGAAGTGGAGACTCATCAAGGCAAAGATACCCTTCTAGATGTATTTGTCCCATTGCTTAATAACAATGTTGGTCATGTCACAGATTGTTAAAATGTTCTCTTTCTGGCTTCAAAGGCCCAGAACAATAGGCCAACTACCCCAGATCCCAAAAGTGTTTAGACCACCTATGCAAAACTTTCAAAGAGAGTGGCACAAAACTCATTCGGGTACCCTTAGCCCATCATCATTTAGAGGGATCAAGTTAGAGGAAAAGGCAATAGGAGAAGTCTGTGTAGAGAGATGGCAGAGAGCTGTGTATTTCACTCTCCTGCCCCTACCCCACCTCTGGGAGTGGAGAAGGGGAGTGATTCTGCTCTGTTTCTTCTTAAGCCATAAAGAGGGTGCCCCAAGGAAAGAACTCAAGTACATTGAAATAGCCCTGTTAGAACTGGGGAGCATAAGGACTGGAGTGAATCTGTGCCTGGATCAGACTGGCAGCTGCAATCCAAGGATCCCATTTGGATTGTCTCTGAGGAAGCCTCAAATTGCCCTAAGAGAGGAGTAACTAGCAAGACATCTGCCATGCCCAGAGTACCAACTCCAGGTTGGTACTCACTGTGCAGGTGAGAGGTTTCCTGCTCCTTATCTCTCCTCCTCCTGTATCCCTTCCATCCAACTCCCAACTCTACAGGCTCAGAGGCAACCTGAGAGGGAGGCAGAGAGAGTGGAGAGCAAGATGCAGAAGGAGAAAAAAATCAGCTATCCCCTGCTTCTCTAGTAATTTCCTGGGTGAAGCAGGCTGGAGCCAGAGAAGGGGAAAAGTTTTAAACTGGGTAAGAATATGGAGTTATATGATTATGACTTAGGAATAGATATTTAAATTGTTAAAATCACTCTTCTTGTTGATGACAGTGACTTGAAGACTAATTTCCTGACAATGGTGAGAAAAGCTGTGTGATTTTCTTTTCTCTTTATGGAATGTTTTACTTAAAAACATTTTTAATGTTTCTTGTTTAATTGCAGTATCAGGGAAAATGTTCTAAATGATATTAATTCTTCAGTAAACGTTGATACTTACTTTGTGAGGCTTCATTTATGAGTCTGTGTTCCCTTCAAATGACCTATATGAGCAGCCTTGGATGTTTGAATTTGACCTACCCTGGTCCTATTCAAAAGTAGATATTGTGTAATCACAGAATCAGTATTCTAAAGTCTACTATGCTTTGAGCAGAAAAAAACAATTACCAATATGTAGCCTTTGTTTTTGTAATTGATTCATGTCTTTTTGAAAAATAAAAACATATTCTTTATTTAAAGTACAGGTCCTCTCTCTATATATCCATCAGGTTAAATCTGTTAATTATATTGTTCAAATTTATTCATTCTTACAATTTTCTTGTCTGCTTGTTCTTTCTAAAATAGTGTGTTGTTGATTTATTAATTTCTTTTTGTAAATAGGTTAATTTTTGCTTTATGTATTTTAAGGTTAAGTTGATAGGTACACACACATATATATTTGTTACATCATGTTTATTATTGTATAGCATCCCTCTTAGATTAAATTATATTTTGTGAATTAAAGTTGTTAATTTTGCTAATTCTATTAAATTCTACTTTAATACTCTACTTTACTTTTTAAATTCTATTTTTCCTGATCACCACACCAAATATTTTTGGTTAGTTTTGTTTGTTTGTTTGTTTGTTTATACCAACATGTTGTTTTCAACCTTTTTGTATAAAATTTTCTTTAGTAGATTTTTTTGTAAACAGTAAAGAACTTTATTTTGATTTTGTATCTAATATAGAAACCTCCGTCTTACAGCAGACTTCAGAACAAGGACAATCATCAAGGAGTTAAGAGGGGCATTACATAATGACAAAAGGGTAAATTTCCAAGGAGACATAATAATCCTTAATGCGTATGCACGAATAAAACATCAACGTGCCTGAGGTAAAAACTAAGAGAACTGAGGGGGCGGTGGAAAGATGGCGGAGGAGTAAGACGCGGAGATCACCTTCCTCCCCACA